>NC_056750.1:591231843-591579340 GCF_019279795.1 Protopterus annectens
CTAATGCAGCCACACCCAGAGCCCAAACATACTTTACCTTCCAACCTGTTCCTACTCAACTTATTCATGTTCTACTTAAGAAACTAAGACCCACCACCCTGGCTGCAGACCTCCTCCCAGCAGACTATCTGCAAAAGGCTGCTGACACCATAGCATACCCCATCTCAATCTTGATCAGAAGAGCTATATCTGAAGCTACTGTGCCCACAATATGGAAAATCTCCCATGCCATACGTCTCTATAAAGGAGGCAGTTCCACTGAACTGTCACACTTTAGACCCATAGCTATTCTGTCACCTCTAGCTAAAATTATGGAGAAGTGTGTACACGTACAGCTCATGCACTACATCACACAGAACAAGCTGTTGTCCAACTTTTAGCATGGCTTTAAGCCACACCACAGTACTACTACTGCCGTCCTCTCTTTCTCTGATGTCATTAACCACAACCGCAATAATAACAAACTATCCTCAGCACTCTTTCTAGGTCTATCCAAGGCTTTTGACATGGTTGACCACAAAATGCTTATAAATACCTTGAAGGCCTTCTACTTAAACAACCATGCACTCCAATGGTTTCAATCCTACCTCCAGGGCAGGCAACAGGCAGTCCTATGACAGGACAAGCTATCATCTCGCCTACCAATCACATTAGAAGTCCCCCAGGGCTTGATACTAGGACCCCTTTTTTTCTCCATCTTTTTCAACAACCTTCATTCAGTCATCCCAGATGCTACCTGCATTCAATATGCGGATGACTCCACCTTGATTTGTTTTGACACCTCGCCAGCTACTTTATTCACATTAACCCAAAATACCTTCAGTACAGTGGAATAATGGCTCTCCAATCAACATTTAATCCTAAACCCCAACAAAACTAAGCTGCTCATCTTCTCCCCCACAAGCAGGACCCCCCTACCATCCTTCAACATAACTGCTAACAATGGCACTATCATCTCCCCAGAAGCCCAAACTAAACTACTGGGTGTCATAGTTGATAACCTGAAGTTTGATGTGCATATCAATCGAACTATCAAAACCATTAATAAAAAACTTGGCTCTCTTTTTACAGAATCAAACCTTTCCTTACCCCACTTGCTAGAACTGAAATTGCCTATTCCCATCTACTATCAACTCTTCTCTACGCCTCACTTCTGTTCTCCAACTTAAACAAAACAGATCTTAAACTGTCATCCTGCTATAACCACATTGCCAGATTTGCTACTGGCACAGCCTACCTGACCCACCAATGTCACAACCTAAATCACCTATAATGGCTTGAACTGCCTAGTAGCCTACTGCGGTTCAACCAGCTAATAGTGGCACATAAAGTCCTTTACCAAACAGAAAATACACCTGCAGTAAAAAATATTATCAGCTCCTACACCAGCACCCGGCCACTGCGATCATCCACTAGACTCTTAGTTCAAACATACAAATCCAACTACTCAGCTGGGGACTCTCTGTTTGTCAACTCTGTTGGAAAAACATGGAACAGACTCCCAGCTGACTTGACCCTAGAACCCTCACTGACTCGATTCAAAAACAAACTCAAGAAATACTTCAGAACTCATTGGTTATGTCCTTGCACTAACCCCAACTAGTGACTTCTCTATCACTTAAGTGCCTTACCTTCAACTGCTTCTAACTTTTTTCTACCACATCATTTCAGGAAGGGTCAGTTGTATAACTGCTGCTCAATATGTCTTAAACGTGAATGTAATGTTATGTATATATAACTTTGAAAATAATGTTTTGTAAAGTGTTTTATAATAAGTTAGTACTATACTACTACTATACTATATATATAGTACTATAGTGTATTGCATTTTATCATTCATACTGTATATAACATTGTATATCTATCCCCAGGCTAAGACTAAAATAGACTCATAGGTTTATTCTAGGCTAATGACCACCAGGGTCTTCATAAGCATAGCCTTGTAACCTAACCCTTTTGTGTCCATGAGTACCTTGGATGACTATATGGTGGGCTGTCTTAGTAAGGAGGTAGCTAAGGATTATGTGGTGGTTGGGTATGTTAGTTGGGGATTAATTTACTTACTGTCAACCTCTGTCCATCACAGACATGGTGGCCAGACTGGAGGTGAATTTGTGATTTCCCCTCCAGTGATCCAAGTTTCTTTTCAATAGGATCAGTGATGAACTCTGTGCCACACGCTTGGGGACCTTCCATAGCGCAGAGATTCTTTTTTGACCTATATTGGTCTCTCCTTGTTCCGTTTATGTGACAGGCAAAGTTCAGGTTCTTGGATCTAGTGTTTCTGATGCTGTTTTTTTTTTTTTACAGATGTGTAAGCGATCTATCAAAAGTTGGATCTGAGGATGGCTTGTATGCCAGGCATAGATGGCCTCTCAGTAAAGTGTAGGAGACTTAGTAGAGAGATACAGCCTTAAGGTGATCTATGTAGGACAGGATATTAATACCCTGGATTCTTCTTGTGAGGAACCTTTGAGGGCATTTCAGCTGCTGGAGTGCCTGGTTAGGTACATGCCAAAGAGGGCATTGTACTCAATGATGGGAGTGATAAGGGCTGGGTAGAGTGGTACTACAACCTTCTTCGACCTGGATGCAATACCCTTGCTTATGAATTGGGCAACATAAAAAGATTTTCCTACTATCTTGACTACATATTGGTTAAAGGCCAGATTACTGTCTATGTATGTTCCCAGATCCCTAACTACGGGGTCAACTCTTAAGGGTGTTTTATTGCTGGAATGATTCATTTGGGTGGATGATTTCCCAAAGGGCATTATGATGCAATTCTTCACATTCAGTTTTCAACCCATAGCTTTGGCACAAGTCATTTGTTGTGTTAGACTCTCATGAAGGATGTTGGTGTCAAGGAAATCTATGGCGGCTCACAATTTACAGTCATCTGTGAACTTGGTGACATTAGCCTTGACTTCTATGCCAAACAGGAGCAAGCCAAACACAGAGCCCTGGAGTACTCCATTGGTTACCGGTCTCTTGGTGGAGGTGATATCACCAGTCTTGATTTCTTGAGTCTTATCTGTGAGTCAGCCAGCAATCCAGTGAGTTATGTTGAGATATATGCCTACTTCTGAGAAGTTGTCAACAGTATCTGACTGGGGTATTTTATTAAACACCTTGGCCCAGGTCAAGGTGTGCTGTGTGCACCATTTTCCCTTCATCCATACCCTTGGCAGCCCTCTCAAACACAAGACATCTACCAGGCTGAGTAGCAAGACCTTCCCTTAAAGCCAAGCCTGGGGGTGGTCCGGTGTCTATAGGTTTCCAAAGTCCTTGTTGATCCATTTCCATGACAATTCATTCCATGGTTTTGCATATCAGACTTGTCAGATTGATGGGTATGTAGCTTCCTGGGTCAGTTTATGGTCTACCCTTATGAAGAGGGATGACCGTTGCAGCCCTCTATTCACCTGGCACATAACCTGTTTTGAGGCTGCAGTTGGAGTGCATCAAGTGGCCCTGCTAGGTTATCTTTTAAGCTATTTAGGAGGCAACCAGGGATATCTTCAGGGCCCATCGAAGCAGTGTTTTTAGCCTTAGTAAGTGCCACCAAGACCTGCTTCCTGTTGATATTTGGGGGAATATGCTAGAAGGGATATCAGAGGGAGTGGGGGAGTGAAGTTAGAGCTAAATTTATCAGCCAGTAAATTCGCTATGTCACCATGGTCAGTGATGGTTGTGCCATTTATGACCAGTTCTGTTCACTGCTGAATATTACCTTTAAGGTTCCTGACAGATAAGGCCTTGTAATTGTCCTTAGCTTGGGAGGTTATCCTGACCTCTTAATTGGCCTTGCTGGACTTTATAGACGACTTGGTTTCTTGTTTATTGCTCTTTCGATTTTGATTTTGATTTTTTTTGTTTTGTTTTTTTGTTTGTTTGTTTTATATCCTGTTAAGGTAAGGATTCCACCATTTTTTTGTGTGTTATACTTGGAATTACTTGGTAGGTACTGCAACCTCAATACAGCCATTTGCATGTTTGTACATGGTGTCTGTGAAAAATTTTACACAGGTAGCTGTGTTCTCAGATTTGAGGGAGCTATGAATTGTAACAAACTGTTGCATAGTGGGACATAGTTTGCTTTACAGTAGTCCCCAACTGTTATAGGTTTAGTTGGGTTTTCTGGGTTGACTTTTATTTATAGGGAGACAACTTTGTGGTCCAGCCTCACCATTGTGGATGTGACATGGGGAGGGTGCAACACACTCACATTTTGGTGGGCACTACGTCCAGTATGTTTGATTCTTTGGTTGGATTGCACACTGCCTGATCCAGGGTGTTTGTATTGCTAAAGTCCAAGAAGATTTAAGACTTGTGTCTGTGGATTAGAGTCAGTGTACATTTCCCAGTCTGTAGAGGGGTAGAAGAATATGGTATTCAGTTGGATGGTGAATGCCTCTAGCAGGTCTAGGTAAGAGTTGTGAGCTTCATGGGTCATAGATGGTGACATATAGCTGGTCAGGACATGGTAAGGAGCATTGTCTGTGGAGACATGGATGAACTCCAGGACATCATCCTATTTAACCAACCTGGAGATGTTTGTTGGTTCCATATGGATAAATGCTCTGCCTCGGTTAAAGTCAAAATAAATAAATAAAAATATCTCAACTGTATTATACCTCCACACGCGTGTGTTAGCCTGCATTGTATTTAAAGTGAATTTATTGCTGTTTTAAGTGTTTTTCCTCTGCCAAAAATAAAAAACGTTCTAGCTTGTTTGCTCCTTTCCCGCCTTTTTCTGTTACTAGAATAGTCTGGATACAGACCTTGCTATTTCCAGGATTATATTGTAGTTTGAGTTCCCCAGACCTTTCTGTGTTAGAAGGAAGCCTTTCTGCTTATCAGTGGGAGTGGTAAGCACTAGGTAGCCTATCTACTGCAAGAGGAGTGGTTTCTAGCTCGGAAATAGTAGCTTATTGCCCATTTGGGCAGCATTTCTAGCCTTTTTAACTTTCTGCTTTAAAAGCCCGTGTTTGCGCGGGTTTGCACAATGCCACTAAGCTAGGGTAAACTATTGCAGGTGCCAGAAAGTCTGCTATTCACTTTTTCCCTTAAAACTTGCTAGTTCTCTTCTCTCTTGCACTTTAGCTTACTCGTCTTGCACTTTTCAGACTTCTTCCAGCAATTATTGTAGCACACAAGTGCTACCAGCACTAAAAGTTCTACAAGGAAACAGCTCCAGTATTTATGCCCACCCCTCCAGGCATGTCTATAGGTCAGTTCTCTGAGCTTTCTCCTATTAACATGGTGAACCTGGGCATTCTGAGACAATGTAGCAACTGCCTCATGTATACTCACAACCCTCTCTTACCTCCCAACACACAGACTTGTGAGAGATGCACTTATACTTCCAAATTGGAAGCCATGCACTCTCCAGCCAAGACTGGACTAGTCAGTCAAGAGGAGAAGGTCAACACTTGCACTACACCACATGGAATGCACAGCTCTCCAAAACATACACCATCACGTCTCACACATAAAAACACAAACCACACACATACGTTCATGGAGACTTTCAGTAGAAATCTACCCAAACAGCAGAGACCCTCAAGGCAGAAGCGCACTTGACTAACACAACACAGCACAAATCACATGACACGCAGCTCGCCTAAACAGTGAGCCACTCAACCAAAGCCCCTAAGGCAAACCAGCTTGCCCAACACACTAGTCATAGGTGACTCAATAGTGAGGTACAATGATGTCCCACTCACTAGGTTGGATAAGGAAAAGGTAACAGTCAGCTGCCTGTCAGGTGCTAGGATCCATCACATGACGCACGCACTGAAGTCACTCCACAACCGATACAAATATGACTGTCATTGTTCATTTTGGTGTGAATGACCTGAGACGTACCTCCCTGGATTACATGAAAAGAGACATGAAGGAGCTCTCGGATTATGTAACCCAGGTGGGTTTGACCCTAGCCCTGAACAGCATCCTTCCGTCACCCAGAATGATACCACAGTATAAGCAGAAAATGACTGACTTCAGTAACTGGCCAAATTTCTGGTGTTATTTTAATGGGATCCAGTATCTGCCTGGGATGACATGATAGACAGACCTCGATGCTTTGCCAGAGATGGCCTGCATCTGTCATCTCTGGGATTCCAGATACTGGCCAAGGCTCTTGCCACACCCCTACAGTGACTTTTTTTTAGGTGGTGTTCCAAAGATCAAATTACCACCGTAACAGCTACAAATAAAAGCAATCTGAGAGTTATGCTGCTCAGCGCTAGAAGCCTAAATCTCAAGATGCACTCACTCGAAGGACTCCTCAAAATGGAGAACATCGACATTTGTGCTGTAACAGAGACCTGGTTCAAAGCAGCAGAAAGCAGTCCTGCATTACCAGGCTATAACTCATTCCACACCTTTCGGCCCCAGAAGCTCCAGTGGTGGCAGTGTCTCCATATTTGTAAAGGATATACACACCTCCAGACTGGTAGCCCAACAGAACGCATCAGAGATAACTAAGGTACAAATAACATTGGTTAAGACAGCAATTCAGGTCATTGCCTGCTATAGGTCCCCAACCATGTCCCAAGACTCGCTCCACCTTCCTAAGCACCCTGGAAAATATTAGGGTTCAACACAACTCCCTCATACTGGGCGACTTCAACTACCCCTCCATCAACTGGGAAAACTACTCATGTACCAGTCAACTTGCCCAACATTTCCTGGAATTCATTAATTCCAATGCCCTGGACCAGCTCATTCTTAACCCCACAAGAGGTAGCAACATTTTTGACCTGGTTATTACAAACATGGGCGATCATTGCTCTACAGCAACAGTCAACTCCTCCCTGGTTAGATCCAATCGCAAACTAATCACCATCGAAATCCACATTCCACCCACACCTCCAGCAAAGGTAACCACCATGAAAAATTTCCCCAAAGCTAACTTTGGGTCCCTAAAAACAGAGGTGGCTAACTTCACGGCACCCATGCAAATGGAGAATAGGTACATCACTGCCGAATCATACAATGCACTTTACAAACACGTACACAAATGCATGGAACTGGCCATACCCAACAGAACCAAGACGCTCTCCTCCAAAAAAAGGAAGTCAATTTGGTAGTCCCCTTCCATAAAAAAACTCTACAACAGAAGGAAGAAACTGTTGCAGAAAAAGGTGAAGTCCCAAGACTGGAAAAACTTCCTTATTAGCCTCAACAAAAAGCTGAGATCCCCTCATCAAATCCCATAAAGCTAGCAATGGAAAAAGAATTGCAGCAGATACTAAAGACTACCACAAGGCTTTGTTTAGTTATGTGAAGAATCTCCATGGCAATACCCAGATTTGCTCTGAGCTACTGCACAGTGGTACCTCCTATGTCAAGCCAACAGATATTGCTGATATACTGGCCAACAGATTCAGTGCAAACTTTACCCCTCTCTCCCTGCCCAAAGGACCAATCACAATACCAAATGAACGCCAGGCACCCACTATTGCTACTGCACTGTCCAAGGCCAAGAATACAGCTTCCATGGGACCTAACAAAATCCCTGACTGTGTTCTATATAAACTACAGAGTGAACTGGCACCACACCTGTATGCCCTGTTCAATCACAGCCTCACCTCAGGCTTTGTCCCCACCGAATGGTGCACTGCTACACTCATCCCTCTCCATAAGGGGGGGAGCGACTACAGATCCTGGGAACTATCGCCCCATCAGCCTGACAAGTCTAATTTGTAAGGCTGTTGAGTGCACCATCATGGACCTAATAAGGATATAGGGAGTCTCCAGATTCTGGATTCTGTGCAATTTGGCTTTGTGAAGGGTAGATCTTGCCTGCTCAACCTGGTCGACTTCTTTGAATTAGTCACCAGAGCTGTGGATGAAGGCAAGGCAGTTCATACAGCCTACCTCGATCTGGCCAAGGCCTTTGATACCATCCCCCACTCAGGAATCATAGATAAACTCACTAAACTAGGCATCAACCCCTATATCATTAGGTGAGTTGCAAACTGGCTCACAGATGGAAACCACAGTGTGAAAGCAGCAGACTCCAAGTCGGACTGCCAACCAGTCACAAGTGGAGTCCCACAGGGATCGGTCCTGGGTCCTCTCCTGTTTGGCATATACTTCTCTGAAGTCCAGGCCAACAGTAAGGGACTCTCGCTGACCAAATTTGCAGACTATTGTAAGTTGGGAGCCATTATTAACTCCCCAAGTGATGTAGGCATCCTACAGAAAGGCCTCACTGAGACCAATGAATGGTGTCAAAGCCATGGCCTTAAGCTCAATGCCAAAAAATGCATAGTCATCCCCTTTGGGGAAAAACTCTGTTCCCATGAATTACCACATCAGTGGTAGTCCTCTGAACACTGAAGGCGTTATAAGAATTCTGGGAACACAGGTTGACAGCAACTTCTCCTTTGACCACCACATTGCCACTGTGGTCAGGAAGTCCTATGTAGCACATCTTATTACTAAGGGTTTTGCATCCAGGAAGAAAGAGGTTTTCTGTCTGTTCTTCCCTCATTAGACCAATCATCGAGCGCAATGCCCCATTTGGCGTGTACCTCACTAGACACCTGCAACAACTGGAGAGGCCACAAAAGTACCTCACAAAGAGGATCCTAGGCCTTAAACACATGTCCTGCATGGACAGATTAAAAAAACTCCAGCAATTCTCTGTCTCATATCGCCTACTTAGAGGGGGATCTCTTCTTGACTTACAAAGCTATGTCTGACCCAGCACTGTTAGATATGCTACACCTAAAGAAATCTCAATCCCTCCGCACCACATGCTTCAGAGACCTCTCAACCCCATTGCTACAATCAACTGAACATGCTGAAGGGACAGATTCTTAACTGAGAGACTGCCCGTGCTCTGGAATAGTCTTCCCCTACATGTCAAGCAAAGCACCTCAATGGCCCTCTTCAAGAGAAATCTTGACGCGTGGATGGGTAATAGAAAATTCACCCCGAGGATCACTTCAGTGGCTGTACTCGATAGAGGCACTGAGAACTAATGTCTGGTGGCACAATACCAGGGAAATCCTATGGGCTAGGCTTGTCAAGGCTCCAGGGCCATTAGCCTAGTACACAATTATGAACAGCCCCAAAGATCATCAACTATAATCATGAGCAGCACTTGGCAGAAAGTGGCCTGGCTGGTGTGCTGTGAGTTCATAAGAATGACAGTTACTGAAGAAAATTAAATATTAAAGTATGTAATGTCAAAAATATGGTACCATTGATTAGTTTTGTACCACATTTAATTTTGTCAAATTGATAGTCAAACCATTAGTAGCTAGTCAATACATACATTCAGTAATATTAACGTAACTGCATTGTACTGAACCAGTGAAGTGGAAGAAAATTTAGGGTGGTGGCTTTGTAAGTAAAAACATTGCCTCTCAGTGAAACAGTACATGTTCTTCATAGTGTTGCAATACTGATCCTTGGGCCTTCCTACCATGCAGAAACCCTTGACCCCAGATTCCCAGAGTCTTTGCTTCATCACCAACCTATGGACATCCAAGGACTGTTGTCTGGGTATGCAACAGGCATCTGGTGCCATCTTCATTTCTTTCTAGCTCTACATTCTGATACGCTACTATCTTGTTTCTAATGCTTTCACTGTCTGTTGATCAGCTTGTTTTCCAGAATCATCTCCAGTCTACAGTCAGATAAGTACTCTGTTGGGGAAATTTCCTTCTAATTAATGATCTGATGTTTTCCTTTTCATTCATTCCTCAACTGATGGGTTTGGATCCAAGACTGTGATCTGAATCAACTGATTCTACCAGATCCTTAGATCCAAAACTCTTGAGCTCTTCCCTTTACCCATAATGCCCCACCAACCTAACATACCTTAGATCTTATTTGCCACCATTCAGCTGCAGACGTAGATCCTCTCATTCATGAGTTTACTTTAAAAAAAACTTTATCCTTACCTTAATTTCACTTTCTCCTATTCCCTTATTTTCTTGCTAGTTCTCTCTAGCTGTTTTTCCTTTTACCTGCTACCATTTTCTATATAGTGCCATTGTTGGTATGTTTTCTTTTCTTACTCTGAGTATTCCTTACACTACAGTTATTGGAAGTTCTTTCCTTTTCCTGCTTTCTTCCTTCCTTTAAAAAAAAAAAAAAAAAGCTTTAAGTTATAGTTTCTCTTCTGATTCATTTTTTTGGACTTTGCTTTGACAGTATGGCTGGCAAGCCTACCAGATTTAAAAAAATGCATCACCTGTAGCATGAATCCCTAACTTGAATGCCCACTGGGAATGCATATATTGTTTGATACCTGCTTACTTAGACAGTTTGCCCTATTTGCTCTGGGTTCAATTCCAGAGCCCTCACTGATTGGAAAAACAAGCTGGTGTTGAAGGCCTTCTCTCTTCTACTACTTCTGCTTCCATAGCTGGGGCTCAAACCCCCTGTAAGAAATTGGACAGGGGGAAGCCAGACTTAGCTGCCAAGGATAAAGACCGTCGCAAGAGGTCACTGGATTCAACATCCTCTTCAATTCTTTCATCAGAGCCACCAGCTAAAATGTCTAAAAAAAATTGGATCCGGCCACATCTGATCTAACTGCTTCTAAATCTAAATCAGCCTGGATCCAAACACCTCTGCTGTTAATGGATCCAGTCACTTCTTGGCTCCTTTCAACTTTGTTGGAGAGATCCACCCATAGACGTTCAAGACCTCCATCCTCCACATCTTCACTTAGGTCTTCCAGACGTTTATCCGAGGCTGATGTGGATAGAATGATTAGAAAATTTCTTAGAGTTCACATCCAGATGGAGGTGCTCTTGGCTCCATCTCCCACCAGATCCCTGAGCTGACTTTTGTCCACTTCCCCATTGGTCTCTTTCTCCAATCTGACCCACTGTTTTGGAGCCCTCTGATCTGAGACCCCTGGGGATTTCCTCTTCGGATCTGAAGACAGTTCTTGAACTCCACTGGCTTCCCAGATTCACCTGGCCCTGACTCTTTCAGAACTGGAGAACTCTCAGAACCAAAGTATTGGTGCTGGATCTAGGGGCTTGTGATCAACTCTGAAGCTATCTGATTCATCTTTGCTCTTCAGAGCTTCAGAGCTGGATAGCTTGGGTGTGACTCCTCCCTCGGACGGCATGCTTGTGGGGTTGCAGTAGCTGACAGTTGGGAATTATTGGCTCTTTTGTTGTTGACTTAATTTTCCCCCAGGCACTCTGTCTTCAAAGTTGTGGAAAGAACCTTCTCTTTATCTAGAGAAAGGACATCCATGGCCTTCTTGGATCAGACAACTACATCTCCTTCAGTTCTGTGCTGTGAGCCTCGTTCAGACATTCCACTGGGTCAGCCAGCCCGATAACATCTTCAATTTTTCCCTCAGGGCATCTTCATCTCTTCTGATACTTCCCCAGACCACCCCACTGAGGAGGTCCCTCTGAAGAGGATGTGTTAAAGAAGACACCTAGATTGCCCTCAGGAGCCTCTTACTGAGGACACTGATTTTGATGAAGGGGAAGGGTCCCCCAGATCTTCACCAGAAGATGTCTCATTTGGAGACATTCAAGAACTTTTAAAATGGAAAGGTGGTTGGTCTTTTGATACCCTTTTCCAGGAGGAGTCTGTTTTCAGGGAGGCCTTAGGGTCTGGCCCTGGCCACTTCTTGAGAGACTTCCCTGACTGATGAACTCATGCATCTTGCTTCTTAACAGGTGTGGAAGGAACCAAGTACTATGGAGCCAGTCATGAAAAGTGACAAAGGGGGTATGGCTGTAATAATAGACCAATGTCAATATAGTGCTAAAATAGAAAATATGTCGCATAATGAACTTGAATATAAAAGAGTTGAAATAGGTGAAATACACAAATGTTATAATTATATTTAAAGTTTTCTTTGACAGTTTCATGTCTGGTGACTTAAATGACATTACATATATTTTTTGCAATATTGAAATCCCAAAATTGGTGTTTTGTTTGGTATTCTGAAAGCTCATAAAAGCTTATCAGACCCCCACCCCCCACCCCCCATTTATGCCTATCATTTTGGCCCCTAATTATGTGACAGAGGGCATTTCTGTCATGGTAGACACCTTTTTAAAACTTATTGTTTCAAGTATGGATTCCAAGAACTCCTGGAATTTTTTAGAAAATATAAGAATGTTTAGTAATGTTGTGACATTTGATTCCAACAAACATATTATGTTTACGTTGGATGTGGTGGTGTTGTACACTTGTATACCACATGATTCAGGTATAGAGTATGTAAGAGCCTATTTGAGCCATTTCGCCAGAAATAGTACTGTCATTAATTTTTATTGTGAATTGTTAGACATCATTTTGAATAACCATTATTTTTATTCAACCACAAGTATTATAAACAAGTTCAAGATATTGCCATGGGCTCCCCAGCAGCTCCATCTTTTGCTAATGTAGTTATGGGATGGTGGGAACATCATGTTTTAAAAGGTTTTTTAGACACTTTTCATGTTCTATTCTACAAGCAATTTATTGATGACTTGGTATTTATCATGGAAGGAGAGTCAGAACAAGTCATGTGCTTTGTTGATCAGTTAAATGCATCTTCTGCATTTTTGAAATTTACTATCAGAGAAGTTGGCATGTCCATAAATTATTTGGACGTTAATTTAAAATGGGATATTGTAATGAATACATTTGTTAGTCTTTTCCACAGGAAAACTACTTTCATGAATAGTTATTTACACTATTCAAGTCAACATCCTAGGTCCATTAAAAATAACATTCCCAAAGGACAGTTTATCAGAGCAAGTAGGTTGATTACTGAAAATGATTCTTTGGAAGAAGAATTTTTATTTATCAAACAAATGTTTTTAGACCGTGGATATGATGAAAGTTTATTAGATGAACAAATGAAGTATGTTATGGACAGGAGAGAAGTTTGGTATCTGCCCATTTTAAAACAAGCACTTAAAACAGGCCCTAAAATCGAAAGTACAGTTGTTTTTCTTTCAGCTTTTCCTGGTTAGGGGTCGCCACAGCAGAACTCCGGTCCGCTAATGATTGGCAGTAGATTTTTACGGTGCCGAGGTGCCAGCTCGATGCCCAACCTTCAACGAAGGCACGCCCATTCACGCATGTCTTTCGAATGCTACTCGACTGCGGGGAGGACATGCAGACTCCACACAGGAGGAGTCTGCATGTCCTCCCCGCTGTCGAGTAGCGTTCAAAAGACATGCGTGAATGGGCGTGCCTTCGTTGAAGGTTGGTAAGATCGAAAGTACAGTAGATTCAGAAAATAGACATTTATGTTTAGACATGCCCATGACTGTTGATGGGGGTATTGTTTGTAATGTGGTTGAAAAAAAACTGGAAAATTCTAAAAGGGAACCATGCTTTATTAAAAGCTGTTGGATCAAAGCCAAAATTTGTGTACAGAAATGAACACAGTTTAAAAATGTTGTTTGAAAAAGGTAAAGATTCATTTAATATAAACAAGGCATCAGTAACAAATAGTAGGCTAGGCATGTACAAGTGTCATGCTTTTGTAGTATGTGTAGATTAATCTTAGAAGGGCCTTATATTGAATTGCCCCATATTGCCCGTACTATTCCTGTCCAAGGATTTTTTACTTGTAAAAGTCAGGGAGTGGTTTATATAGCAATTTGTGTAGTCACTGCCAAAAATTTTATGCAGGCATGACCACTAGACATCTGTATATCAGGATAAGAGAGCATATGTATGACATGAAAAAGAAAGATAGTAAAAATGCTCTGTACAGACATAGTATTGAATGTAAAGGTTTTAAAAAAAATTTCTGTTTTGGAACATGGAACATCAAGTTTGAGAGGGGCAGTTTCAAAAACTATTTAGAACAAAGGGAGACCAAATGGCAGATAAATTTGAAAGCAGATAGAATGCCAGGATTAAATGATGTAATAAATATTAAATGCTTTTTAAAAGACAGAAGAGTATATGTGAAGAATTGAATGTGTAGTTGTCTTTAAAAGTTGATTAGTTAATTGTTTTATTGCATTAATTGAATGGAGTGTTATTCAGTTATGCTGAGAGTATTTAAACAATGTTATATGTCACGTTTTTTTATATTTCTGATAGTCTTGCTGACGAAAGCGGTGAGTAAAGAAGATTTACGCTAAATTCCTGTCTTTATTTCAGTTGTGGTAGAAGTTTTTTATTTTATTTGTTTACTGTGGAGCCAGTCTTTAAATGTACTGACAAAATTTTAGCTTCTCCCAAGGAGAGGGCACACTGGAGCAAGGGGGTCCCAGTTGATTCTATGGTTATGGCGGTAGTCACCAAAAAAGAGCTTGCAGAAAAGGGCTGTTCTGTCCATCCCCCTCACAAGGACTCCAGAGCCTTGGTAAGTGTGTGTGTGCTTCAGTGACCTTTGCCCTATGGTTGCTGAATTACCTGGCACATTTTACAAAATTTCAGAGATTTATCCAAAGAACTTTCCAGATCTCTTTCTGGGTCCATGTCTGCTGAGGACCAAAACAGAGTCTCCTCACAACTGGCCAGCCTCCAGTTAATTTCTGATGCATTCATGAGGATTATCTCCCATGCAGCAGAAGGTATCTTAAGGGCAGCTGGTTTAAGCATAGCCATTAGGAGACCTACCTGGGTGCAACTGTGTGATTTTTGGGTGGAGCCTTTAAGTCTTCGTTCATCAGTGCTACCTTTGATGGATCTTCCTTATTCAGCCACAAAGTAAAGGACACAAACTCCAGATGTGAGCAAGAAGGAAAGACCCTGTCTGCTGTGGGCATACATTTTTCTACTCCTCAAAGACCTTTGTCTGGGAATCATTGGGTAAGTAGAAAAATTTGGGTTCTTAAATCACAGGGTTCTTTACAAAACTAATATGGATATAGTTTGAGGCAGAGGGGGGGGGAACTCAGATGTAAGATCAGACCATAAATTAATTTCACTGGATGTCCACATCCCGACCCCACCCCCAGCCCAGAAAACCACAGTGAAAAACTTCTCAAAAGCGAACTTCTCACTTCTCAAAACCGAAGTGGAATCCTTCAAGGCCCCAGGGCCAGTGGAAACTACAGCCCAAACTGCAGAATCCTATATAAATGCATTCTACGGACATCTCCAGGAATGCATGGATCATGCTATCCCAAACAAAACCAAGACCCAATCATCCAAAGGCAGGCGTCCAGTCTGGTGGACCCCTGCCATAAATAAACTGTACAACAGAAGGAGGAAGCTACTACATGATAGAGCAAAATCCCTAATAGGGAAGGCATCTCTGATCAGTGCTAGCAAAAAATTACGATCCCTCATAAAATCCTCCAAGGCCAGCTTCGAGAGAAAAATTGCACAGGACACCAAAGACAATCATAAGGCTTTTTTCAGTTATGTTAGAAACCTGGGATGCAACTCCCAGGCTTGTTCTGAGTTGATTCTAAACAAAAAATACACTGAACCCACAGACATCGCCAATATCCTGGCAGACAGGTTCAGTGCAAACTTCTCCACCCCCTCCCCCAAAAGAGCAAGTATCTATCCCGGCAAAGGGCTGCCTCCCAAACATCTCAGATGCTCAGGTGAAGGCTGCCCTCTCCAAAGCAAAAAACACTGCTTCCATGGGACCAGATGGCGTCCCAGGTTGCGTCCTACATGAACTACAAGAGGAACTAATCCCTCAAATAAAACAGCTATACAATCTCAGCCTCACTACAGGATATGTGCCGACAGAATGGCGTACAGCAACAGTGGTCCCACTCCACAAAGGTGGAGCCTCTACGGACCCTGGAAACTATCGCCCCATAAGCCTGACTAGCTTAGTCTGCAAGGCTATGGAGAGTATCATCATGGAGCTCATAAACAAAGACATTGGGGACCTACAGACACTAGATCCTACCGAGTTCGGCTTTGTCAAGGGCAGATCCTGCCTTTTGAACCTGGTTGACTTCTTTGAAACAGTCACCAAAGTCATAGATGAAGGGAAGGTAGTCCACACAGCCTATCTGGACCTTGCAAAGGCATTTGACACTATACCCCACTCGGGCATCATAGATAAGCTATCCAGCTTTAAATATAAACCCCTATGTCATAAGATGGGTCGCAAACTGGCTCAAAGACGGAACCCACAGAGTGAGAGTTGCTGGAGCCATGTCAGACTCGAAACCGGTCACAAGTGGCGTCCCACAGGGTTCTGTCCTGGGACCACTCTTGTTCGGTATATACTTTTCCGAGGTACAGGCAAACGTGGGAGGACTATGGCTCACCAAGTTCGCAGACGACTGCAAACTGGGCGCCATAATCAACTCTCCAGCTGACACAAACACCCTTCAAAAAGGTCTCTCAAAGACAGATAACTGGTGCCAGCACCATGGTTTAAAGCTAAATGCCAAAAAATGTATAGTCATACCCTTTGGCAAAAACAATGTGCCCGCAAATTACCACATAGGCGGAAACCCATTAAGTACAGAGAAAGTTATTAGGGACCTGGGGACCCAAGTTGATAGCAGTCTCTCCTTTGAAAATCACATTGCCAAAGTGGTTAGAAAGACCTTCTACATAGCCCACCTCATCACGAAGGGTTTCACATCTAGATCAAGAGAGTTAATCGTGCCCCTTTATTCATCCCTCATCAGGCTCATCATAGAATACAATGCCCCTTTTGGGATGTACCTTACCCGACACCTGCAGCAATTAGAAAGACCCCAAAAGTATCTCACCAAGAGGATCAAGGGTCTCAAACAGATGCCATATGCTGCTCGGTTAAAAAAACTCCAGCTCTACTCAGTTGCATACTGCCTACTTCGAGGCGATCTATGCCTGACATACAGAGCTATGTCAAATCCAGAATTAATGGACATGCTCCACCTCAGTAAATCTAAATCCCTTAGAGCCACACGCTCGAGGGACTTGAACCTCAGCACAGAAATAAATAGAACTTGCTGGAGGGACAGGTTCATAACCCAGAGGCTCCCTTCGCTCTGGAATAGAATTCCAGTTCATGTGAGGCAGAGCACCTTACTGAATCTCTTCAAGAAGAATCTCGATAAGTGGATGGGGGATCGTAGGTTTGTCCCAGGGATTACTCCCGTGTCACTATTAGACAGAGGCACAGTAAACTAAACCTTAAAAAGGGCACAGTATACTCAAATCAAGGGGTGGCGTAAGCCATACAGAATCGGGCTAGGCTTATAATTGCCCCAGGGCAGATAGCCTAGTATGAACCTATGAACCTAAGATGCCACCTCCATGGCAGAGATAGGCCGCAGAACCAGTGGTTCTGGAATTCCTTCTCAGACAAAAGCCCTACCAGTGCTCCTGAAAGGAAGCCTGAGAGTTACCCTCTGGAGGCAGTGAGGGGAGATGTTTTCTCTGCACCAAAGAACATGGCTATATATAACAGAAGATTCCTGGATGCAGAGAATTATATTGAGGTTATATCACACCATTTTCCCAAATCCCTCCATAGGAATAAAAAGAATCCCCAATGTTCCACCCAATCAGAGGGAAGCAGCAGCATTAGAAATAGGAAAAGCTGCTAGAAAAAGTCATCCAGAGGGTCTTCCCTGACCAGAGAGAGTCCAAAACCTATTCAAGATTCTTTTTGGTACCGAAAAAGACAGGGGACTTGAAACCAATATTGGATCTCAGCAAATGAAATGAAGTTGTGCAATATTCAAATTTCCAGATGGTCACAGTTCAGTACATTTTGCTTGTGCTGTGAAAGGATGATTGGATGTTCTTGAAAGATCTTCAGGATGCATGCTATTGCATCAAAATGAACAGGCACTCCAGAAGTTATCTGCACTTCTGGCTGGGAGCCAGTCATTACCAGTTCAGAGTACTGCCCTTTGGTCTCACCACAGCCCCCAGGGTGTTTACCAAATGTTTGGCCATGGTAGCAGCTCACTTGAGACTGCTGAGATTCCAAGTGTTTCCATACCTAGAATACTGGCTCCTAACAGCCCCAACCAGGCATCTGCTTCTACAGGCAATTGCAACAAATCACATCTTAAACCTGCTCAGAGTCTCGAGTTCATAAGTACTCATCTGGGCGCTGCCAATCAGATAGCATCTTTTCCTCCTGTTCTAATCTAGACATTGAGATGTCAAGTCTGGAAAGTAATACAAAATTCTTTGCTTCAAACCTTGAGATCCATGGCAGCTGCTGTCACCCTTGTTCCTCTGGCCAGTTTTCACATGCAAATACTTCAATGGATCCTGTCAACCCAGTCGCCCAGTCTTCAGCATCCTTTAACCACTCCAGTAAAGATCACACAAGCATGCAAAAGGCTTCTTCTTTGGTGAATTGATTCAAACATACTTTTTGAAAGCCGTCAGTTTGTTCTCCCCCTGCCCATGGCGACCACGGATGCATGCCAACTAGGGTGGTGAGCATTGTTTGGGAAGAATAGTAAAAGGTATGTGGTCCATTGAAGAGGCCAAGACACATTTCGGTATTGTGGAAATGAGAGCAGTTCTTCTAGAGTTGCAGATGCTTCTAGACATTCTTCTGTCTGGGACAACTGCTATTCAGACAGACATCTTGTCAGTGGTCTGGTACATTAACAAACAGGGAGGAACCTGGTCTTATCTGCTTTTTCAAGAAACTGAGAGAGAGAGAGAGAGAGAGAGAGAGAGAGAGAGAGAGAGGGGCAATGGAAACACTCAGAATCTCAGTAGTTTCAAGTGAGCTGCTAACACTGGCATACATTTGGTAATCTTCAGATCTTTCAGTCGCTTTATTGTAGCAGTGCACATTCTGGGAAAAACCAACATGATTGTGGACTAACTAAGCAGGTCTATTCTGTTGCCTCATGAGTGGTCTGTCAGTGTGAAAGTGCGGAGAAAATTTTCAGTCAGTGGGGCCAGCCATGCTGCAACCTATTCATGTTTCCCCTCAACAAATGCAGCAGGTTATTTATCCTTTTTTTCTTTTTTGCCAGACACCTTTATTGAATTATCACTTGTGACATAAGCAAATTTACATTCATATAAAGGTAATCACCCTATAATTAACAAACTTTTTACTTCACATATATTAATATATGTATCTCATAACCTAAGCGACATTACATAGATTATTTAATTCCTGCCTTTTGTTTTTTTAAATGAAACATCTTTATTAAACCATCACTTACTTCATAGGCAATCATACATTTATACAAATGAAAACAGACCACAGCGACACAGTCCTAGTTGCAAGCATTTTACATCACAAACCATACTGACATACTCCCAGTTGCAAGCATTATACATCACTTATAATCTACCCAGTCCTTTTCAAACAAACATTAAGTAGCTCATTTAAGTCCTGCCCTGTTTTAAACCTCATTCCTCCCTTGATTATATTGTTCCCACAATTCCCATTTTCCTATGCAGGTTCTTTATCCTGATCCTTCCAATGGGGGAGTCGCAGAGAGATGCTCTAGTCTATGATTGGCCCTCTGGTCTCACTTATGCTTACCCTTCATCTCCAAATTTCTGCAGAAAGCATTCTGATTGAAGAGCACAGTTATCCTCATTGCCCCTTTTTTGGCCTTGTCAGATTTGGTTCCTCTTCCGCTGGCCTCACCTTCTATGTCTCCTCTGGATACTGGATCCAACTCCAGGGCTCCTGTCTCACCCAACAGGAATGACTCATCCAGACATAAAAGGTCTCAAATTGACCACATGGTTTCTCCAATTCCATTGATTGCTAGACAGCTCAGGCTCTCCTCCTCAGTTTGTCATATTTTATCTTAAAAAGCTTCTACTAGAAGGATTTACAAAAGTAAATGGAAGAGATTTGTAGACCCCCTTTCTGCCCTTTACTTGTCAGTACATGAATTTTTAGCTTCAATTGTCAAGTAAGGGGCTAGCTTTTCTATTGTTAAGGTCCAGCTGCCTGCCATTTCAAACTTCCACCTAGAAGAAAATAAGTCTACATTAGCTTATTCTAAATTATACAAAGCTTTTTTCAAAAGAGCCTTTTTACTTGGACTTCAATTAAATCCCAAGGAGGAGTGGTATCATTTAACAGTTGTGTTTCAGGCCCTGACCCAAACTCCCTTTGAACCTTCAGCCAGGTCCAATCTAAAATTTCTCTCTTGGAAAACCATCTTTCTGGTCACTATCACATAAACTAGATGAAGATCTGAACTTCAGGTTCTATCTTCTGAATCTCCGTACTTGGTTTTCCACAATGACAGGGTGTTCTTGTGGACCAGCCCTTTTTTTGGTCAAAGGTAGCTTCTGAGTCCAACATTAACCAGTTCATTAACCTTTCAGTTTTCTTTCCATACTTCTGAAATAAGGGAGAGTACGTGCTTCATCTTTTGGATGTGCATAGACAACTTTTACTTCCATAGAACCAAAGATTTCAGGAAAATTGATCAGCTGTTTGTTTTCTCCTCTCTTAACAAATTGAGCAAGCCAGTTTCCAAAGTTACCCTGGTCAGATGGTTAACCAATTATATCTCCTTTGTAGTGAAAGAGGATTATCCTTGCCTAGACCTCTTAGAGCTCATTCCATGAGGTCTGTGGGAATCTCTGCTGCTTTTAGTCAAGGACTTCCATAGACAACATTTGCGCAGCTGCAACTTGAACAAATGTTCACGCTTTTATTGCTCATTACAAATTTGGATTTGTTTTCCAGGAATAGAGCTGCCTTTAAATCCACAGTACTCCAGAATATCCTTCCTTGATAGCCACCCAAGGTTTGAGTAACCGAGGACTCTGTCCCATCAGTTGAAGAATGAATGAAAATGACAACATCAAATAAAAGAGTTATGTACTTACCATAACATTCCATCTGTGTTGTCCATTTTTATTCTTCCTCAACTTCCTGCCCAGCTGCCCCCATCCCTTTGCTTCTGGAAAGACATAAGATTTCTCTCTGGAACCTTTGTTTCCTGTTAGAGCTCCAGCTCTTTTTTCATGTTCTGTCTTAACTTCTTTAAAATGTGGCCCCTTTATATCTAGGGCAGCAAACTCGATCTGAGGTTGTTAGGTTGATGGGCATTATGGGTAAAGGGAAGCAGTCATGAGTTTTGAATCTGAGGAACTAGTAAAAGCGCCCGAGTCATATCCAAGTCTCGGATTGTAACCCATCAGTTGAGGAAGAATGAAAATAGATGACATAGCTGGAACATTATGGTGAGTACATAACTTTTTTAAAGTTTAATAACCACATAAAGTGTGCGAAGCAAATTCCCCAATAAGAATTTCCATTCTTATTGACTGTTTTTCTTGTTTCATTCCAAAACCTTGTTTTTCTTGTTTCATTCCAAAACCTTGAAACGTAAGGCCTAAGTCCTTGCAGCCCAAAAGGAGTCTTCAGACCTAACACCACCTGCCTCATCACATGCCCTGGTGTCTGCCTGTTCCCTCCCTAAGAAACAAAAAGGTAATATAAGGAGAATGACTTTGTGGATGATGGAGAGTCTTGTACATCCACAGTCAGGTCTTTTGATAATGACTTGGGTGAGGTTCCTTTGCCATCCCATGTCTCACTACCACTAAACCTGAACCCTCTGGTGAAACCCCTTGGGAGGCCACACCACAACGGGTACCACACTGGCACTGGTTTGATGTGAAGCCTTTTTGCAGGCCTCAGCTTCTGATGCCCAAGGGTTGGTAACTGACAGGGTGGTATTCCCCTGGTAGTTGTACATGAGAAAATCATTGGGAACCAATAGAGGTTGTGGCCACCTGCCCATGTCCTGAGGCTTTGATTTCAAAACTAGAGGCACCCGTAAGGGAATTAATTTTCCGCAACCACACAGTTTTGGTCCTTAATCTCTTCTACCCAGATTGGTGCACAGGACCTGGTTAAGCTGACTCAGGAATTCATGAAGTCCAGATGGCCCAGTCAGCCACAGGTACCTGTTCCAGGAGATGCTCCTAGTAAAAGGAGGAGAGATGTCTCTCCCTAGGAGGATTTCAACACTTCAGACTCCGAAGAGGAGAAAGAAGTGACTTATGCAGAATTCCTCTGTCCTCAGTCTTTCCCTGACTCAGATTCAGATGACACCCTTTCCTCTCCCTCCCCCTGTGAGGGCTTATCTTTTGGGGGAACTCTACACAAGATGAAAAAGGTATTCACTTGGGAAAGAGGTGTGATTTCTAAGGACTGGACCCATTACAGTAAACTTCTGAGCCTTGCTTCTCCTAGATTTTTAGCCAATCCACCTGGGTTTGTGGTTTTGGATGATGGCTTTAAGGGACCCTCTGTGCAGTATGACTCCCTTCCTCCTGCCTGTGGGAAGTCATATTACTTCAATGGAGTGCTTGCTTGACACACATAACCACCTTTATAAGGACCCATGGGCAGATCACTCTGTGGTGTCTACTGAATCTACTAAGAGACCTCCTAAGTGGTACAGCCAGACATCCTTTACTAAATGACAGAGGGAGCAGAATGATTGATAGAGTTGGTAAAAATGCTGACACATCAGCTACCCTGGCTATGAGGGCTCTTAACTACCAGTTTCACATGTTAAAGTACATGGAGTCTACAAGAAAAGATCATTGCCAAGGTAGAGGGGATCTCAGATGAGAGCCTGCAGCGGGACACAAGGAGACAATTAGATCAGCCCCTCTAAAGGTCCAGACACACATCTGATGCATCACAGCCACATTTTAGTGTCATGTAGGGCAGTGCTATGGGGTCTGTCACACACAGACATTGTTAGCTGAGGACATAACACCTCTCAGACCAGGAGAAGGCAGAACTCCTTAATGCCCCATCAAATAAGTAGTACTCCTGGTGAGAGAGTTTTTGAAAAACTGTGTAAGGGAAACAAATTAAAACAGTTCGTCTTTGATTTTGTCTCCCAAACAGGAGCTACACTACTAAATTGTGGAAAGAGAGGCCTCCCCAAGGCAAGAGACCAAAATAGAACAGAAAGTAGCAAAGCTGCTCAACAAACCAAACCTGGCAATCCAAGGATCCAGTGCCCTTCAAGAGAGAAGCTGTGGCTGTCTACTGCACCTTTCCCCCACCCCAACCCCCTACCCTCTCCCCCACCCCAACCCCCTACCCTCTCCCCCACCCCAACCCCCTACCCTCTCCCCCACCCCAACCCCCTACCCTCCCCCCCTAGCAGGGAGGCTTTTCTCATTCCTACAACAATGGAAAGACATCAGCAGGGAACCACAAGGTGTTGCGTATCATAGAAGGAAGGCTATTTCATCCAGTTCAGAGAACCCCCCCCCCCTTTTTTTTTTTAGGAATGCCAAAGCAAAGCCTCAAAAAACAAGATGGATATCTTCCCCCAAGACTAACAGAGCTTCTACAACAGAGGTTTATTCAGCCAGCCCCTGCCAGAGAAGAGGTCATCGGTTCTACTCTAGAATTGTCCTGGTCCCAAGAAAGAAAAATACCTGGAGACCAGTCTTAGACTTGTCAAAGCTAAACAAGTTCCTTCACATACCCAAGTCCAAAATTCTAAATTTGTAAAAACTATTACTTAGCCAAAGAACATAGAAAATGTCTTTATTTTCTGACAGGAGAATTCCATTACTGGTTGTCTGCTTTACAGTTTAGCTTATCTACTGCTCCCATAGTATTCACTAAATGTCTAGCACCTGTTATAGCCCATTGTAGAAAAATAAGAGTTCACATCTACCCTTACCTGAACAATTGCCTGATTTGAGGGAAATCCAGCCTGAAACTTTAGACAGCTCTGCAGATCATCATGGATTGCTTCCAGGAGGTAGACCTCAACCTTAACCTCCACAAGCATTAACTACAGCCACATCAAGAATTATTTTTCTGGGTACACTGATCGACTCGGTGTAACAAAAGGCCTTCTTATCTCAAGACAAGGTCACCTGCTTGACAAACTGTCAGCAGAACCTATTAAAACAAGCAGACAATCATAGCAAAAGAATTCCTAATGGCGTTGGTGTACATGACCTTCCTATATCTTAATGGTACCTCTTACAAAACCACACACAAGAAAACTCCAATGGTTCCTTTAAAAAAAAAAAAAAACACAGGAACAGCATTCACAATCTTTAGAAACTCCGGTGCCCCTTCTTCCCTGTGCGAAAAGGGAACTAATTTGGTGGAATGATATGCAGAACCCCGGGGCAAGCTTCTGTCTACCAAAGAGAGAGAGACAAAAGTATCACACAAGTATTACATTCAACAGCTCAGACATAACCTGGGGTACACACTTGGGACAGCTGAAGGTGCAGGGCATCCAAGTAACTGCACACAAACCCAAAAGAAACACTGGCAGTGTCTCTAGCAATACAAGCCTTCCAAAGCAACCTGACCCCAGGAGCACTCTAGTTTTGACAGACATAACAGTTGTGTGGTACATAAACAAGGGGGAAGTCATTGATGCACCCTGTGCAATTTCGTGATAAAGGTATGTCTCCTTGCACAAAAGCTGCAGTTAACATTAATAGCATCCTACATCCCAGGCCAGAACAACACCACTGCAGATTCTCTGAGCAGGAATATTCTGGTCCCCACTGAATGGATGCTGGAGAGAGATGACCTTGGACCTTTATCATTGACTAATGTCATTAAGCACAAAATTATCATTTTATGAAGTTACTTTCCTTAAGCTATTTAAATTTATTGGCCATCCCACTGTATTCTTAGATCCAGCATACTAAGTGCCCACCCTCTTCCAATCTGTCTTTCTCTTTTAAAATTAGTGGCTCTGCCCTTAGACTGCCGAAGCTTGAGTTATCCCTTCTTACATACCTACCTGCTTAGTGCACAGCAGAACTCTCTGGAAATTAACACATTTTTTCCATCTTACCTGTAACATCTGCAACATCTAGTCCAAGACCACCAATTTTTGGAGACACCACATTCTGCCTTTCAGTAGTTATGTTAGGATTAGTGCTTCTATTTTGCTACTGATGAGTGAAGGAGCATAGGAACATTATTTCCTGGAGGCTGTTGATTATCCGAAAGCCTAATAACTGTTTCATAGGTGCCAGCTTGGAAGATGTGCTTACATTGTTCTCCTGGTGAAAGAAGGAGCAAGGAGGTAGGGGGCATTGGTTCCTGACTTTCTCAGATTAGGCAGTGAGTGTCTGTGTGGGACATTTCTGACTGGTTTGGTTGCTATTCAAGGCATCTACCAGGAAAAGGCTACAACAAGCCTACAGATTCTGCATCATCTGGGGCAAAACTGCTGATCGCCAGGAAGCATGTGGCCATCTTCTCGTCTTGGCATTGGTGCCACAGTGTTGCTTCTGGTGAGGGAAGAAGGTAAGGGGCATTGTATCTCAGCAGCATGAAGTTGTGGTGATACCAGCACTAGTAGTAGCGAAGCACTAACCAATCAGGTGGCCCCTCTTTTCATCATTCTTGACAGAGCTAATTATTTATTTTCATTAAGTACTGTTTGATTAGCTGCTAACTTAACTTCAGAATATCTCCCTAAGTACTCCTTCCATAAATCGGAAGGACATAACTTACTAGTTTCCCCTCAAGTGTTTGGCAGTGGTCTGTATAGATGCAAGCACCTTGAGTTGACATTTTTGATGAAAAGTATTTTATTTTATTTGCAGTTTGTTAACCGGGAAAGTCCACTGGACCATGTTGAGCCCATTTTCAATGGCGGCCCGGGGAGAAAAGCTCCTAAAATACAGTATTTACAATAACAAAAGATGAAAACAATTACAAGTAATACACAATATATATGAAAAGCAC
Source organism: Protopterus annectens (assembly GCF_019279795.1). Taxonomy (NCBI): domain Eukaryota; kingdom Metazoa; phylum Chordata; order Ceratodontiformes; family Protopteridae; genus Protopterus; species Protopterus annectens. Next base: position 591,257,444 of record NC_056750.1, read on the forward strand.
CGTTGACATTTTAGCAAAACCTAGTTGCACACAGGGCAACTAGTTTGCAGTGACAAACACTGCTCCCAGAGTTACACCAGATACTCCTGACATTACTTTATATTATCACTGCAGCCATCTAATCAATGAAAAAGGCCTGTTGCCATGAATATGAAATTTCACACTATGTCCATTACCAGCTTGGTGGATATGGGCATCCTGAGGCAATGCAGAAACTGCATCAGGTTAACTGACAGCGAGCTAATTCTCAAACAAAACTGATCAGGTATGTGAAAGATGTATTTACACACTGTCACTGGAAGGAAAGCTCTCACATAAAAGCACTTTTAATCTCATAATGTCAGTAGTGCACATGCATGCATCGCATGCAGTACAAAGCAGACACATAGACCCACATATGCTGAGGCATTTAAATGTAACCTTCCTAAACCCCAAAGACATCCTAGACAAAGCACATATAAAAAATTACCCTCAGCAGCCCCAAATGAACTCTTTAAAAACAATACCCACATCAACATATGCAGCCACATCTCATGGAGCTTCTACTTCTAAGCCCATAAGTCAAACCTCCACACAATCCAACATTCTGGTCAGAGGCATCTCCATTGTGAGACAAATTGATGTTTCACTTATTGGGGCCAGGATCTAACACATTTAAGCATACACTCAGGTCATTGGACCACAAGTACCAGGATAATTTAGTCTATGTGGGTATAAATGACCTGAGGTACACCTCCCTAGGGTATATGAAGAGACACATCATAGAACTCTTGGGAATGTGTCCCAGAGAGGTATGAGACTAGCACTGGACAACATTTTACCTTCTCTATTTAAATATGGGCATAGTAGTGTTATTTGTAGTTTGTCATCATGCTTATGTGAAACATAGGACTATGAATGACACCCCTAGTCCAAGTAACTTTTTTTTTATTTTATTCAGGAGCCTTTACATTTGTTGTGAAGTATTATTTCTGGTAATGACTGGTGGAAGGTTGTCAACCTTAAATTTATCTTTTATAATAGTTTTAAATTTCAGGGAACTACAATATTTTTTTTTAACATCTTTTTGTAAGTGTGAAAAGACTTCTCTTATAGGTTCATTGGCAAATACTTGGCTAACTGCCCTTGCAGACCATTTTAAGCCTAGCCCACTGCCCTCAAATGTGAGAGTCAAATCCTATACAATGTGTCTGTGAGGTAAACATCTAAACTGTTATACCAACCCATTAAGCCTTAAGTGGTACTTAAAAATTATTCAACAACTTTTTTTTTCGTTAGATTTTGATTTTTTTTTTTAACTGAATTTGCTGTTAACTTTAGCAAATTCAGAGGAGGGGCAGTTAATACATAGATTCATCTGACCCCTTTTATTAACCAAGGTTTTCTATTGATTCAGATCTTTGTTACGACACTAAAGGATGTTCTTCGTGTTTCACTGTTGCAGTCATTACATTTGGGTTATCTGGTACAGGTAGCCCTCAGCCGGCCTGATTATCAAAGTCTTGGGTCCTGCGTCGGTTGCTGTCTCTTCTTCCATAACGTCAGGTAGTCAGGGGTATAAAGCATGCAGCCGACGCCATTACATCAGTCTTTCTTGCCATGCGATGCCCGAAGCAGAAGCAGTTCGCAAGTGCCGGTCGGCCGACTCCTGAAATTTTCGTTTTCAAGTTTCAGAACCGAAGTCTTCAAAAAAGCTAAGTACCCCATTGAGGACCCTTTTTCTTGCTCCAAACCGATGTCAGTAAAAGTTAATTGTATTACTTGTGGAAAGCAAATACCTCAAAGATTTTCACTCGTACTGCATTCCTTGCTTAGGCCCAGACCACCACGTCCCTCGCTGTTTTGTGCCTTATTCAATCCTCAAACTATTCGTCATCTGTTCATTTTAGCTTCAAACTATTTTGGTACTCAGTTTAATTATCCAGAAATGGCTTTGGTAAGCCATCCGACTACCAACATTCCGAAAAAACGTAAACATAAAGACAGAGACAGACCGCATAGGTCCAAAGCTGCCGACGCTTCCATTAAGTTAGTCACCAGTTCGCTGGTACTCAGTGAGGTGCTTTCTCAGCCCCTGATACCCACTACTTTAGATTCGCAGGCCTCTACTGAGACCCATTTGGAGTCCGGTATGCCGCGAGATGCCTCTTTGACTATGGAACCTGCGGATGTCTCAACCTTGGATAGGTCCGGAGCCACTGTGCAGGCACCGGCTTCTGAGGTTGTATTCAGGCCTACTGACTTGCATATCAAACCAACGCCATCTTCTTCAAGGCCTAAAACTCGATCCATGCCTAGAAAACCGGCATCCAAACCACATGGTCAGGCCCATATGCCTAAAAAACAAATGATAAGATTGGCTGAAGACCTCATTACTCTAATTAGGGGAAGCCAGCCTTCCCCCTACAAGAGACCTAGAACTGATTTTCCTTCTGATCAGGATTCTGAAATTTCTGTTTCTTCTGATGACCAGGACTTGCCCTTATCTACCTATGAGGATTCTGATGCAGAAGACTCCATTCCCTCTGCTTCCCCCTCCAGAAGATTTCTCTTTTGGTGAAACTTTGCACACACTTAGGGAGCATTTCTGCTGGGAAAGCCAGGATTACTCTGACTCCAAAAAGAGGCTTAGGGAATTCTTACTCCTACCTCAACACAGGCCTTTTAGCTATCCCTTCTGTACTGGACATTGTAGATGATGCTTTGGAATCTAGCCTGGCCCCAGACTCTCTTCCTCCGGCTCCCAGGAAACCTGACAGGTATTACAGAGTGCCTGACTCTCACAAGTTCCTCTTTAAGAATCCTACTGTGGACCCAGAGACCATTTCACAGGGACCCAAAGGCATTAAGACTACTACTGCCAAAAATCCTACCCCCTCTGATAGAGATTGCAGGGCCCTTGACAGATGGGGTAAGAAGATATACACTTGTGCTACTTTGGCCATTAGGTTCTTATACTGCCAGTTTCATATGTTAAAGTATCAGCAACATATTATTGGATTACTTAAACAGAAAATGATGTTGATTCCTGACTGTGCTGAAAATAAAGAATTACAGGATTTAATGCATTCTGCTGAACAAGTTGGTAAACATACTTTGCAATGTGGTTCTGACTCCTTAGAGGCATCTTGTAGGGCTGCTGTCACTGGGTCTGTTCTTAGAAGGCATGCTTGACTTAAGGAGTAAACTTTGCCAGATCATGTTAAAGCTAAATTACTGGATGCTCCCTTAAACCAAGACCACCTGTTTGGCAACAAAGCAGAAGAGGTCCTTAAAAGGATGAGGAAAAAACTAAGTGTATGCAAACTGTTAAAGATTTCCTGCAAGTACAGCCTCCCAGATTTAGTAGGCATTGGCCTTCTAAGAATTGGTCCTTTCCTGTCTCTTCCAGGCCTTCTCAGTCCAAACCCAGGAACAGCAGACCACCCAGGCTACAGTCTCAAGGCACTCACAGGCCTAAGCAGTGGAGGGCTCCCACTTCCACAGCTGGAAGTAGTAAGACACCCCCCCTATGGTAAACTATCACAATGACTTGACCTTAAACCTTCCAAGCCCTGCTCAACTGACTGCTCCTTTAGGGGGAAAGATCGCCCTGCATGCAAAAAACTGAGAACTCATTACCCAAGGCAAATGGGTTTTAAATATAGTTTCCCAAGGATACAGATTCCACTTCAACACCTTAGCAACCCCAAATGGGTGGCCAGATTTACCCCCAAATTAGTGGGCAGAGGCTCAATAGCATGTTCTCTCTCTAAGTGTCAGGGCTATTCAACCTGTCCCAGCAGAGGAATGGGGACTAGGTTTTTACTCAAGACTTTTCCTGGTACCCAGAAAACACGACAACTGGCATCCTATCCTGGACCTGTCTATTCTAAACACCTTTTTAGTAATCCCAAAATTCATAATGCTAACCCTTCATCAGCTGCTTCCCATGCTAGGCAAAAATGCCTGGTTGGCAACACTGGACTTAAAGGAAGCTTACCTGCACATCCCAATAAGGGAATCTTGCAGAAAATACCTAAGTTTCATAGCAGGCTACATGCACTATCAGTTTTCTGCACTGCCCTTTGGCTTATCTACTGTGCCCAGGGTATTCACAAAATGCCTAGCTCCAGTCATTGCATTCTGCAGGCAAAGAAACATTCAAATGTACCCATACCTGGACAATTGTCTAATTCGGGCAGAAAGCCAGGACATACTATTAAATCATCTGGCATTTGTAAAGAAACTGCTAACCTCAGTGGGTTACACCATAAACAAAAAGAAATCTCCCCTAGTACTCTGCCAACAAATTGTATTCCTGGGAGCAAGCTTGAACACAACTTTCCAGATGGCCTACCTCATGCCAGAGAAACAAGTTTGACAGCCTACTTCAAACTACTAGCCACAAAGACCCAGCTATCTTGAAGGAAAATACTGCAAGCCTTGGGGTTCATGGCCTCTTGCATCCTACTAATTCCATATGCAAGACTGCATATGAGGAAACTACAGTGGTATCTAAAAAGCCTATGGTGTCAACATTCTCAGGACCTGGAATCAATGATTCCTATCATTCCTTGTATAGACAGAGTTCCTTTGGTGGGCAGAGGCCTGCTACCACAACAAGGGACTGCCATTCACTCTACCCCCTGCTGCCCAAACCCTAACAACAGACCCATCAGACTATGCATGGGGGGCTCATTTGGCAGGGCAATGCATTCAGGGCAAATGGAACCAGAGTCAAATGCACCTGCATATCAGTCAAAAAGAAATGTTAGCTGTACAGAATTCTCTGACAGCCTTCAAGGACCACATTCTTCCTGGACAATTATTGGTAAAGACAGACAAACCAACTGTTATGTGGTACATAAACAAGCAGGGGGAACCCACTCATACCCTCTCTGCAGACTAGCCATGGCTCTATGGAACATAGCCTTGAGCTACCAAGTTCACCTACAAGCTCAATTCCTACCAGGCAAGCTAAATTCTCTGGCAGACCTAAGCAGAAATCTCATGAACCCACACAAGTGGAAACTGGAACCAAAGATATTCAACATGTTGAGAAACAAATGGGGGAGCCCAGAGATATACCTGTTTGCCTTCCCTCAGAACTACCAATTGGACAAATTCTGCACAAGAACTACCCACAGACAAGCTTCGAAAGTGGATGCCCTGTCCTTCACCTGGGAAAGCATTTCAGTTTATGCCTTTCCCTCCTCTACCTCTCCTCTCGAAGGTTCTACTAAAGATTAAACAGGACAAACCAAGGACAGTACTCACTGGTACCCCCTCTTGCGCAGTATGTCACTGCTGGAACCATGGCGCCTGCCTCAGACCCCTTCCCTGCGGTCCCACCAGGTGGGCCAAATTCTGCACCCTCCGCTTCAAACCCCGAACCTTGCAACCTGGCTAATTACCTGAGTTCTCCAATACCCTCCCTCAGTAAGCAAGTGCTAGATGTCATTCTGGTGGCAAGGAGGCCTAGTACTAGAAAATCGTATGCTGAAAAGTGGAAAAGATACTGTTCTGGAGCCAAACTCAGGGGATGGGCACAGTAGTGTCCAGCTTACTGCATATTCTTCAATACTTAACAGAGATGCTTCACAAGGGCCTTTCCTTCTCTTCTATTAAAATTCATGCCTCAGCCATTTTAGCACATTATAATATGGAGCCACCCCTCTTCTCTCACCCCCTGCTGAAGCAATTCCTCAGAGTGGCCAAAAATTTAAGACCAACCAGGAGAGCCCTTACTCCAGCATGGGACCTTAACTTTATATTGGAAAAGCTCACTCTACCTCCTTTTGAGCCAGCTGCAACTGCAGAGTTGAAATACCTTTGTTGGAAAACAGCCTTCCTTCTCGCCATCACTTCAGTAAGATGAGTGTCTGAATTACAGGCCCTCATGGCAGTGGAGCCCTTCATCATCTTCCATGCAGACAGGGTGTCCCTCAGGACTAATCCTTCCTTTATGCCTAAGGTGGTATCCAGTGTGGCAATTAATCAGTCCATTCATTTGCCAACCTTTTTTTCTAATCCACAGAACAAAGGAGAACAAATACTGCACTCTTTGGACGTGCACAGACAACTTAGATTTTATTTGGACAGGACTAAGCCTCTCAGGAAAACTGAACGGCTGCTAGTTGCCTTTGCTGCAGGGGCAGAAGGGAAGGCCATTTCAAAGCAAACCATTTCTAAATGGATAGGCCATTGCATTCGTTTCTGCTATAAGCACCATGGAAAACCTACCTCACAAGGGATAAGATCTCATTTCACCAGGGCTGCATCTACCTCAACAGCCTTTCTCAAAGGTGTTCCTATCAGGGACATCCTAGAAGCTGCTACCTGGAGTCCTGTTCATACCTTCACCAAGCATTACCACTTGCCTATTTTTTCTAAATCCAGAGCTGGTTTTGCCACTGCAGACTTGCAGGGCCTTATAGCTGCTCCTAATTCTCTCTAATTGCCTCCTCCCTTCCTTAGCTTTGGGAATCTACCCAAATGTAATGACTGCAAGAGTGAAACACGAAGAACATAGGACATTTGCATACACTTACCATAAATATAGATGTTCATGTATTCACTGTTGAAGTCCTGGTTACACTCCCTCCAACCCCCCCTGACTTTTATTGGCTATACCTATCTTCTTTTACTGCATTTAAGCTTTCTGGTGTATTTGCTTTTTGTTGGAGGTGTAACCTTGTATATAATTGCTTCCCATTATGGGGGCACCTGACATCTGAGGCAAGAAAAACTGATGTAATGGCGTCGGCTGTATGCTTTGTACCCCTGCCTACCTGACGTCATGGAAAAAGAGACAGCAACCGACGCAAGACCCAAGACTTTGATAATCAGGCCGGATGAGGGCTACCTGCACCATATAACCCAAATGTAATGACTGCAACATAGGTTCATAGGGAGGTACTAGACTATCGGCCCTAGGGCCCATACAAGCCTAGCCAAAAAAATGTACCCTGGCTTTTGCCACCCAAGAAAATTATTTTGCTGTGCCCCTGTCGAGCAGAGCCACAGAAGTGATCCCCGGGGTGATTTTCCCATTTCCCATCCAATCATCAAGATTTTTCTTGAAGAGTGCTAATGAGGAGCTCTGTTTGACATAGGTAGCCTGTTCCAGAGTATGGGAAGTCTCTGGGACAGGAATCTATCCCTCCAGCATGTTCTGTTTATTGTGGTGACAAGGTTTAGGTCCCTAGAGCGTGTAGCTCAGAGGGATTGGGATTTCTTTAAGTGGAGCATGTCCAACAGCTCTGGGTTTGACATAGCTTTGTATGTTAGGCAGAGATCGCCCCTGAGTAGGCGATATGTGATGGAGTAAAGCTGTAGTTTTTTGAGGCGGTCTGCATAGGGCATCTGTTTGAGGCCAGTAATCCTGTTTGTGAGGTATTTCTGTGGTCTTTCCAGTTGTTGTAGATGTCTTGTGAGGTACATACCAAAAGGGGCATTGTACTCTATAATGGGTCTAATGAGTGATGAGTAGAGGGGAACAATGACCTCTTTTTTTCTGGATGAGAATCCTTTTGTGATGAGATGAGCCACATAGAAGGATTTCCTGACCACTGTGGCGATGTGATTATCAAAGGAGAGATTGCTGTCCACCTGTGTCCCAAGGTATCTTGTCACATTTTCGGCATTAAGTAGACTACCAGCTATGTGGTAGTTCATGGGTACAGAGTTTTTACCAAAGGGGATGACGATACACTTTTTGGCATTGAGCTTCAGGCCATGGCTTTGACACCAGGTATCAGTCTCAGTGAGGCCCTTTTGTAGTTTGGCCACATCGTTAGGAGTTTCGATTATGGCTCCTAGTTTGCAGTCATCTGCAAACTTTGTTAGCCAAAGACCTTCTGTGTTGGCCTGCACTTCAGAGAAGTAGATACCAAACAGGAGAGGACCCAGGAATGAACCCTGTGGTACTCCACTTGTCACTGGTCTGATGTCGGATTTGGAATCCGCTACTTTCACAGTGTGGGTTCTGTCCGTGAGCCAGTTGGCAACCCATCTTATGACATAGGGATTTATACCTAGTTTAGTGAGCTTATCTATAATTCCAGAGTGGGGGTTGGTGTCGAAAGCCTTGGCGAGATCTAGATAAGCTGTGTGAACCATTTTACCCTCATCTATGGCTTTGGTGACTGCTTCAAAGAAGTCAATCAGGTTTAGGAGACATGATCTGCCTTTTACAAATCCAAACTGGGTAGGGTCCAGAGTTTGGAGATTATCAATGTCTTTGTTTGAGTTCCACGATGATACATTCCATGGCCTTGCAGACCAGGCTTGTCAGGCTAATGGGGCGGTAGTTCCCGGGGTACGTCGTGGTCCCCCCTTTGTGGAGTGGGATAACCATTGCTGTGCGCCATTCAGTGGGTACAAAGCCTGAGGTGAGGCTATGATTGAACATGGTACTTCGGTAGGGTGCCAGTTCATTCTGTAGTTCATGTAGAACGCAGCCTGGGATATTGTCAGGTCCCATGGATGCTGTGTTCTTGGCTTTGGAGAGTGTGTTTTTTACCTGTGCAGCCGTGATTATAGGAACTTTGCATTCTTCCGGTATAGAGATGGGCCCTCTAGGGGGTGAGAGGGGGGTAAAGTTAGCACTGAACCGATCTGCTAGGCTGTTGGCAATATCAGTTGGTTCTGTATATTTAGTGCCATTGTACTGTAACTCAGAGCAGATGTGAGTGTTCCCATTTAGATTCTTGAGATAGCTATAGAATGCTTTGTGGTTATCTTTAGAGTCGGTGGCAATTTTGTTTTCGTAACTAGCTTTGGAGGATTTTGAGGGATCTCAGCTTCTTACTGAGGTTGACCAGGGAGATCCTCCAGTCATGGGATTTTACTCTTTTTTGCAACAGTTTCTTTCTTCTGTTGTAGAGTTTGTTTATGGCAGAGGACCACCAGATTGGCTTCCTTTTTTTGGAGGATAACATCTTGGTTCTTTTAGGGATAGCATGATCCATGCACTCGTGTAAGTGCTTATAAAGTGCATTTGTGTAGGATTCTGCAGTCATACCTCTATTGTCCGTGTGCATGGGTGTCATGAAGTTTGCCACTTCTGTCGTAAGAAGTGTGAAGTTGGCTTTGGAGAAGTTTTTTACGATGGTTTACCTAATTGGGGGTGGGATGTGGATGTCTAGGCTGATTAGCTTGTGGTCGGATCTGACCAACAAGGATTTGACCTCTGGTGTGGAACACTGGTTACTCATGTTGGTAATGACCAGGTCTAGGATATTGCTGCCCCTGGTGGGGTTGTGAATAAGTTGATCCAAGGCGTTGGAATTTATGAATTCTAGAAAACGTTGAGCAAAAGAGTTGGTACATGAGTAGTTTTCCCAGTTAATGGTGGGGTAGTTGAAATCGCCCATTATTAGGGTGTTAGGTTGTACCCTAATACTTTCCAGTGTATCAAGAAATGAGGAGTGTGAATCCTGGGGCATGGTGGGGGGTCTGTAGCACGCTACAATTTGGATTGCGGTCTTGCCCAGAGTTAGTTGCACTTGGATAATCTCGGATGCATTATGCTGTGCAACTAGCCTGGAGGTGTGGATATCCTTAATGAATATGGACACGCCTCCGCCTTTAGTGCTTCTTTCTGGGTTAGGTGGCCGAAAGGTGTGGTATGAATTGAAGCCTGGTAATGCAGGGGTGCTCTCTGGAGCTTTGAACCAGGTCTCTGTCACTGCACAGATGTCAATGTTCTTCATTTTAAGGAGTGCCTCGAGTGAGTGCATTTTGAGGTTTAGACTTCTAGCATTGAGTAGCATTACCCTCAGATTTTGCTTGCTTGTACCTGTTACGGTGGTGAATTTGTCATTTGAACCTTGCCTAAAAAAGGCACTATAGGGGTGGCAAGAGCCTTAGCCAGTATCCGGAATCCTAAGGATGACAGGTGCAGGCCATCTCTGGCAAAGCAGCGTGGACTGTCAATCATGTCGTCCCAGGCAGACAAATACTGGATCCCCTTAGAATGACACCAGAAGCTTAGCCAATTGTTGAAGTCAATCATTTTGTCCTTGTACTGTGGTATCATTCTGGGTGATGGCAGGATGCTACTCAGGGTTAGGGTCATACCTGCCTGGGATACAAGATCGGAGAGCTCCTCCATGTCTCTTTTCATGTAGTCCAGGGAGGTACGTCTCAGGTCATTCACACCAACATAGACAATGACAGTGTCATATTTGTACTTATTGTGGAGTGACCTGAGTGCATGCGTTATGTGGCAGATCCTGGCACTTGACAGGCAGCTGACGGTAACTTTCTTCTTGTTTAGTCTAGTGAGTGGAACATCAGTGTGTCTGACTATAGAGTTACCTATGACTAGAGTTTTGGGTATGTTGTTATGCCTTATGGGCTGTGGTTGAGTGGCACACTGAGTTTGTGGGCTATGTGTCATTTGGGTTGTGTTGGGGGGGTGGAGTTTGCTTGCGTTTATGCTTTGGATGTCCCTGATGCTTGGGCAGGTTTTTATTGAGAGCCTCCATGAATGTAGGTGTGTGTTTTGTGTTTCTATGTGTGTGTTTTGGTGGTGTAGGTTTTGAGGGACTATGTGATGAGTGTGGTGTGGTGCAAGTGTTTACCTTCTCCTCTTGACTGTCTAGTCCAGTCTTGGGTGAAGAGAGCTTTGCTTCCAGTTTGGCTATATAAGTGCATCTCTCACAGGTTGTAGTGTTGGGTGGTAGGAGGAGAGGGTTTTCTGTGTACATGAGGCAATTGCTGCATTGCCCCAAGATGCCCAGATTCATCAGGTAGACAGGAGAAATCACTAGTAGCTGACCCTCAGACATGCCTGTATAAGTGCTTATTTATTAAGTACTAAAAACTGCTTTCCACTAGATAAGTGAGGAAAGTTGAGTGCTGTAGTAATTTGCAGCTTGTGTAGTGCTTACAATGAGTTCTGAGCAAGTGCTGAGTTCAAAGAAACACATATGAGTGCTGAAACTAGAAAACTGGCTAGTTATAAGAAACAAAAGTAAGCTAGAAGGCTTCCCTCCAACACAGAAGGGCTTGGGGGCGTAGAAGCCTACAAACAGCCTAGACCACTTAACAGGAAAGGCAGGAAACACGTTTAAAATTTTTTTTTTTGTTCTCTTTCCCAGATGTTCTCCTTGTACACAGTAGGAGTGCCTGAAATCAGAATATGATCTCACTGCACTCAGTTGAGTGAGCAAATGAGATGGGCCCAGAAGGAGTATCCAAACACAAATTTACAAGAGGGGCAGGCAATTTCAAAGCCACTAAGATTAACACTAAAACAAAAACAGGGAGGGTGGGTGGGAAACCTAACTGAAGAGCAGGCAAAACTTCCAGTTCAGTTAATAATCATGCAACACAGTTAAATCAATTTAAATACTGTATTTGAAAAAAAGTGCAGATAAAGATACTTAAATTCGCTTATACATCCAGTTGAATACAGCTAGATGTTAGACGGCCAAAGCTGAGGTTTTTAAGCAGAAAATATTTCAAACTGTACCACTTAAATAGGCAAGGACAGGAAATTGAAGAATCTGTCTACACCCACACCTGCAATTACTAACAAATAACAAAATTCAAGCAGCACTAAGTGAAGAGCAGATTCAAACTTCCAGTTCAGTTAATAATCATGCAACACAGTTAAATCAATTTAAATACTGTATTATTTGAAAAAAAGTGCTGATAAAGGTACTTAAATTCTCTTATACGTCCAGTTGAATACAGCTAGATGTTAGCCGGCCAAAGCTGAGGTTTTTAAGCAGAAAATATTTCAAAGTGTACCACTTAAATAGGCAAGGACAGGAAATCAAAGAATGTGGCTACGCCCACACCTGCAATTACTAGCAAATAATAAAATTCAAGCAGCACTAACTGAAGAGCAGAGTCAAAACTTCCAGTTCAGTTAATAATCATGCAACACAGTTAAATCAATTTAAATACTGTATTATTTGAAAAAAAAAGTGCAGATAAAGGTACTTAAATTCTGTTATACGTCCAGTTGAATACAGCTAGATGAATACAGCTAGATGTTAGCCGGCCAAAGCTGAGGTTTTTAAGAGTGAATACACTCTAACATCTACATTTATGGTAAGTGTACACAACTGTACTTTTTGATATGTTACAAAAAAAAAAAAACTGTCGCAGGCTAACCAAGCATCAGTGTTAAGTTAGAAAAGGTGTCTGGTAAATCCTGATTTAATTTATAGTTAGAATTCACATAATCTAAGAGTTGTGTTATTTTGAGTGCCTTGACAGTTCTTAATTCAAAGAACATTTTTTTTAGAAATGTGAGGGAATAAGATAAAATAAAATGTGAGGGAATAAGATAAAATAAGTAAACAGTGGAAGTATGATGCTTGCAAGAACTAGATTCTAGATATTCTTTAGTATAGTTGTTTGATATCAGCACTTGATTATTTTGGTAAACAACATAAAATGTAGATGTAATAAAGTGTGAACTTTCCAGTCTGTATGAGTTTGCAGAATAAGTCTCCCATTATGGACAAAACAATATATCAGGTTCACGAGTGGCAAACCCATTATGTAACAGAGCCTGTCAATCTGTTTGTTTAAATTCTGGTATGTCTAACCAATTCCAATAATGGTTATACTGGGTTTGATGAAATTCCATAAAATTAGCTTTTGTCCAGTCGGACAGTTTCCAGATTTACTGGAGCAAAAGAAATGAGAGCCAGATATTGTTTTCCACGTGAAACCTTTTTCAGTAGGAAATGCATGTACATTATAAGCATAGTAGTCTACTAATAAACTCAGATATGTTTATTCTAAAGTTGGTCTTGCTTGGTGGCTGCCAGCATTTCACGGTACAGAGTTTGTTTTCTAACACAGTGCTACATTCTAATTAGCTAGAGTAATAGTAAGACTTAATTTCTTTAATTATTTTAAAGAAAATTACTTACGTGTCAGGTATTTTTATTCTGCAGTAAAATGCACATATTTAACACAATATCTTGATTTTTAAATTCAGGTAAGCAATGCATAATTTATTTGTTACATAATAAAGGATTCTTTAGTTATTATTGATAATTAGAATTTAAAGTAGTCAAGACGTTTTGCTGTTGAACCTAAAAATTACAGATATGCAAGAAGACTTTCCAAGAAGTGGAAATGCATCTTATATTATGATTTCTTCAGAGTCTGCAACAAGAAAATCAGGATTTTCCTTGACACTGTTTGGCAGGTTGGAGTCAGATACCATCTGTAGTTTCTGTAGAACTCTTCTTGGTAGGCTAATTATGCATGAAGCATGATCTACCAGCCGATTAGGCAGGGAAGCAGCCTTTTCCCACTTTCTGGTTTCAGGGTCATATATAAATACTCCATCAGTTTTATTCTTTTGATGCAAAGATCCACCACCTGTAAGGTAGAGTTTTAACTGGTGTGACGCGATACTAAACTGGCAACAACTAACAGGAGGAGATGTCAGACTGGTCCATTGATCAGTCACAGGACAGTAACACTCCATTTGGTTAACATGAATCCATTCATTTGCCTAAAGAAAAGAAGATGTTGAATAATTATTTGATTTAATGAATGCTGAGCACTCTGGATTAGAGCTAACTTTTACAAAGACTATATTCACTTACTGAACTTAAAACTCTTCCTCCTATGCAAAACATTTTGTCTCCAGTAGTCGCCATCCCATGATCACAACGTGCATAAGTCATTGTATGGCTAAGGACCCAGCGTCTGAGGCGGGGCAGGAAACTGTACAGACTGTTAAGGACTTTTCCTGCTGAAAATCCACCTGTAATGAGGGAAAGTAATGTAGTTAGAAAATGTTAACTAATTTAACCTTTTTAATTTAATTTTATTAAAAACTAAAGCTAAATTAGATAAAATTGGAAACCCTGCTGTCTGCTAGTAATTTAATGTAACCAGTTGTCATAAAACGTAGACTGATCTGTCTGGCATTCATTCTGAAAGTAATCATCTGCCACATGCTACCATAAATATAAGCTAGTGGCAGGAATTGTCAGTCTTGTCTGTCTTTGCTTAAGTAATCTACATTGCCAAAGGTTTTCTCTATCAGCCAGTTAGTCCACATTTTTTAAATTGTTTTCTTGTGTATGTATTACTTCATTTCTTATCCTTCACATTGCACTTATCCTGTTGCATTGTACAGTGCAGGCCAGCTCTATATCTACTAGACTTTACAATGCTTTTACTATGCATTTGGCCTAGGTCGTGTATGATGAGTCCTGAACTATCTCACCAAGCTAGTTAAATTTAAAAAAATCAACATAATGGTACTTCATGCCATATTGTAATCCTTCCCAAAGAAAATTACTTCCAGCTGCAGATTTATAGTGCCAACCCGCCTCAAAAAAAAGTTAGCTATAGGAAGAGAGAGAGATAGATGGACAGAGATAATGAGGAATTCATTATTACACATTCATGTACACAAATACATGGACCTTGCCATACCATATAGAACTAATACGCTCTCCTCCAAAAAAAGAAAGCCAATCTGGTGGCCCCCAACCATTAATTAACTCTACAACAGAAGAAAGAAACTGTTGCAGAAAAAATTAAGTCACAAGATTGGAAAACCTTCCTTATAAGTCTCAACAAAAACCTGAGATCCCTTATCAAATCCTCTAAAGCCAGCTATGAAGGCGGAATTGTGGCAGACACCAAAATCAACCACAAAGCCTTCTATAGCTATATCAAAAACCTCAAAGGCAATAGCCAGATTTGCCGAGTTATTGGACAATGGCATCTCCTATACTGATCTAACATACTGTCCCACAGATTCAGTGCCAACTTTACCCCCCCAAGGGCCCTATCACAATACCAGATGAAAGCCTGGTTCCCACCATTTCTGCGGCACAAATAAAAGCTACATTGTGCAAAGCCAAGAACACAGCATCTATGGAACCTAATATCCCTGGCGTCCTACATGAGCTACAAAACGAACTGGCACCACATCTGTGTGCCCTGTTCAATCACAGCCTTGCCTCAGGCTATGTTATCCCACTCCATAAAAGGGGAGCAACTACAGACCCTGGGAACTATCGCCCCATTAGCCTGACAAGCCTGGTATGCAAAGCTATGGAGCACATCATCATGGACCTGCTTAACAAAGATGTAGGCAATCTCCAAACTCTTGACCCCACACAGTTTGGCTTTGTCAAGGGGAGATCCTGCCTGCTGAACCTGGTTGACTTTTTCGAGGCAGTCACCAACACTGTGGATGAGCGTAAGGCAGCGCATACAGCCTACCCCGACCTGGCCAAGGCCTTTGATACCATTCCACACACTGGTATTATTGATGAACTCACCAAACTAGACATCAATACTTGCGTCACTAGGTGGGTTGCAGATTGGCTCACAGACAGGACCCACAGAGTGAAAGTTGTGGATTCCAAGTCAGACTGTCTATCAGCCATGAGTGGAGTCCCACAGGGCTCGGTCCTGGGCCCTCTCCTGTTTGGCATCTACTTCTTAGAAGTCCAGGCCAACACAGAAGGACTCTGGCTGACCAAGTTCACTGATGACTACAAGCTAGGAGTCATTATCAACTCCTCAAGTGATGCAGACATCCTACAAAAGGGTCTCTCCGAGAAAAGTGACTGGTGTCGGAACCATGGCTTGAAGCTTAATGCCAAAAAATGCATCATCATCCCCTTTGGGAAAAACACAGTTCCCATAAATTACCACGTTGATGGGAGCCCACTGAACCCTGAAGGGGCCATAAGAGATCTGGGCACCCAGGTCTACAGCCACCTCACCTTCGACCATCACACTGCCACTAAGTGGCACATCTTATAACCAAAGGTTTCGCATCCATGAAGAAAGAGGTCATCATCCCTCTGTACTCATCCCTCATTAGACCAGTCATTGAATATAATGACCCATTTGGCATGTACCTGACCTGACATCTACAACAGCTGGACAGGCCACAAACGTACCTCACAAAAAGAATCCTAGGCCTTAAACCCATGTCCTACATGGACAGACTGAAGAAACTTCAGCTGTTCTCAGTCTCTTATCGTCTATTTAGAGGTGATCTCTGCTTGACTTACAAAGCCATGTTCGACCCAGCCCTACTTGAAATGCTACACCTAAAGAAATCCCAGTCCCCCTGTGCCACACACGCTCCAGAGAACACAACCTCATTACCACACTTAACAAAACATGCTGGAGGGACAGGTTCATCTCCCAAAGACTGCCCGTACTCTGGAATAAGTTTCCCATTCATGTCAAGCAGAGCACTTCACTAGCCATCTTCAAGAGAAATCTTGAGTGGATGGGTAACAAAGTTCACTCCAGGGATCATTCCAGTTGCACAACTGGATATGGGCACTGTGAACTAACATGCGTGGCATGGTGCCTGGGCAATTTGTTGGGGGATAGGCTTGTAAAGGCTCCAGAGCCATTAGCCTAGTAAACACCTATGAACCTATTATCTGTATTTCACCAGAAGAATAGTTACTAGTTATCTTCATGGTTTTCCCCACTTATTCTTTTTTTGTTTACTGGGTGAGTGGTCTGGTCACACAACCCTTTTAATCCAGGACCTGGGCCAAAAGACATCCACAGAGGTGAAAGTAAATTTTATATAAGAACTTACCATAACATGCCCTACGATCATAGGTTCATAGGTTCATACTAGGCGATCTGCCCTAGGGCATTTATAAGCCTAGCCAGAATGTGTTTGGCTTTCGCCACCCATTTTAAATTTTATTTTGCTATGCCCTTTTTCGAGGTTAGTATACTGTGCCTCTGTCTAACAGTGACACAGAAGTGATACCCGGGGTAAACCTACGATCTCCCATCCACTCATCAAGATTCCTCTTGAAGAGAGTCAATGAGGGACTCTGCCTAACCTGGACTGGGATTTTATTCCAGAGTGAAGGGAGCCTCTGGGTTATGAATCTGTCCCTCCAGCATGTCCTATTTATTTCAGTGCTGAGGTTCAAGTCTCTCGAGCGTAGCTCGATGGGATTTGGATTTTCTGAGGTGCAGCATGTCCATTAATTCGGGTTGGACATGACTTTATACGTCAGGCACAGATCGCCTCTGAACAGGCGGTATGCCACTGAGTAGAGCTGGAGTTTCTTTAACCGGGCAGCATATGGCATCTGTTTGAGCCCTTTGATCCTCTTGGTGAGGTACTTTTGGGGTCTTTCCAGTTGTTGCAGGTGTCTGGTAAGGTACATCCCAAAGGGCATTGTACTCAATTATGGGCCTGATGAGGGATGAGTAAAGAGGCACGATGACCTCCCCTGATCTAGATGTGAATCCCTTCATGATTAGGTGGGCTATATAAAATGTTTTTCTAACCACTTTGGCCACGTGGTTGTCAAATGAGAGATTGCTATCAACTTGGGTCCCCAGGTCCCTAATTACTTCTTCTGTACTTAATGGATTACCACCTATGTGGTAATTTGTGGGCACTTTGTTTTTGCCAAAGGGGATGACTATACACTTTTTGGCATTTAGCTTGAGGCCATGGCTCTGGCACCAGTTGTCTGTTTCTATGAGGCCATTTTGGAGGATGCTTGTCTCGGCTGGAGAGTCTATTATGGTGCCCAGTTTGCAGTCATCTGCGAACTTGGTCAGCCACAGTCCTTCCGTGTTGGCCTGTACCTCCGAGAAATATATACCGAACAAGAGAGGTCCCAGGACTGAGCCTTGTGGGACACCACTTGTAACTCGTTTGGAGTCTGACATGGCTCCAGCAATTCTAACCATGTGGGTTCTGTCTTTGAGCCAGTTTGCAATCCATCTAGTGACATAGGGGTTTATATTTAAGCTGTTGAGCTTATCTATAATGCCCGAGTGGGGTATTGTATCGAAGGCTTTTGCGAGGTCCAGGTAAGCTGTGTGGACCACCTTCCCCTCGTCAATGGCCTTGGTGACTGTTTCAAAGAAATCAACCAGGTTTAAGAGGCAGGATCTGCCCTTAACAAAGCCGAACTGGGTAGGATCCAGTGTCTGTAGGTCCCCAATATCTTTATTTATGAGGTCCGTGATGATCCTTTCCATAGCTTTGCAGACCAAGCTAGTTAGGCTTATGGGGCGATAGTTTCCAGGATCCGTTGAGGCACCACCTTTATGGAGTGGGACCACTGTTGCTGTACGCCACTCTTTGGGCACATATCCTGTAGTAAGGCTGAGATTGAACAGTAGTTTTATGTTTGGGTTTAGCTCTTCTTGGAGTTCATGTAGGACACAGCCCGGGACACCATCTGGTCCCATTGATGCTGTGTTTTTTGCTTTGGAGATGGCGGCTCTTACCTGAGCATCTGAGATGTCAGGGGGGCAGCACTCTGCTGGGATAGATATTTGCCCTTTTGGTGGGGAGGGGGGGAGAGGTTTGCGCTGAACCTGTCAGCTAGGATGTTGGCAATGTCTGTGGGTTCAGTGTATTTTTTGTCATTTTGGACTAATTCTGAGCATATCTGGGAATTACCACCCAGGTTCCTAACATAACTAAAGAAAGCCTTGTGATTATCCTTAGTGTCCTGTGCAATTTTTCTCTCGAAGCTGGCCTTAGACAATTTTATGAGTGCCCGTAGTTTTTTGCTAATACTGATCAGTGATGCCTTCCCTTTTTGGGATTTTGCTCTATCATTTAGTAGCTTCCTCCTTCTATTGTATAGTTTGTTTATGGCTGGGGTCCACCAGACAGGACGTCTGCCTTTGGTGGATTGGGTCTTGGTTTTATTTGGGATTGCATGATCCATGCATTCCTGAAGGTGTTCATAGAATGCGTTTATAAAGGATTCTGCGGTCTGGGCCATATTTTCCACAGGCCCGGGGGCTTTGAAGGATTCCACCTCGGTTTTGAGGAGTGTGAAATTTGCTTTAGAGAAGTTTTTCACTGTGGTTTTCTGGGCAGGGGTGGGGTCGGGATGTGAATATCCAGTGAGATTAGTTTATGGTCTGATCTTACCAGTGAGGGATACACTTCTGGTCTGGAGCATAGAGTCCCCATGTTGGTGATGATCAGGTCCAGTATGTTTTCCCCTCTTGTGGGAGTGGTAACAAGTTGTTCCATAGCATTTGAGTTTATAAATTCTAGGAACCTTTGGGCTAGGGTGTTGGAGCTAGAGTAATGCTCCCAGTCTATGTTTGGGTAGTTGAAGTCGCCCAATATAATGGTGTTTGGATAGACCTTCATATTTTCCAGTGTCCACAGAAAGGCCGAGTGGGGTTCCTGGGTTTGGGAGGGTGGTCTGTAGCAGGCTATAAACTGGAAGGCAGTTTTACCCACTGTTAGTTGCACATTGGATAGTCTCTGATGCTTCGTGCTTTGCCACCAACCTGGAGGTGGGGGTATCTTTAATAAATATCGATACTCCCCCTCCTTTTGTGGTTCGGTCCAAGTTTTGGGGCCGAAAAGCATGGTATGAGGTATAAACCTGGTAGTGCTGGGGTGCTCTCGGGAGCCCTGAACCAGGTTTCTGTTACTGCAGAGATATCAATGTTCTCCATGCTAAGGAGAGTTTCGAGTGTGTGCATCTTGAGGTTTAGACTTCTGGCGTTGAGTAGCATTACTCTTAGTTTCTTATCCCTTGTGATACCTATGGAGGTGGGTTTGTCTTTTGAGCCTTGCCTAAAAAAGGCACTATGGGGGTAGCAAGAGCCTTTGCCAGTATCCAAAAGCCCAGAGGGGTGACAGGTGCAAGCCGTCCCTAGAGAAGCATCGTGGCTTGTCGAGCATATCATCCCAAGATGACAGGCATTGGATCCCCTTTGAATGACACCATTACTTAAGCCAGTTGTTGAAATCGATCATCTTGTGGCATCATTCTTGGTGAGGGTAAGATGCTTCTCAAGGTCAGGGTCATACTGGCCTGGGCTACATGTTCAGAGAGCTTCTTTATGTCTCTTTTCATGTAGTCCAGGGAGGTACATCTCAGGTCATTCACACCAGCATGGACAATGAGTCATATTTGTACTTGCCTTGGAGTGACCTGAGTGCTTGTGTTATGTGGCAGATCCTAGTGCCTGACAGGCTGCTCACCGTGACCCTCTCCTTGTTCAGCCTGGTGAGCGGGACGTCAGTGTGCCTGACGATAGAGTCACCTATTACAAGTGTATCAGGTGTGTTGTTTAGTCTTAAGGGCTGTGACTGTTCGGCACACTGGCTTTGTGAGATATGTGTTGCACGTCTTTTGTTTTGGGGTAGCGATTGCTTGGGTGTCTGCTTTGGAGGTATCTGCTGCTTAGGCAGATCTTTATTTAGAGCCTCTGAGTATGTTTTTGTGTGATTATGTGTTTGGTTTGCTGTCGTGGTAGGTCTATGTGAGACTGGAATTGTAGTGAGTGTGGTTTCCTTCTCCTACTGACTGGTTATGCCAGTACTGAGTTGAGAGAGCTTAGCCTCCAGTTTGGCTATATGGTTGCATCTCTCACATGTGTTGAAATTTGTTGGGAGGAGGAGAGGGTTGTCTGTGTACATGAGGCAGTTGTAACATTGCCTCAAGATTCCCAGATTCACCAGCTGGACCGGAGAGGAGATTGACAACTGACCTTTGGACATGCTAGAATAATATTGGGAATTCCTTAATAATTGAAAACAAGGGCCAGTGGGGAGTGAGGGTGTAGTGCTTTTAATTTTTAGTGCTGGCTTATATAATTGCTTTAGCGAGCAAGTGCCAGGTAACTTAAGTGCAATGTGTTACAGGTAACTTAAATGCAAAAACGACAAACAGTAACTTTCTTTCAAGTGAAACAAGGAAATAAGTACAGTAAGCAATGCAGATATCACTAGTGATCCACAGAAGTGCTGAGAAGCCGCGTATTAGGTGGAATTAGCGTTCCAGGGAAATAACAAGCAAACAAACAACAAGCATATAAACAAAGCTAGATTCAGCAGGCCCTGTATCTAGTCTATGCTACAGCAAACAAGGTGTACCAATTTCAGTAAGATACAGTTCAAATATTCAGGCACTATAAACCTTTAACCAGAAATTCCCAGCTCAGAAGGGCAGAGTCCAGCCTCTTCTCCCACAAGAGTGCAGACCACGAACCTTCTTAATGTAAAATAACTGTCCTGAAGCCCAAGTGCTTAAACCAGAACTAATACACTTTAAGAATAACAGACACTGGGCTCTCAATCAGCAGTTCCCAACTTAGAAGGATGAAAGCTACCTGTCCTGCCACCACAGTGCATGCCACAAACCTTCCTAATGTAAAACAACTGGTCTGAAGCCCAAGTGCTTAATCCAAAAGACTTGGAATGATAGCTACACTTTAATCAAGTTACTACCAAGCAGTAATAAATACAATTGAATACTTTAGAGAATGCCTGGATTAGTGCTCAAGTTACACAAACAAAGCTAGATCCAGCAGGCCCGAATCCAGTCTATGCCACAGCAAGCAAGGCGCACCAACTTCAGTAAGAAGCAGTTCAGATATGCATGCACTATAAGCCTTTAACCAGAAATTCCCAGCTCAGAAGGGCAGAGTCCAGCCTCTCCTCCCGCAAGAGTGCAGACCACGAACCCTCTTAATGTAAAATAACTGGCCTGAAAGCCCAAGTGCTTAAACCAGAATTAATACACTTTTAGAATAACAGACACTGAGCCCTCAATCAGCAGTTCCCAACCTAGAAGGATGTAAGCTACATGTTCTGCCACTACAGTGCAGACCACAAACCCTCTCAGTGCAAAACAACTGGTCCGAAGCCCAAGTGTTTAAACCAAAAGGCTTAGAATGAGTTACACCAAGCAGTAATAAATACAATTGAGTACTTTTAAGATGATGCAAAAGTAAAATAAAGTAGGTAGAAACACAAGTACAGTAAAAACAGATGAATTTTTTTTTTTTTCTGAATAAGTGCTGAGATCAAAGAAACAGATTTGAGTGCTGAAACTAGAAAACTGGCTAGTTATAAGTAGAAAAAAAAACTAAGCTAGAAGGCTTCCCTCCAACACAGAAGGGCTTGGGGGCTCAGAAGCCTACAAATAGTCTATACCACTTAACAGGAAATGCAGGAAACAAGCTTAAATTTTTTTTTTCTGTTTCCCAGATGCTCTCTTTGTACACAGTAGGAGTGCCTGAAATCAGAATATGATCTCACTGCACTCAGTTGAGTGAGCAAATGAGATGGGCCCAGAAGGAGTATCCAAACACAAATTTACAAGAGGGACGGGCAGTTTCAAGGCCACTAAGATTAACACCAAAACAAAAACAGGGAGGGTGGGTGGAACTAACTGAAGAGCAGAGTCAAAACTTCCAGTTCAGTTAATATTCCTGCAACACAGTTAAAATCAATTTAAATACTGTATTTTTTTACTTCATTATTTTTATTTCTTTACTGTAGTATTCCCGTCATATGGGTTGTCACCACTGACTTCCAGCTGGGATACCAAAACTTTACCTTCCCAAGGTCATATGTCCAGCACATGACCTCATAAGCTTAGGGGTATATAGACAGACATATGAACGTGAACCTCAGACTGTTCCCAAGCCAGTGGCATGAAGGCTACTGAGAGAGGGAGACTGGTCAGATAGGAGGTGTGTAGCTCAAAAAGGTTAATAAACTCTCCAGTTTCCATGCAGCATAGTAGAGCTTAAAGCAGGGGAAGGAGAGTGGGAAGGCATACTGCAACAGTGTTCAGTAGGAAGTCTACTGTTCTAGTAAGTTCTTACATAACTGTACTATGTCCTGACTGAAATTGCTGTTGTGGTATTCCTGACATATGGGTGATTCTCATAGCTGAATGAGGTAGAGAGCAGGGTGGGTTAGCTAATAAGCTGATGATCTGTCTAGCAGTCTGGGCAGGACAGCCATTGCAAAAGCAGACCTAGACCTGGCGAAAGCATCAGTTTTGTAGTGCTTGGTGAAAGTGTGCACCTTGGACCAGTCCGCACTCCTTCATAAAAGACCCCTGAGGAAACCACTGCTCTAGTGGAGTGAGCTTTTGTGCAGGAAGGCAAGGACTTACCATAGCTAGAATAGCAGATGGAGATGGCCTTTGAGATCCAAGTTGCAATAGTTTGCTTGGAAGACCGGATGGCCCAGCTTAGGGCTCTTAAATAATGCAAACAGCTGGTCAGTCTTTCTGAAGGATTTAGTTTTGTCCAGGTAAAGTCTCAGTTGTCTGTGAATGTCTAGAGAATGTAAGATTCTTTCCCACCTATTCTGGGGATTAGGAAAGAAGGTGGGTAGGTGAATAGCCTGATTGAGGGACACCTTGTTTGCTACCTTAATCATGAAGGATGGATTAACCGTGAGAGGCAGCCTGTCCTTTTGGAAGGTAAGAAAAGGTGGAATGGCTGAAAGCTTGCAACTCGAACTCTGCGAGCAGTGGTGAGAGCCAACCGTCAAATTGTTTTCCAAAGTCAAAATTTTAAAGTAACAGAAGATGCTGGTTCAAAGAGAGGGTAGCATAAGCTTTCCCAGGACAAAACTGAGATCATAAGGATGAGAGAGAGGTCTCCTTAGTGGGTTAAGATGCAGGATTGCTTGACCTCTGCTCTTCCCATAAGTGGGGGGTTGAGAGGCCGGCATTGATGGCCGACAGGTGAACTTTGATAGAAGAGTAAGTCAAGCCTGGATGAAGTAGTTCATAGAGTTATTGTAGGACAGCAGGGACCTGTGATGAGGGAGTCCTGACTGAGTTTGCGGCACCAAGCTGTTTATGGTTTTCTTACAGTGGGTCACCTGGTTTCGTGTAGGACTTTAACAACCTCCTCAGAGAATAGGTGCCTTTGAGAGATTAGAATCCTATTATCCACAGAGTCAGGCTGAGTAAGGAAAGGTTTGGGTGGAGTAGCAATCCTTTCTGTTGAGTGAATAATATCTGGTTGTAGAGGTATTTTCCTGTAGTTTCCTTTTGTCACATGAAATAGCAGGTGACACCAGTGTTGTGTCTACTAGAAGGGGACCAGTAAAAGGGGCTTTGGTCCTTCCTTTTGTGCGTTTAGAAGAATTTTTGGAAGTAGAGGTAGTGGATGGGATATATAGAGGAACTTCCTGTCCCACTGTAAGGAGAAGGCAGCAGTCCTCCAGGCTGAGAGACAAGGTTCCCTGGTTCAGAACTAGGGGAAGCTGATGGTTGGTTGGTTGGTAATGCAAAGAGGTCTATCTGTGGTATTGCCTACTGATGACTGCCTGGAAGATCTGTCAGTTCAGGGTCCATTTGTGGGGGTCCTCCAAGTAGAGGCTTAAGGAGTCTGCCAGCATATTGTCCTGTGAGGTATTGTATGTGGCTTTGAGGGTGATATCCATCTGGGTGGCAAAGTTCCATGCCTCCTTTGCTAACTTGCATATTTAGTAAGAAATGGTACCTCCCTGTTTATGTACCAATTGACTGTGGGTGTTTTCTGTGTACAGTAGGAGTGCTCTGGGTTTCCATAGGTGAGAGAAGGTCTTCAGTGCTTGCAGAAGAGCCATCATTTCCTTCAAATTGATGTATTCCTTCAGGAACAGTAGTTGCCATCTGCCCTGTACTCTGAATGATCCTGTCCATGTCCCCATGTCTCATTCAAGGCATCTGTGTGAATTTCTTGAAAAAGAGGAAGGAGTGTGAAGGGAAGTCCTGAGTTGGGATTGACTCTTTCCATCCACCAAAGACTTTCTTTTTTGAGGCAAGGGAGGAGAGAGAAAAAGGTGTCCATGAAGTGGGAGTGTTGGGAATCACACATATTTTAGATATCATTGGATTTCCTTCATGTGAACTCTAGCTAGGGGAAGCATTGGAATGATGGATGCCATGAAACTCAAAGTTCTCAAGATCTTTCTTGCTATGCAGTGTTAGACAGGAAAGATCTAAGAAGAATTTGGACAGATTCTGAACTTTCTGTTGAGGGAAGAAGGCAAGCATTTTCTTTCTGTCTAGTTTGCAGCCAAGAAAAATCAGGTCCTGTGTAAGAACATGTAGGATTCTTTGTAATTGACTGTGAATTCTAGATTTTTAAGGAGTTGGAGAGAGGTCTCTAGATGTTAGAGAAAGAAGCCGGGAGAGAGAGAGCTTGAGCATCAGGTTGTCCAGATAAGAAAATATTTGAATTTCCTGGGTGCGGCAGAATGCCCCAACTGGTGCTAACCACTTTGGGAACACCCTTGATGTTGTGGAAAGACCAAAAGCAAAGCAGTAAATCGGATGTGATGAACCAGAGAAAAACCTCAAGAATTTCCTGCAAGAAGGACAAATGGGTATGTATAGATAGGCATCCTTCAGGTCTAAGAATGCTAGAAAGGCCTGAGGGGGGATGAAAGACGAGAGTGGGAAGATAAGAGCATTCTGAAAGTTGGTACTTTCAAGAATGTGTTTAGAAGAGAAATGTCTAGAATGGGCCTCCATTGTCCTCTTCTTGGCACCAGAAAGATTCTGGAGTGAAAGCCCTTCCCCATAAAGTCTTTTGGGACTTGTTCAGTGGTGCCGTGATTCAGGAAGTCTTGAATAATGGGAGTGAATAGAGAAAGTTGGTTGTGAGGAGAATGTGGCATGCCTTTCAGGGGAGGAATATTTTCCCAGGACATGGTATAACCATCCTTAATGATGGACAAAACCCATTTGATTGTAGCAATTGTTTTCCACAGGGCCAGGAAGAGTGATAGCCATTTGGAGAGGGAGGTAAGGGGACTGAGGGCAAGGGAGGAGTAGTTACAAATTTTATTTCCAAAGGGAGGCATCCGCGATATAGGCTCCTTATGAGGTTTGTCAGAGTACCTTTTCCTAGGAGTTCTGGGTTTTTGAGCTGCCTTAGGGATCCCTCCTGACGAAGGAAGTAGATTTGGATGAACAGTTCCCAAAGTATCAAGGAACTGAGGAAAGCAGAATCTGCCTGCAATTTTTCATAATCTTAGCTTGGTCTTTGAGAGTTTTGAACAAACTGGCAGCCTGTGGATCAAGTAAATTATTTTTGTCCAAGGGGAAATCTGAGAGTTTCAACTTAAAATCCTCAAGACTAGGCTGGTGATGTAGCCATGCATATCTGCAAATAACAGACCCATTAGCTGTTGCCATAGAAAAGAGACACCCACAACATTGTAACTGCACTTAATGCTGTGTCTGGCTATTCTGTGGCCTGAGAAAGTAGATTTTACATTTGTTGCTTAGATTCTGCAGTTTGAGGGTCCATCATAACCATGTCCAAGGTCTGAAGTACAGAAGTAAAATTATTTTTTATTTATTTGAGTCTGGAAGTTAATTACCTTAAATGCTAGGGTAGAAGAGATGTGTACAGTCTTCCCCACCCTATCCATAGCCCTACTATCCTTGTCTGTAGGTAGAGCATTAACACTGGCAGGGGCTTAGAGGGTTTGTCTGAAGAAAGAGACAATGTAGAAAGGTCAGCCACAGGATTCTTTTACAAATATTTCAGGTCATCGGTCACCTTATAAAACTTGTCTGGTCTTTTTGGAGCAGGTGCTGAAGAGGTGGACTGGAAGGTGTTCTGAAAAGCCTCAAGTACAAGAGGAACTGGAGAAGGAGCAAGGATGTCCATTTCCAAGAGGCTGTAGTATCTCTTCTATACATCAGTTTGTGTAGATTGCTATTCAAAATGTTTCATCTTATTTTAGATGGTTTCTCCAAAAGAAACCTCCTCAGTAGGGGAATCTGTTGAAAGGGAATTGTCTTCATCTGAAAAGATTTGTCCAGGTGAATGTAATTGAGAGGAGTAATCTAAAGAGTCATTTGAGTACTGCGGTGGTGGTGCGGTAGCGTTGTCGCCTCACAGTTAGACGTTGCTCGTTCGATTCTCAGTCAGAGCGTCTTCTGTGTGGCGACATGCGTGAATGGGCATTCCTTCGTTGAAGGTTGTGCGTTAGACCCGGCAAGCCAGCACGTAAAAAAAAAAAAATCTACTGCCAATCATTAGTGGACTGGAGTTCCGCTGTGGCGACCCCTAACCGGGAAAAAGCCGAAAGACATAAACAGTCTAAAGAGTCGTTTGAATCATAATCCTGTTCTTCCTGAAGAAAATACAGTGGTAGGTTTTTGAGGTATAGCCTGTGGCTGAGGAGATCTAAAGGAAGGGTTTCAGTGCCGTGATAGCTTTAAACAAGCCGTGGGAGAAATCCCATCCTCTCCTTTTCCCTAGCTGCTAAGGGAGAGGCCTCATGCCTAGTCTTTTTTTTTCCTCTTGCTGTGACTTCAGCCTGGATGAGACGTGAAGGTTCACAACCCTGATGTATCTTTTATTAGAATACTTGGGATTGTCTCCCTAACAAATATTTGTAGGGCACTGTGAGGACCCTCAGAAATGTTGAATTGCTGTTCCTCTATAGTATCTGCAGTGTGCAAGTATACCAGCCTCAGATGAGGTGTTTGTAGTGGGCTACTGAGAGGTAACCTGACGTACTATGGGTTTTGCATCCTCAATGGGGGTATGTCCAAATCTGAAACATTAGACTGTATATGTGTTCTGGGTCTCTTAAAAGCTTTTTCTTTGGTGGAAGTGAGACAATTGGGGATGCAGATTATACTATCTTGGCTTGGGACAGGTGTTTAAGATGCTGTGTTTCCAGAAAGGTGTTAAAAGAGGAGACCCTCGACCTAAACGTTTTGAGAATGGATGATTGATAAATGGAACAGGACTTGTGATCATGCTCAGGGCCTAGACAGAAAAAGGCAGTCAGTGTTCAAGTGCTTGTACAGAATCTTCCTGTTGCAGTAGCACTTACCCTTCCTAGCTGACAACTAATGAATTTAAATAAATAGTGCAAGAAAAAAGAAAGGTTCCTCAGTGAGCCACTTATTCTGAATACAGACCAAACAAAGCAATGGTACAGTGACCAAACAGCGATCAGTCTAGATGCACAGCATTCATTCTGTCTGGCAGTGAGAAAGTCTGAGGTACATGCTTGTGCATCTGTTTATATACCCCTGTGCTTACGAGGTGAGGTCAGGCATTGGATGTACGACCTCTGGAAGTTAAAGCTTTGGTATCCCAGCTGGACATCAGAGATGACAGCCCATATGTCAGGAAAATTGCAACAGTGATTTCAGTCAGGACATGCAATCAGATGAAAGCAATGATTTACAGTCACTAGGCAATTTACAGGCCATATATTCAGTATATATAGACTTCATAGATGCACTTTAGCATTTTACTTCGGTACAATTTAATTCCAGGCATAAGTTCAGCATATTGGTTTCAAAGCCCGGGTTTAAGTAAAGAGCAAAGATCCTTGCATTCTGAACACAGAAATAGCCATTTGGTTACCTATCTTATTTCTTTCAGTTGTGTGAAAATGTCTATCCTGTTATCCTTTTTGCTAAGGGATTGTGACATTAATCAGCATTACATATATTAAAAAAACTGCAGCACTGTCATGTCTTGGCCTTCTTTTTTCTCAGGAATTAAATTGGACAGAAAAAAGATGCTGTACTCCTTAGACAGTGAAAACAAGCCAGTGAGCAGACATTTTGCAATGCTGCCTAAAGCATCACTGTACACAAATTATACCCTGGTAAGTGTGAGAGGGCTGATGTGTGGCATCTGTCCAGCACTGATAAGCTGGCAAAGAGTAGTTATAGTTTTACTTTTCCTGTTGGAGACAGAACTTAAGATGTTTGACATTAAAGCACTTTTGCAATAACAGTAGCTCAGCTTAAGGACATTTTCTGTTCATTCTAACTGCCAGGAGCATAAGGAGAGGTACATATAAAAGGTAGTTAAGAATGCCAAAACTCCTTTGCAGCCAGACCTTTGGAACAGTTACCAGTCTCCTCAAATCTTCCTTCCCCTGTCCACAAAAAGAAAATGGTCAAAGAAATCTTTGAATGTCAGGTTTGGTCCCCCTTTGCCTCAGCTGCCAGCTATTGACTCTTCTGTGGCTACATCTGTTTCTTCAGACTGCTCATCATATTCCCCCAGTCCCTCTGCTGTAGCACCTACAGCTACTAATGCCCAGGGGGTATACACATCCTCAACAACTGCAACGTTGCCTTCTGCAGGTAAGGGGTACCACCCTCTTCAGTCTCTGAAGGGGTGGGTGTAGGTATAGCACATAGCCAGGAAAGGAAGATTTAGTCCTAGAATAGTGTACCTATCTTGTTGTTGGTCTTGTTCCATAGAATGTTTCAGGAAAAGAAAAAAAAAGTATGGTGTACCTTAAATCTATTTCTGTGGTTAGGAAAGATTTGCTGGGGTTTGCCAGATAATTAATTTCTGCTTTTACTTCATCCTTTTCCTCTTAAGGTAAGGAATGAAAAAAAATCCTGTCTTTCTGATTCTGAATTTCAGCCAGAAGAGCCGGTCATTGAAAGGAGAATGCTATGCTTTAGGGCTTTCTTCACAAGCTGAAGATATTGAGGAAAGTGTTGCCTCAGATTTTCTTCCAAGAGACCTGTCTTTTTCTGAAACTTAATCTAAAATGAAATATGTTTTTCAGTGTGGACAGAATGAATTTCTTGTTTCCCAAGAAATGTATTATGATTTGTTACAGTTGGATATTCTACAACCTGCAGTTGCTGCTCCTGTTTTATCTGCTTTTGAGAATGTTTTCCTGATAATGTGTAGTTTAACTGACAGTCAAGTCAGTCAAGGAAGTCTGATAGATTAATCCACGGTTCCTCAGACTCAGAAGTACTTATTTTCTAACCCTAAAGCAGATCCAACAGTGAGTCTCTCATCTAAAACAACTTCTGCTAGACAAAGTGCCAAGCCAAATGCCATTCCCTCTGACTAGAATGGGAAAGCTTTTGACAGTTTGGGAAGAAAGTTTATTCTTCCACTTTAACTTTCAGAATTTTAAACTGTTGGGCTCTCATGTTAGTTTCTGTCTTTTGAGAACATGCAAAAGTTAACTGTTAACCTTCACTCTTCTTGATGTGAAAATTTCTTAAAATACTTCTTGATTTATTTCTCATGTAACTAAGCATGACTTAGTGTTCTGCATATGCTGCTGCTAATATCTTCGGAGTTTCTGCTTCTTGGTCAGTCATGGGAAGATTTGCTTGGTTACATTCTCAAAATCTTTCTGAAGTTGTTAAGACTGAGATTGTACAGTCTGCCCTGGACAACAAAGTTTTGTTTGCTTCTTCTGTTACTGAGGTTCTTAAGAGATTTGATGAGAGGGAAAAATTGATTCAGGGGGTGACCCACATCTTCCAACCTCCCTTTTTATTTCTTAACATCTAAGTTGATTTTTTTTTCAAAAAGCAATTTAAGCAGCAAGGTGCCAACAAATATGATTTTAAAAATGGTAAGGAGGCTCTAAAAACAATGGGGAAGACTCCATTAATGACAGTCCAAAAATCAAAATGACTATTTTGCCTGTTTAGGACCCCCCCCCCCCCAAAAAAGAAAAATCTCCCTTTCTGAGTCTGCCTGTTCCTTTGTGGCACCAGAGTATTACAGACAAATGATTTCTGAAGGTCTTGCAGCAGGGGTACATTTGGCATTGGGAGTCCCTCATTTCCAGGGAGTCCTACCCACAAAATAAAACATCTCTTTTTCCTGCAATTCTGAAACGAATGCTTTCTCAGGGAGTTATAGAACCTACCTGTACCTACCTGCCAGATGGGCACATGGTTTTATTCAAGGATTTTTATGGTGCCAAAGAAAGACGGAGCTTGAAGGCCTGTGCTAGACCTTTCTTTTCTCAATCTTTTTTTCAAGGTCCCAGGATTTAAAATGTTATTCCATCAGACCCTGTTATCTCCTATCCCCATACTAGTTTTTATAATAAAAGCTGGACTGAAAAGATGCCTACCATCATATTCCCATTGACAAACACTTAAGCCATTTCATAAGATATTCTGTATCTGGCTGGTACTGTCAGTTTTGTTTTACCCCTGGACTATCCACTGCTCCAAGGCTGTTCACAAAATACCAGGTTCCAGTAGTAGTAGTTACTTGCTACAGACTTCAAGGTATTCACATTTTTCCCATGATTTGATGATTGTCTTGTACTTGCAGACTCTCTTTCCATTTGTCAGAGTGTCCGTGGCCAAGTGTTCAGAAAACTTCTCACTCTGGGGGTTCAAGTGGTCTTACAAAAATCCCCTCTTATGCCTTCTCACAGAGTAGTTTTCCTGGGATGTTTTTTAGATTCTGTCATGGGAAGAGCTTTTCTTCCAGACAAACTAGAAATGTACTTGGTAGTTCTTCCTGAGCCTTTCCAACCAATCTCTGGTAACTGCCAGTGAATTTTTCAGGATTCTGAGATACATGACCTCTATAATTTTCACATTTCCCTTGGACAGACTTTACATGTGGAAAATTCAGTTGGTACCTCAGGTCAGTCTGGATTCGCCATCAGCACCCCTTATCTTTTCAGATTCCAGACATGGTGGTTATAAGAAGGGAGGTTGTCTTGTTAGACCAGTTCTCTATATCTGGGTCTTTAATTCTCCATTCTACCTCCTATTCGAATCTCTCACAACAGATGCTTCAGACTTTGCAGGGAGGGGGGCAGTGTCAAAAGGAGTGAAAGTGTAATATCTGTTGTACACATAAAACAGAAGCACATCCACACCAAATAGATGATGTCAGTAATAAATAATTTGAAAGCTTTGAATAATCTGTGATCTCCAGGACCAGTGCAAGTTATTAAAGATAATACCATAATGATGTGGTACATTGACAGGAGGTACCCAATCTTACTGTTTTTGCAGACTTGCTGTGGTACCCTGGGAGGTAACACTTCATCCAGTTTGACTCTTCAGGCTTCATACATTCCTTCAGAACAAAACATTGCATCAGACAAGCACATTTTTGAGAACAAGAACAAAATGATGGCTTTGAATTCTACATCTAGGCTTGCTGGCAGTTTTTCTTGTGGAAGATGCAAACAGTGTAGATTCATGAGCAATGTGTCTAGTATTGAATTTAAACACATAGGGAGAAGGTTCTGGGCCAAGGACCATTATACCTGCAATACCACCAACGTTGTGTATTGTGCTACTTGTGACACGAGACAAGTTTTATGTCGGTAAAACCATTAGAGCTTTGCATAAGAGAATCTATGAGCACTGTTTAGCTATTAGAAAAAGGGATGGAACCAATGCTTTGGCAGTGCATGCAACAGAATGTCCACTTTTCAAGAAATTTTCTTTTTTTGTACTAGAAAAAGTGAATTCTGATTTGTTTACAGGTGACTACAAGACTTTCTTGGAATGTAGAGAAAGCTTGTGACAAATAGTTTTGGTTGCTGACAAAACTCCTGGCCTTAATGTTACCATTAATATTAAATGATGTTATGTAGTCCAATCTCGCCTACATTCTTACCCTTGGGTTCGGACCCGAATATCGGCTCCGACTCGGCCAAACTTTTCTAGCTCGAAGTCTTCTATTGGCTGGGCTAAGCAGGTATCCCATGCTGCACTGCTCCATATCCCCAGATCACATTTGCCGCTTGTGTAGCTCGGACGTGGTCTCGCTCTTGGCTGTGGCTAAGTACCCTTTTTCTTGTTCTGAGAAAACGTGTTACAAACAAAAGCAATTTTAATAGCTATTTCTAACTGGTGTTGTGTTGGTGTTACTGTAGTGTGATTGTGGTTTGTGGTATCCCACTAGCTGTTCTATTGGGCTAGGCCCGTTTCAGTTAGAGGACCTAGTCCTCCACTCTTGTCCTGTGTTGTTTCGCTTCTAAAACCATTTGAGTTAGAGGTTTTAGTGTCTGTTCCCTTCTGTGTATGTGGTCAAAAAAAATGTTTTAGAGGTTGTTAGCCCTAGTCGTCTCAGTGTGTGTCCCTTCTGAGGATTGTGTGGGCTGTGTTGTGTAAAAACTTGTTCCCGCGCTTAGTGGTGTTTTGCGTGTCTGTGTCGTTTTTCCTGTCAGACAGTGACTTGTTCATTGTTGTGGTATTGGTGATTACTTGTTTAAAACATGTCCAAAGATTCCAAGGAGCACAAACCTTCGGGTTTTAAAAAGTGCTCTAAGTGTGGTTACAAGATGTCCATCACCGAAGGACATTCTGTTTGCGTTTATTGCCTGGGAGCAATCCATCTGCAGGAGTCCTGCAGCTTCTGCCATGCTTTTAGTCCCAGGGTGCTCCAAGAAAGAAAGAATAAGCTAATTGTAAAGGGACTCTTGAAACCCTCATTCGAAGAGGCCATGGATTCTGCTTCCAGTTCTAAATCAAAATCCTCAAAGTCAAAAAAGAGATCTCCAGCTCCTTCAGTTTCCTTGGAGCCACCAGAGAAAGTCACAAAACTTGCTTCGACCTCCTCGGCTCCACTGTCCTCGGGGCTGCAGGAAGTGTCGGTGTTGATGGAACCGGCGTCGGCTCCAATTATATTAGAACCTCTTCAGAGCCGATCACCCAGTATTAGACCAGTGTCACCTGAGAGGAGATCTCTATCTCCCTCCCTGTCTTCCAAATCCTCCAGGACTCTTTCAGATGTAGATGTCGATAGGGTGGTGCAGAGGCTCCTCCAGTCACCGGTTTTGGCAAAATTGTTTTCGGCTCAATCCCAGTTGGCTCCGGAGCCCGTCCCGATACTTTCTTCGATCATTCCTCCTCCGAGCGCATCTTTGTCTTCGGAGCCAGAATGTTCCGCTCCATGTGATGTTCCTAGGTCGGTTCCGATGGCCCCTCCGAGCCTATCGGTTCCGACCCCGTCGGCGCCATCCATGGGAATCAGGACTCGGGATTTTTCAGTTGGGCCTGAGGAGGACACTTCAGGGCACATTTCAGTCCCTAGTCACCCGCTCGGTGCCTCGGCTCGAGGAACCCCGACTCCTGTCATGGTCTCGAAGGCTGGCCGGTCCTCGGACTTGGGGGAGCTTGCCTTTGAGGCCATGTGGACCGCGCTGGCCAGATCGTCAGCTACATCATACGGGTCGGTCATTCTGTCCCCTACCACTCCAGTGAGGGCCTCTGATCACCACCTATCTGTAGACAGCGGAGCCCCAAGGCCTAGGGATACCCCCACGAGTGGTCCCCAAGTTTCTGAGGGCCTTTCAGAGTTCTTGCCTGAGGAGCCCCCTAGAAAGAAAATGTGCAAGAGCAAGCACATAGACTCCCAGGATGAGTCTCTCACCTGAGATACTTTGAGGAATCTGAGGGGTCCCCTAAGTCATCCTCTGATGATGTTTCTTTCTCCGACATCCTGGAGATATTGAAACAAAGAGGTGACTGGCCATCCAAAGCCCCCTCCGAGGAGGAGTCTGTCTTCCTGAAGGCCTTTGATGCTCAGCCCTCCGCCTCTTGGGTGTCCCCACCCTTCGACGAGCTCCTGGATTTAATTTGTCAGAGGGTGTGGGAGAACCCTGATTCTGTGGAATCCGTACCCAGGAGACCCAATAAATTTCTTTCTGCTCCCCCAGGTAAGGAGTTTTTGTCCAAAGGAGTCCCTGTGGATACCATGGTGGTGGCAGCAGCCACTCAGAAGGAAGTAGCAGAGACTTCTTCCTCCGTCCATCCTCCTAACAAGGAGTCTAGGACCATGGACCGGTACGGGAAGCATACCCTCTTGTCAGCAACCTTTACCTTATGGTCGCTGAACCGCTGAACTACCTGTCTCATTTTACTCGGCTCCAGAGAGATCTCCTCAAGGAGTTAGGAGATACTCTTGCGCATAACATGCCTGAGGCGGTGGCCCAGACGGTTAACGCCCAGGTGTCTACCCTCAATTCCATCGTTAATGCCTCCATGCGGCTCATTTCATATGCAGCCAAGGGAGCGAGTAGGGCAGCAAGCTCAGGAGTCGCTCTTAGATGGCAAGCCTGGCTGCGCCTTTGTCATTTCGCGGAGGCCTTCAAGTCTTCTTTCACTAATGCCCCCTTTGATGGTTCTTCTTTGTTCGGAACCAAAGTGAAAGACACCCTCACCAGGTGCGAGCAAGAAGGAAAGACCCTGTCTGCTGTAGGGGTCCATTTTTCCCTTCCCTCTAGGCCTTACTCCAAGGCCCAGCGAGGTGGGAAGATGTGGTTCAAAAAATCAGAGTTTTTTTCCTGGTGCACAACGTGAGTCCCACTCCAGAGGCAGAGAATGGGGAGGTTATTCAGGGAGACGCCGCCCTAGAGCCAGAGGGGGCCCCCACAATTTGGGAGACCGAGATTCCTTTTGCGGCTCTCCCTACCATCGTTCCTGATGGGATGCCCGACTGTGCGTTTCCAGAGCCAGTCGGGGTCGAATATCGTTATACCCGGAAGCCTGGCAAAGCATCACCAGGACCGATGGGCATTACGAATAATTTGCGGAGGTTATGTCATCCCCTTTTCGTCAGACCCCCCTCCAGTTGGAAAAATCCCAGACGTTCCACCCAGTCAAAGGGATCACGCAGCTTCAGAGGTTTCAAAGCTGCTAGGAAAGGGAGCCATCCAGCATGTCCCATGAGACCAGATCAGATTAGGGACTTACTCAAGATTCTTCTTGGTGCCAAAAAGAACAGGAGACCTGAGACCCATATTAGATCTCAGCCAACTAAACAACTATGTACAAAAGTCCAAGTTCCGTATGGTCACACTGCAATCGATTCTCCCATTGTTGGGAGAAGTATGGATGTGCTCCATCGACCTCAAGGATGCTTGCTACCATGTCAAAATGGATAGGGCATCCAGTAGTCACGTATGCTTCCGGCTGGGAGCTAGTCCTTTCCAGTTTCGAGCCCTGCCCTTTGGTCTCACCACAGCCCCCAGGGTGTTCAAGTGTATGGCGGTGGTGACAGCTCACTTGAGACGTCAAGGATTACAAGTGTTTCTGTATCTGGATGACTGGCTCCTTGCCGCCCCCACCAGGCATCTACTAATCCAAACCAGGGACGCTACCATCACTCTGTCAACAGTTGGGCATAACACTAAACTGGGAAAAATCTGCCTTGTTGTCCTCACAGCATGTCATTTCTATAGGTGCAGAATTAGACACCGTTCAAATGCGAGCCTTTCTACCGCAGGAAAGAATCAGAGTCTTACAGCAACAGGTGCACGCCCTGCTACCCCTGAGGAAAGCGAAGGCAAGATGGGTACTTCAACTCCTGGGGACTATGGCAGCTACAATTATGTTGGTCTCTCTAGCGAGATTGCACATGAAGCTCCTTCAATGGCTCCTCTTTGCTCAATGTTCTCTCCAAAAACTTCCACTTTCCCACCCTATTTTGCTCATGGACAGATGCAAATAGGATCTCAGTTGGTGGCTTTGCACCAAAAATCTGGACAGGGGAAAGCCCTTTGTTCCACCAACCCTGGTTGCCACAGTGACCACGGACGCCTCCCAGATTGGGGGGGGGCATTAACTTGGCAGGACAGTCCAAGGCACGTGGCAAGATCACGAGATACATCTGCATATCAACGTCACTTCAGAGCTTTCTACCTCTAGGGACTATTGCAATACACTCGGACAACATGTCAGTGGTGTGGTATCTGAACAAGCAGGGGGGAACCAGATCATACCCCCTGTGCAGAGAGGCCATGCAAGTGTGGCAGTGGGCAGTATCTTCCCAATGGTTCTGATGGCAACGCACATTCCGGAGAAGTCCAACGTGATAGCAGACAGGCTAAGCAGAGCTATTCTGATGCCTTACAAGTGGTCCCTGAATCGTCTAGTTGCAGAACGAAGTTTCAGCAGATGGGGTCAGCCTTGCTGCAACCTTTTTGCCAGCCCCCTCAATGCCAAATGCAGCAGCTACTTCACGCTGATCCCCCACTGGGGGAGTCACCCAGGGACGCTCTAGTTCATGATTGGCCCTCCGGTCTGCTTTATGCTTTCCCTCCGTTTCCCTTGCTATCAAAAGTGATTCAGAAAGCACAATCCTTGGGAAGCAGAATGATTCTGATTGCTTCACACTGGCCTCGTCAAGTCTGGTTCACCTTTCTCCACCCCTACATTGTGGACACACCTTGGATTCTGGACCCACAACCAGATTTACTGACACGTCGGCACAGTTCCACCCCTCTCTGCGGACCCCTCCGGTTGACAGCCTGGCTACTCCACTTCCGTCGTTAGTTAGGCTTCATCCCTTTTCACCTGAGGTAGTTCATATTTTATCTTCCTCTCATAAGCCCTCTACTAGGAAGATTTATTCTAGCAAATGGAAGAGGTTTTCTATTTGGGCTCATACCCAAGGAATTGACCCTTACACAGCCCCAATTGCTTCAGTCTTGGAGTTTTTGTGTATGCTTTTCCATCAGGGCTCAGCGTCAGCTACCATTAAAGTTCAATTGGCAGCAATTTCTATCTTTCATGTTGCTAATGAGCCCAGTCTGATGGCTCACAGACTCTGTAAGGCTTTCCTGAAGGGCACTCTGTTACTCCGTCCTCCGGTCTCAGAACCTATCATGCCCTGGGATCTAAATTTTGTCCTGCAAGCCCTTACTTCACCACCCTTCAAGCCTGCAGCTACCTGTGACTTAAAAATCTTGACCTGGAAAATTGCTTTTTTAATAGCCATGACATCAGCCAGGTGAGTTTCAGAAATTGAAGCTCTTTCTATCAAACCTCCATACTTGATCTTTCATAAGGACAGGGTTTCTCTTAGACCAAACCCTTCCTTTCTTCCTAAAGTGGCATCCATATCTAATCTTGATCAATCTATTGAGTTGCCAGTATATTTTCCCCTTTTTTCAAACAAGGCAGAATTTAAATGTTCTTCAATTGGATGTACACAGACAGTTACGTTTCTATCTGCACCGAACTAAAGATCTCCGAAAATCTGATCAACTGTTTGTCTCCTTTTTGGAAAACAAAGTTGGGTCCCCTGTCTCCAAAATCACCCTATCCAGATGGATATCCAGTTGCATCTCTCTCGCTTATTCCGCAGGAGGTAAAGACCTACCGTTTCCGGTCAAGGCTCACTCTACTCGGGCTGTATCTACTTCTACAGCCTGTCAAGCCAGATTGTCTATGGATGATATTTGTGCGGCAGCTACTTGGGCTTCTCCTCGCACATTTGTTACTCATTACAAGTTGGACGTGGATTTTAGGGGCAGGTCTTCTTTTGGTTCCATAGTACTCAGGAGTATCTTCCTATGAGCCTCCCAGGATGTAGGTACTAGGGACGCTGTCCCACGGGTAAGAATGTAGGCAAGATTGGACTACATAACATCAAGAAGTTATGTACTCACCATAACGTTCGATGTATGTAGTCCATCTCACCTCACATTCTTACTTATCCTCCCACCTTCCCCCTTCCTGGAGGATTTGGAGGTTAGGCCTGATTTACAGAGTTCCCTTCACTTTTAGCTTCTTCTTTACCTGGATGTTGTTATGCATGGAGTATGTACGAGTGTCCGCAGTAAACTAGTTCTGGGGATATGGAGAAGTGCATCATGGGATACCTGCTTAGCCCAGCCAATAGAAGACTTCGAGCTAGAAAAGTTTGGCCGAGTCGGAGCCGATATTCGGCTCCGAACCCACGGGTAAGAATGTGAGGCGAGGTGGACTACATACATCGAACGTTATGGTGAGTACATAACTTGTTGTTTTTTAACAATGGCTAGAAATAGGTAGTTTACTAGGTGGACCAGCTATTAACTTTTTAAGTATACAATCAATAAGTGTATGTTTTACTCAAATGTCATGGACCCACACGAAGAGAAACTGGAACCACGGATTTTCAACATGTTGACATGCAAATGGGGGAGTCCAGACATAGTTCTGGGGTGAGGCAAAAAGATCTATCATTCAGCTGGAAAAACCTATCAGTCTATGCTTTACCCCCTCTGCCTCTGCTCTCCAAAGTTCTACTAAAAGTCAAACAGGACAAACCAAAAATGATTCTGATTGCTCCAGACTGGCTTCGCCAACACTGGTACCCACTCCTGCACAATGTGTCACGCCTTCCACCGTGGCACCTGCCTCAGACACCTTACTTATAGTCTCAGCAGAACAACCAAATTCTGCACACTCCGCTCCAAACTTTGAATCTTGCAGCGTGGCTAATCACCTAAATTCACCCTATACATCCCTCAGCAAACCGGTGATGGGATGTCATTTTGGAGGCGAGAAGGCCTAGTACTAGAAAATTTTATACTGACAAATGGAAAAGATTCTGTGCCTGGAACCACTCACAAGGAATAAGCACAGCAGTGCCCAATGTTCCTCAGATTTTACAATACTTAACTGAGATGCTTCACAAGGGCCTGTCCTTTTCTTCCATAAAAATCCATGCCTCAGCCATTTCAGCTCTTTACAACACAGAACCTCCCCTCTTCTCTCATCCTCTGCTAAAGCAGTATCTCATAGCTTTGGGAATCTACCCAAATGTAATGACTGCAACAGTGAAACACGAAGAACATAGTACAGTTGTGTACACTTACCATAAATGTAGATGTTCGAGTGTATTCAGTGTTGCAGTCCTGGTTACCCTCCCTCCAGCCACCTGTTTTTCTTTTACTATACCTCTACTTTCTTTTATTATGCTTAAAAGCCTTTTTTGTGTATTTGCTTTTGTTTGGAGGTATATTTTTCGTGTTTTTAATTATATTTTTATTTTGGCACCTGACATCTGGGGCAAGAAAGACTGATCTAATGGCATCTGCTGCATGTTTTATACTCCTGACGACCTGACGTCATGGAAGAAGAGACAGCAGCTGATGCAGGACCCAAGACTTTGTTGATCGGGCCGACTGAGGGCGACCTGCCAGCAGATTGCCCAAGTGTAATGACTGCAACAGTGAATACACTCAAACATCTACATTTATGGTAAGTGTACACAACTGTATTTTATCAGTATTTGTTCAATAGGTTTTCCAATTCTTGCCATGCTAGTTTTTTATGAGTAATGTTCTGCAGCAGTGCTTGACAGGCACATGAAAATAATTTTCTTGGGTGACGAAAGCCAGGGAACCTTTTCGGCTAGGCTTATATAGGCCCCAGGGCCGATAGCCTAGTACTTGCCTATGAATCTATGAATATTCAACACACCATTTATTATAATACATTACATTACATTTTTGAATTTAACATCTATTGAAATTGATTATTTTATTCACTTTTTATTTTTGGTTTTGAGTTTGTTTCAATTTTTTATCTGGTTTTGGTGTTTTTGTGTGTGGCACCATGACTGGAGGCAATTCAACACAGGATAGCAATCTCAACTTGACTATACACTCTACACCAGGAGATTTGGGTGGAGTATCAGATCAGCTTACTACTATCATCACAGGAGCTATCTGTGAAGGTTTCTCGAGGCTATTGGGCTTCTCAAGTCACCATGGCAACTGTAGTCATGGTAATGAAAGATGTGAAGTACGAGGAGAGGGCGGTCCTGGTTCTGATGCGCATGCTCAGAACAGTGGAACACGGTCGTTTTCTGGTACTAGAGGTAATGGAGTTTCTTCAGCTGTTTCTAATTTGAACAGTGAAGATTTTGTCAGCAACTTGTTTTCCACAGACTCGAATCCTTTTTCTGACGTCAAAAACAGTGTCTGCTCAACACAAGTTACACTACAGCTGATAAAGACGTCTGAGATTGAGACTTGCAAAGACAATATTTTCAAACTTGAAAGATTAGATATTAAAATAGCGTCTTTACAGTTAGAAATTTTATACTTTGAAGAGAATATTAGATGTTGTTGTGTACCACAAGGTTTAAGGGTCTTTAGATTCCCTAATTGTGTTAACTATGGCGACTCCTTGTATACAGAACTAGTTGAGTTATTTAATACTACAGATGTTTCGTTTATGAAAACTCTGGTGGTGCAGTATAAAAATGACATTCTCTCTATGAGAAGTGAGTTGGAGACTTTAGATAAAGACATCAAACTGTCACCGAGCTTTCCTTCATTTAACACTTTGTATTGTGGTATAGTTGCTAAAGTTGACCGGCATAGAGCTTCTGTCATAGTCAGGAAGTGAGGTAAATTAACTAGAGACTTGCATTCCTATTCCAACGGCTCAGCATATCCACTTAATTTTAACAATTTGAGCCGTGGTAGGAAACAGTTTTTTTCTACAGCAACTAGGGAAGCTGTCAAAAACAATGTTAACAATGACAATAATTCTACTGTGGGTCCTGACAAATCTGGCAGTTCAGGTGCTACTGACAATGTCAATGTTAATGGCCCAAAGTTGTAATAACAATCTGGGAGTTGCCAGTGGTACGGGTCCTTTTTTGATGGACTCCACAGGCAACAAAAAGACTCCAAAATGGTCACAACAGGCAGAGAACAAGAACAAGGGAAAGGTGAAAGGTCGGAAAAAGAACTGATTTTTGGCATAGAGATTTTGAATCTCACTGGTGATGAACTTAATAATGATACTGTTTCTGTGTTAAAACGTGGTTTTTCTTTTATACCTTCTAATAATGTGAACATTCCTAGATTGATAGTTGACTTCAGGTTGTATTTAAGGAAATTAAATTTGAAATTTGTTTTTGACAATCTTCCTGAAGTCGAGTGAAGTGACAATTTGCAAGAAACATAGCACTTACAATCCTGCTTTAAATTCTACCACTCAAGTCTTTGGTACACTTTGTGAAAGACAATTTAGAACTTTGAGAGTAGGATCATATGTTTCCAACTTGCCAGAAGAAGAAAGAAAGGCTCTTTTTGATTTGAGTTATAACAAAGAAGTTAGAGTTATGAAAGCTGACAAGGGGGGCTCATTAGTTGTCATGAAAACCACAGAATATGAATCAGCTATGTTTTCCTTACTTAATGATGACGTGGTATAAAGAAGTTACTAGTGATTTTATCCTTAACTGCTTTCAGAGGTTAGATATGATGCTGTTTGATTTATTTTGTGAGGTTAGCATTGATTTTAACACCTACAGGTTGAATACCCCAAAATGGCTGTGCTTTTTGGTATTCCCAAGGTACACAAGGACCGTGGTAGTCCTCCTTTTAGACCTATAGTGTCAGCAGCTCATTCAAAAACTGAGCCTATTTCCATTTGGCTAGATAGTGTACTAAATCCAGTGGTTCATAAATCCAAGTTTTATTTGCGTGATTCTTGGCATTTGCTAGAACTATTAAGTGAACATGAGGTTTCTGAAGTTTTTTCTTTGCTAGTTTAGATGTCACTTCCTTATACACAAGCATCGATCAGGAGATAGGTTTAGAATACCTGAGGGAATATTTAACACAATATACATGTATTGGGAATAATACAGT
This sequence comes from Protopterus annectens, assembly GCF_019279795.1. Taxonomy (NCBI): domain Eukaryota; kingdom Metazoa; phylum Chordata; order Ceratodontiformes; family Protopteridae; genus Protopterus; species Protopterus annectens. The sequence goes on from NC_056750.1 coordinate 591,299,346, forward strand.
TAATACTGTTTGTACCCTTATGGAGTTAGTTCTCACTAATAATTTTTTCAAATTTGGTAATTGTTTCTTTCAGCAGATATCAGGTGTTGCCATGGGGTGTAGAGTAGCTCCAGCTTTTGCTAACATCGTTATGGCCCTCTGGGAGTTGAGATTTCTCTACGTTTTGCCTTTTTTAGACAACATTTTGTTCTATAGGCGATACATAGATGACTTGATCTTTCTCTGGAAGGGCGATTATGGTCGCTTTCTATCCTTTGTGGAACATCTGAACTGTAGTACCACCTTTCTCAATTTCACTGTTGGAGGTTTTGGTGAGTCTATACACTTTTTGGACCTTCATTTAACTTTTGACATTGTTTCTCTGAATTTTAAGAGTCAAATATTCAGGAAGACAACCTTTGTTAACCAGTATTTACACAGAGAAAGTTTACATCCTGTTCACATGAAGGGTGGAGTGGTAAAAGGTCAATTTTACGCCTCAGTAGGTTGACAACTGAACATTCTGTTTTTCTACATGAGGTAGATAGATTGACACAGTTTTTTATAGAGAGAGGCTAGGATTCAGTCTGGCTCAAGAAAATTATTCAGGAAGTATTGACACTTAAAAATACTTCAGCTTGTCCCATTTTGAGTATTAAGGACACCCTTAAGGGAGTGTCGTTCAGTGTTCAGGGTAAAGACTCTTCTAGTTTCTCTTTAGCTTTTCCCATTCCAGTATGTAATGAGATGGTTTACATCAAGAGAATTTTATTGGATCATTGGAAGGTTATGATGGGAAACACTGAACTCACAAAGATTTTGGGTGTAAGACCATTTTTTTCCTACAAGAAGACTGCCAGCATTAAGCACATTTTGGAGAACAAGAACAAAACGATAGCTTTGAATTCTACATCTAGGCTTGCTGGCAGTTTTTCTTGTGGAAGATGCAAACAGTGTAGATTCATTAGCAAAGTGTCTAGTATTGAATTTAAACACATAGGGAGAAGGTTCTGGGCTAAGGACCATTATACTTGCAATGCCACCAACGTTGTTTATTGTACTACTTGTGACATATGCGACAAGTTTTATGTCGGTAAAAGCATTAGAGCTTTGCATAAGAGAATCTATGAGCACTGTTTAGCTATTAGAAAAAGGGATGTAACCAATGCTTTGGCAGTGCATGAAACAGAATGTCCACTTTTCAAGACATTTTCTTTTTTTGTACTAGAAAAGGTGAATTCTGATTTGTTTACAGGTGACTACAAGACTTTCTTGGAATGTAGAGAAAGCTTGTGGCAAATAGTTTTGGTTATTGACGAAACTCCTGGCCTTAATGGTACCATTAATATTAAATGTTTTTTTAACAATGGCTAGAAACAGGTAGTTTACTAGGTGGACTAACTATTAACTTTTTAAGTGTACAATCAAGAAGTATATGTTTTATTCAATATTCAGCACACCATTTATTATAATACATTACATTACATTTTTGAATTTAACATCTATTGAAATTATTCACTTTTTATTTTTTTATATGAAGTTATATTACTTTAAGAAAGTTATGTGGCTTAATTAGCAACAGTTTATAAAGCATGTGAAATTGATAAAAAGTTTGTTCTGAGGAAGCTCATGTTAAAGTGAGTGAACGCGCTTAACTACAAACTCATTTACGGTGCTGTCTGGATTTATTGTTTCTATTGGTGTCAACTTGTTTACTTAGTTTTGTGTTCAGAAAATGTCTCACTCTGGGGGTTCAAGTGGTCTTACAAAAATCCTCTCTTATCCCTTCTCACAAAGTAATTTTCCTGGGATGTTTTTTTTTATTCTGTCCTGGGAAGAGCTTTTCTTCCAGACAAACTAGAAATGTACTTGGTAGTTCTTCCTGAGCCTTTCCAACCAATCTCTGGTAACTGCCAGTGAATTTCTCAGGACTCTGAGATACATGACCTCTATGATTTTCACATTTCCTTTGGACAGACTTTACATGTGGAAATTTCAATTGGTACCACAGGTCAGTCTGGATTCACCATCAGCACCCCTTATCTTTTCAGATTCCAGACATGGTGGTTATAAGAAGGGAGGTTGTCTTGTTGGTAGACCAGTTCTCTCTATATCTGGGTCTTCCCTTCTCCATTCTACCTCCTATTCAAACCTCTCACAACAGATGCTTCAGACTTTGCAGGGAGGGGGCAGTGTTAAAAGGAGTGAAAGTGTAATATCTGTTGTACAAATAAAACAGAAGCACACCAGTGCCAAATAGATGATGTCAGTAATAAATAATTTGAAAGCTTTGAATAATCTGTGATCTCCAGGACCAGTGCAAGTTATTAAAGGTAATATCACAATGATGTGGTACATAGGAGGTATCCAATCTTACTGTTTTTGCAGACTTGCTTTGGTACCCTGAGAGGTAACACTTCATGCAGTTTAACTCTTCAGGCTTCATACATTCCTTCAGAACAAAACATTGCATCAGACAAGCTAAGTAAAACCAAGACAAACCTACATAAATGGAAACCACCTGGAGATCTTCCAGAAATTGATCCATCTGTAGGGAACACTTCAAATAAATCTCATTGCCCCCATTCAAAACAGATGGTTGAAGAAATCTTGTTCCAAAACTCTCTGCAAAAAGACCTGGAAGACTGATGCCTTCTCATTCCCATTTACTAAAATGTTCCCGTTTGTTTTTTCACCCTTTCCACTGATACCAAAGGTTCTTAAGAACCAGAAGGACTCTCCATGGATAGTGGTGCTGTGAATCCCTTTTGGCTTGGGTAACAGTGGATATCCTTCTAAGATCAATGTTTCAGTAATACTTACAAGATAGATATCCTGCCAAGGGTAGCCATATGTCCGATCAGCATACCAAATCTTGGGTCCTTCCACGCATCATATATCTTAGGTCCATAAGTGTGTACCAGGCTAATGACCACTAGGATAGTTTCAAGCTTAGCCATGCTCCCCAAATGTCTGACAATTTCTGGTACTCTTTATAAGTGTAAGCAGGGGCTTGAAAGATGAAATATATTCAGGCGGGGACCTGGGAGATGAACCATTTACAGGATATATGATCTAATCCAGAAGAAGGGAGGTATGTAGGGAATGTACACTAAAACCTCAGCACTTCTTTGTCGCCAGTCCAAATGCACTTGGTCTTCAGTCTGTTGATCGTATGGCTCATAGCTGATTACAGAGCTGTTTGGGCAGATAAGTATCGTGTTCGGGACTCTTCCTTTTCATCCAGAAAAGGGAAATGTGACACTGGGAGGCAGATTCCCCATAAGTACCATCACAATTTGTTTTGCTTTTGTGTAGCATATAACCATAGGGAGTGTTCTATCTGTCGTTCCTTCATCCCTTAGACCTTATATTGCTTCCTTTCCTCTTTACCGGTTTACTTAGAAAACCAGCATCTTAAGCTTCTCATCAAAGGCACTATGTCAGCTGAATCTTCCAGCTTTGATGTCCAGCCTCAGCAAATGTCATTGCAGGAAGTTTAAATTCGAGACTTCAGCTGTCTAGCCCCAACCAGATATCTCTGCTGTGACAATGATGAGTCCTTGGGCCATCTTGTTCTGATGCCGGTTCCTGAGATTGTAACCCTGTCAGAAGCCGATGTGTCAGGCCTCCTGCATATCCACCAGGGTTGATCTGATGTGTGTTTCTGACGAAAAGAGGGAACAAAGTCTGGTTATTTTAGAAGGGTTGGGTGTATTCCTCAGATCTTTGTCTGTGAAGAAGTACCCAGTTCCCTAACTTGAGACACATCAGGGCTCTGACCCTTAGATTTGTGTGAGCTGACATCCCTCTAAAAAGAAGCATAATTTTAAGCATGTTTCTGCTGTGGTAAGAGACCCTCAAAAGGAATGGTTGGACTTCACAAAGGGACTCTTTATAGCACCCATGTCTCTTAAGCTCCCTCAGTTTTCAGGTGCCTTCTTCTGTTGTGACCCCTTTTTCCTCTACTCCTTTAAAAAGGCATAAGGATGCTTCTTTTGAAGATGAGAACCTGGATTCTGATGAAGAATCTCTTGCCTACTCCTCTCAGATTTATTCTCCCTTAGTTGTGTCTTCTGGTGAGGGGGGATCTTTCTCCAGACTCTCTTGTAGAAGAACTTTCTTTTGGGGATACTACAGTCAAAACGATGCAACACTTCTAATTGGAGAATCCACAGAGGTGTTATAATATACTTCAGATGGAGAATCCCAAGCTTTCTGCTATTTCCCCAAGTGCTGGAGACAATTGGATACTTTTATGTCAGCCTCTTAGCATCCTGATTCTCTGCTTTTAAAAAGATAGGTTTTAGAGGGTTCCGGATCAGAAATTCCTTAATAGGAAACTTTCTGATCTTTCCTGTTTCCGTTTCTGCAGACAAGCTTACTAAATTGTTTACTTCCCCTAAATTCTTCCCTGCTGGTAGATCTAGCAGGACCATTGGCAGATTTGGCAAGAAGGTGTATACTTCAACTGCTTTGACTTTTAGAGCCATTAACTGAAACAATGAGATGTATTCTCTCTTCTCAAAGCTTCAGGATGTCTTAAATGATGTGCCTGATTTTGGCAAAGCCCCCAGCCTTATCCTTGCTTAGTTCTGCTTCTCATGTAGCTTGCCATTCTATCAAGTACAGCTATGATGCTGCTGATGCTTCTTCCAGGGCAGCTGTGCGCAAGTCAGTAATTCTCAAGTATTCTTGACTTAGGCTCCAGTCCCTTCATTAGGACATTAAAGCCAAGCTAATGGACTCCCCTTTGGACATTCAGAATTTGATTGGTTCTGCAGCTTCAGACCTTTTAAAGTTTTACAGGACAAGGGTAAGGTGATACAAGACCTGAACAAATTTCTTTTCCTTGTCCCAAAGTATCTGTGGAATTATCCCTCTAAAACAGGTCCTTTTGTTGGAAAGTAACAAAGATCCTCAAAAGGGTTAAACATCCCTCTAAAAGTAGATTTTCTGAGAAACCAGTACAGGATTCTACAAGTCAAAAGTCCACCTTTCTTGACAAACTCTGCTTCCTTGTGACCATCTTCCTTCCCTTACCCCTCAGTCACATTCATCTTTCCCTGTCCCTTCCAGTTTGGCAACAGATCATCATGAACCAGTGGGTTGTCTCCATTATCAAAAAGGGTTACAGTTCATCATGGAAACCTCTTTCCATTTTGCAAGCATTCCTCAACCTTCTCCAAACCAGTTCTCTGTTTCCTCTGATCCTTCAGGATCTTTTGGATTAGGGCACCATTCAACCAGCTCTTCCCTCAGAAGAGGCACATGTTTCTATTCTCAGATGTTCCTGGTAACCAGGATAGAGGGTTCTTGGAGACCAACTTTGGATCTTTCCTTTCTCAACACCTACCTATCGGTGCTGTGTTTCAAGATGACCTCAGACTTTGTTTCCTATGCATCTTTTGCAAGCTTTTATGGTGTCTCTGGATTTGAAGGATACCCATGTTCACATTCCTATTCATCCTGTCTTCAGGAAGTTTTTGGGGTTCTCTGTATCTTCATCTCCTTTTCAGTTTTGTGCTTTTCTGTTTAGTTTTCCTATGGCCCTGAGGGTATTTACCCAATGCCTAGCTCATACAGCATTTTGCAGACTTAATGGCATTCAGATATTCCCTTATCTGGATGACCTTTTGATTCAGACTCCTTCTCCACCTCTTCTTTTAAAGAGCCCAGAATTCACCATACATCATCTGTGCAGTCTTGTGTTTTGTTTAAACCAGAAAAAGTTGAATCTGACACCTTCTCAAGATGAGATTTTCTTGTGTTGCCTAATTCTCACACACACTGACAGACTTCCTTCCAATGGCATGTAGGTTCTGTTTCTCACAGATTTCTTTCAGAGCTTTCTTCAGTTGCACATGACATCTGCAAGACAGATTTCTGGTATTCATGACATCTGCTATTCCTATGATTCTGTATGCCAAACGTCATATGAGAAAGTTGCAGTGGCACCTTGTTTGGTTTCATTATTGCCATCCATTAGACTTAGAGTCTTCTCTTGCCTTATCTAAGGAGGGAATTTCAGAGCTGGATCAGCCAGCTTTCCCCTGCCTTTTCTAATTCTTCCTCCCACTCAGGAGCTGTATACAGTTGCCTCAGACCTGGCCTAGGTGGGGGCTTGTTCCAACAATATGAGGTTTGGTCTCCACGAGTGGTAACTAACATGCTGCAGGTTTTAAAAACTAAATACTAGAAAATCTTGTTTTGAAATGGAAAAAATGTCCTTATGATGCAAGAAACAGAATCAAAACTCCATTTGCTGTAGGTATCATCTTGTTCTGTCCTGTCTGTCAGAGTTGCTCAATTCTGGTCTGGCTTACTCTTCCATTAAGGCCCATTTGTCAGCCATTTCTGCTTGTCTGCCTTTAGATGCACCTCTTTCTTACCAATTTGAGGTTAAGCAATTTTTGAAAGGCATCTATTTTCTGCTCATTGAAATTTACATTTCATAGGTTCATAGGAGTGTACTAGGCTAATGGCTGTGGAGTCTTTACAAGCCTAGCCCAAAGGATTAACAGGCAACATGCCGCCCGACATTATTTCCCAGTGCCTCTGTCCAACAGGGCCACTGAAATGATCCCCAGGGTGAATTTTCCATTTCCCATCCACTCGTCAAGATCTCTCTTGAAGAGGGCCAGTGAGGTGCTCTGCTTGACATGTAAGGCAAGTCTTTTCCAGAGCATGGGCAGTCTCTAGGTTAGGAACCTGTCCCTCCAGCAAGTTCTGTTGATTGTGGTAATGAGGTTGAGGTCTCTGGAGCTTGTGGCACGGAGGGATTGGGATTTCTTTAGATGTAGCATATCTAACAGCACTAGGTCTGACATGGCTTTTGTAAGTCAAGCAGAGATAGCCCCTAAGTAGACGATATGATACCGAGAAAAGCTGGAGTTTTTTTAGTCTTTCCACATAGGGCAAGTGTTTAAGGCCTAGGATCCTCTTAGTGAGGTAATTTTGTGGTCTTTCCAGTTGTTGCATATGTCTAGTGAGGTTTATAGGTAGGTACTAGGCTATCTGTCTGAGGGCATTTATAAGCCTAGCCAGAGTGTCAGCTTTCGCCGCCCCATTGATTAATTAACTGAGCCTCTGTCAAGAAGAACCAATGAAGTGATCCCAGGGGTGTATTTTCTGTTACCCATCCACTCGTCAAGGTTTCTCTTGAAGAGTGTTAGTGAGGGGCTCTGCCTAATGTAGTTAGGAATTTTGTTCCAAAGCATGGGGAGTCTCTGTGACAGGAATCTATCCCTCCAGCATGGTTCTATTTATTGTTGTGGCGAGGTTTAGCTCACTAAAACGAGTGGCTTGCAGTGACTTGGATTTCTTTAGGTGGAGCATGTCCATCAATTCTGAGTTGGACATGGCTTTGTAAGTCAGGCAGAGATCACCTCTGAGTAAGCGATATGCCACTGAGTACAGCTGGAGTTTTTCCAGTCGGGCTGCATAGGACATGTGTTTGAGACCAGTAATCCTCTTGGTGAGGAACGTTTGTGGTCTTTCCAGCTGTTGGAAGTGTCTTGTGAGGTACATCCCAAACGGGGCATTGTACTCTATGATGGGTCTGATGAGTGACGAGTAGAGGGGCACTATAACCTCTTTATTTCTAGATGTGAACCCTTTAGTAATTAGATGGGCTACATAGAAGGATTTCCTAACTACTTTGGCAATATGATTGTCAAAGGACAGATTACTATCTACCTGGGTCCCCAGATCTCTTATTACCTCTTCTGTATTAAGGGGGCTGCCACCTATGTGGTAATTCATGGGTGTTTTGTTTTTCCCAAATGGGGATGACTATGCATTTTTTGGCATTTAGCTTGAGACCATGACTTTGACACCAGGTGCCCGTCTCAGTAAGGCCCTTTTGGAGAGTGTCCATGTCAGCCGGAGAGTCAATTATGGCTCCCAGTTTGCAGTCATTGGCGGACTTGGTTAGCCATAGTCCTCCTGTGTTTGCCTGTACTTCTGAGAATTATATGCCGAACAGTAGGGGTCCCAGGACCGAGCCTTGTGGGACACCACTTGTGACTGGTTTAGAGTCGGACCTGGAGCCTGCTGTTCTTACTGTGTGAATTCTGTCTGTAAGCCAGTTGGCAACCCGTCTTGTGACGTAGGGGTTTATGTTCAGGCTGGTGAGTTTTTCTATAATTCCCGAGTGGGGAATGGTGTCAAAAGCCTTGGGCGAGGTCACGGTAGGCTGTGTGAACTACCTTCCCCTCATCTATGGCCTTGGTGACTGTCTCAAAGACGTCAACCAGGTTTAGTAGGCATGATTTGCCCTTAACAAAGCCGAACTGGGTTGGGTCAAGTGTTTGGAGGTTCCCAATGTCTTTGTTAATGAGTTCCATGATGATGCACTCCATAGCCTTGCAGACCAGGCTAGTCAGACTTATAGGGCGATAGTTACCAGGGTCAGTTGTGGCCCCCTCCTTTGTGGAGCAGAATAACCGTTGCTGTGTGACATTCTATAGGCACGTAGCCTGTGGAGAGGCTGAGGTTGAACAGTGTGTTTAGGTGGGGGGTTAGTTCGTTCTTTAGTTCGTGCAAGACGCAGCCTGGGATACAATCTGGCCCCATTGACGCTGTGCTTTTGGCTTTTGAAAGGGCTGTTTTTCACCCATGCGTCTGTGATTTCTGGGACACTACACTTTTCTGGTATTGTTGTGGGCCCTTTTGGGGGTAGGGGGGGTGAAGTTTGCACTGAATCTGTCTGCCAGGATGTTGGCAATATCAGTGGGTTCAGTATATTTTGTGCTATTTTGTACTAGCTCTGAGCATATCTGCGAGTTGCCGCTTAGATTCTTGACATAGCTAAAGAAGGCTTTGTGGTTATCTTTCGAATCCTTTGGCTATTTTTCTTTCGAAGTTAGCCTTGGAGGATTTTATGAGGGACCTTAGTTTCTTACTGGTATTGATCAGGGATGTCTTTCCTTCTTGGGATTTGCTTTTTTTTTCTGAACTAGTTTCCTCCTCCTATTGTATAGCCTGTTTATGGCAGGGGTCCACCAGGCTAGTTTTCTTCTCTTAGGGGAGTTAGTCTTGGTTTTGCTTGGGATGGCACGATCCATGCATCCTTGTAGGTGCTCGTAGAGTGCATTTGTAAAGGTTCCTGCATCTTGGACACTGTTATCCTTTAGCGTGGGGGCTGTGAAACTTACCACCTTTGTCTTAAGTAAGGTAAAGTTTGCTATAGAAAAGTTTTTCACTGTGGTTTCCTTGGTTGGAGGTGGTGGTGGTGTAGTGTGAGCATCCAGAATGATTAGTTTATGGTTTGATCTAACCAGTGACGGGTTGACCTCTGGTGTGGAACACCTGTCGCCCATGTTGGTGATGACCAGGTCCAGTATGTTTTCACCTCTGGTAGGGGGAGTTTACCAGCTGATCCAGGGCATTTGAGTTGATAAATTCCAGGAAGCGCTGGACCGAGTTTGTACTTGAGTAGTGTTCCCAGTTAACGGTAGGGTAATTGAAATTGCCCAATATCAGGGTGTTCGGTAGGACCTTCATTTTTTCCTGTGTCTCCAGAAAGGTAGAGTGGTGGTCCTGGGTCATGGAGGGTGATCTGTAGCAGGCCACAATTTGCATTGCAGATTTGCCTGATGTTATTTGCACATGGATGATCTCTGAGGTATCATGCTGCGCCACTAACCTGGAGGTGTAGGTGTCCTTGATGAATATGGATACACCCCCTCCTTTTGTGTTTCAGTCCATGTTCTGTGGCCGAAATGTGTGGTATGAGTTGTAGCCCGGTAGTGCTGCGGTGCTCTGTGGAGCCATGAACCAGGTTTCAGTTACTGCACAGATGTCGACGTTCTCCATACTGAGTGCTTCGAGCGCATGCATTTTGAGATTTAAACTCCTGGCGTTGAGTAGCATAATCCTCATTTTTTTATTTGTGATGTTTATGGAGGTGGGTTTGACTTTTGAGTCTTGCCTAAAAAAGGCACTATGGGGGCAGCAAGAGCCTTGGCCAGTATTCGAAAGCCTAGGGTTGACAGGTGTAAGCAGTCTCTTGTGAAGCAACGAGGCCTGTCAAGCATGTCGTCCCAGGCTGACAGACACTGGATCCCCTTTGAATGACACCAGCAGCTTAGCCATTTGTTGAAATTGATCGTTTTTTCTTTATACTGCGGTATCATTCTTGGTGAGGGCAGGATGCTATTCAGGGTCAGGGTCATACCCACCTGGGCTACATGATCAGAGAACTCTTCCATGTCTCTTTTCATGTAGTCCAGGGAGGTATGTCTCAGGTCATTCACACCAACATGAACGAAATGAAGAGTCATATTTGTTCTTGTTCTGGAGTGACCTGAGTGCTTGTGTTATGTGGCGGATTCTGGCTCCCGACAGGCAGCTAACAGTAACCTTCTCCTTGTCCAGCCTAGTGAGTGGGACATCAATGTGCCTGACTATAGATAAGACAAAAGGTCACATGTTTAAATGTAAGTTTTGTAAATACATCTTAGAAACAAATTCAACAGCCATTAACAATTGTAACATCAATATAATGGGTAAATTTAGTTGCGATTCTACAAAAGTTGTTTATTGTGCTTCATGCTCTCATTGTACTTGTTTCTATATAGGAAAAACGGAGAACAGGTTAAAAGAAAGAATAGGAGAACATATTAGAGCTATAAGAGATGGTAATGATAATAATGCATTAGCAAAACATATCGCTCAAAATAGTACACATTCATTTAGATTTGTTGTATTAGATTATCTAGATAATAGTAGAAGAGGAGGGGCATGGCAGTTCATTCTGGAAGAAATGGAGTTAAAATGGCAAATCCGTTTAGGTGCGCACTTGTGGCCAGGCTTAAATGGCACGTTATCATTGGGAAGCTTTGAAACGTTCATGTTCAAGCAGTACTATTGCATAGGTTTATTTATTTACTTATATATATTATATACATTTCAAATGTGTATTTCATGTCTTAAAAGTTGTTTGGAAATGGAGTATAATACATCTTTGAATTTATTTTTTTGAAAAAAAAGGGGGGGGGTTGTGCTTAGTGGATGGTATTGCTTGAGATGTATTTGGGATTCTCTTGCACTGAAGTTGATTTTGGGGTTGGGCTGATTGATGGGATGAGCAAATGATTATATACATCTAATTAAGTAATTACATTTTATTACATTTTAAAAAGCAAAGGAAATGAGGTATTTTTTGTCAGAGGAAGTTTGTCATTCAAGACAAACGAAAGCGCTTACTTCTAGTTATTTCATTTTTTGAGCATACATAGTAAGTTATTTAAACGCTGCTATACTATTTAATTACACGCTATACATAGATGTTTTAAAGTGATTTTAAACCGTGGTTATTAAAGACTGTTTCTACCTGCCTGGACCTGGACTTTTGCTTTCACTGATTCGGAATTCTCTTTGTGGCTCGTTTGACTGACTATGGAGTTGCCTATTACTAGTGTGTTATGTATGTTATTTCACCTTAAGGGCTGTGATTGTGCGGCACACTGATTTTGTCTTTTATGTGTTGTCTGGTTTGTGACGGGAGGGGCAGGTTTTTTGGGTGTCTGCTTTGGAGGTCTGTGATGCTTTTGCAGGTTTTTATTTAGAGCCTCTGAGTATGATTTTGTGTATTTGTGTATTTTTTGCCAGTGTTGGTTTAGTATGTCTGTGTGAGGCTGGAGGTGTGGTGCTAGTGTTAACCTTCTCCTCATGACTGCCTGTTCCAGTCTTTGGTGGAGAGAGCTTAGCCTCCAATTTGGCTATATAATTGCATCTCTCGCATATGTTAATGTTTTGTGGTAGGAGAGGGTTGTCTGTGTACATGAGGCAGTTGTAACATTGCCACAGGATACCCAGGTTCACCAGCTGCACTGGAGAGTATACCTGAAATTGCCCTTTGGTCATGCCTGAATAGTAGGGTGAGCTGCTTAGTCGCTTGGTTGGTGAGGGGTGAATAATGAGCCTTGCCCTGCTGGGCAATCAAGTGCCGGGGTATATTAGTGCTTGCTATTAGGTCTGAGCAAGTGCTGGACTGTAGGATGCTTTTTAAGTGCTTAGGTTGAGAGTTAGATTACTTTCAAGGGAAAAACTGAAGAGGAGGTACATGCCAAATGGTACAATATACTCCTGAAGAGTAGCGAGAGACAATGACCTCTTTCTTCCTGGATGCAAAACCTTTTGAAATGAGATGTGCCACATAGAAGGATTTTCTGACCACAGTGACAGTGTGATTATCAAAGGAGAGGTTGCTATCCACTTGTGTTCCCAGATCTCTTATGACACCTTCAGTGTTCAGTGGACTATCATTGATGTGGTAGTTCATGGGTACTTTGTTCTTCCCAAAGGGAATGACTATGCATTTTTTTTGGCATTGAGCTTAAGGCCGTGGTTCTGGTGCCAGTCATTGGTCTCTGGGAGGCCTTTCTGTAGAATGTCAACATCATTTGGAGAGCTAATAATGGCTCCCAGTTTGCAGTCATCAGTGGACTTGGTCAGCCAGAGTCCCTTGGTTTTTGCCTGGACTTCAGAAAAGTAGATGCCAAACAGGAGAGGGCCCAGGACCGATCCCTGTGGGACTCCACTCATGACTGCTCTGTAGTCTGACGTAGATTCTGCTACTTTCACAGTGTGGGTTCTGTCAATAAGCCAGTTTGCAACCCACCTTGTTTCATAGGGGTTGATGCCTAGTTTAGAGAGTTTGTCTATGATTCCTGAGTGAGGAGTTGTGTCGAAGGCCTTGGCCAGATAGATGTAGGCTGTATGAACTACCTTACCTTCGTCCACAGCTCTGGTGACACTTGAAGAAGTGTACCAGGTTGAGCAAACATCTACCCTTAACAAATCCGAACTGTGTGGCGCTTAGAGCCTGGGGATTCCCTATGTCCTTATTTATTAAGTCCATGATGATGCGCTCCATAGCCTTACATACCAGACTTGTCAGGCTAATGGGGCAGTAGTTCCCAGGGTCCGTAGTCACACCCCCTTTGTGGAATGAGATTACTAAGTGTGCCATTCGGCGGTTACATAGTCTGAAATGAGGCTGTGATTGAACAGGACACTCAGGTGTGGTACCAGTTCATTTTGTAGTTCATGTAGAACACAGCCCAGGATGTTGTCAGGTCCTATGGAAGCCGTATTCTTGGCCTTGGCCAGTGCAGCTTCAACCTGTGTAGCTGTAGTATTGGGTACTTGGCATTCCTCAGGTATTGTGCTTGGCCCTTTAGGGGGTTAAAGTTGGCACTGAATCTGTCAGCCAGTATATTGGCAATGTCTGTTGGCTCAGTATAGGAGTTTACCATTGTGTAGTAGTTCCTAGCATATCTGAGCATTGCCTTGTAGATTTTTGACATACTTATAGAAGGCCTTGTGGTTGTCTTTAGTATCCATTGCAATTTTGTTTTCATAGCTGTCTTTGGAGGATTTGATGAGGGATCTCAGGTTTTTGTTAAGGTTGATGAGGGAGTTTTTCCAGTCTAGGGACTTTGCCTTGTTCTGCAACAGTTTCCTCCTCCTGTTGTAGAGTTTGTTTATGACAGGGGACCACCAGAGTGGCTTCCTTTTTTCGGAGGAGAGCATCTTGGTTCTATTGGGAGTGGTCCGTTCCATGCATTTGTGTACATGTTCATACAGTGGATTGGAGTATGATTCTGCCATCTTGCATTTATTCCCCTTTTGCAAGGGTGCTGTAAAGTTAGCCACTTCAGTTTTTAGAAGCCCTAAGTTAGCTTTTTCATGGTGGTTACCTTTGCGGGGTGTGTGGGTGGGATGTGGATATCCATGGTGACTAGCTTGTGGTCAGATCTGACCATGGAGGAGGTGATACTTGAAGAGAAACGGTCGCCCATATTAGTAATAACCAGATCAAGGATGTTGCTACCCCTAGATAAAATGTTAAGCATTAAGCGCTTTCACTCTCAAAAACTGTGAGCTTCATCAGAACAGTCATTTACTTCTGCAATCTGTTTAAATACATAAAATGGCGCCAACGGGTTTAAAATCAATCAACCATTCTTAAAGAGATGTAACAGATGGATATGAAATAAATACCAAATACGCATAATATAACATTTAATATATAATATAATATAAAATACATATAATACAAAGAAGTGATCATCTTCTATCCAAGAAAGGTTTAATAGATATAAAATCATTTAATCCTGGGGGGTTATTAGCATCAGTAAAAAACTGCCACCATATTTCCCTACATGTCAAAACGTTCTTAATATCACTTAGCGCTTAACATTTTATCTATGAAATAAATTTTTACTGGTCTCACAGTTTTCCAGCAGTGGATTTCTTTGGTTTTTACAGTTGTCGTGTAGTGGATGTGCTTGCTTTCGTATCGTGGTGGTGCTGCTGTGTTTCAGAAGTGGCATTGTACAGTATTGAGGTTCTTTACAGGGAAGTTTGTGTTACTCATTGCTCTGACTTCTGCAAGAAGGATATCTGAGTTACAAGATCATATGGTGAGTCAACCCTACTTCATTTTTCTCTTGCACAGAGTTTCAGAACAAATCCTTCTTTTATGCATATATTCAGAGTTCACTTTGAGACAGTCTATCTATCTATCTGCTGGTCTCCCCAGAACTCAAAACAAGGGAGAAAAAAATCTTCATACTCTGGATGTCCACAGGCAGCTCAGTTACTAGTTGAACAGAAATAAATCCTTCAGGTGTGGCAAGATACATGTTCATCGTGTGTCACTGCTGCAGTCATTACACTTGGTTTATCCTGCCGTCAGGCGGTCCCGCAGTCGGCCGGAGTTCCAAAGTCTTGGTCCGGCGTCAGTTGCTGTCGCTTCCTCCCTGACGTCAGTGCGTCAGGGGTATATAAGATGCAGCCAACGCCATTTTCTTCAGTCTTTCTTGCCGCGCGGTGCCCGAAGCAAAAGCAGTTCGCAAGTGCCGGTCGGCCAACTTCTGAGATATCAAATTCGAATTTCAGAACCAAAGTCTTCAATAAAACTAAGTACCCCTTTAGGGGAAACTTTTTCTTGCCTCAGACCGAGGTCAGTAAAAGTTAATAATTGTATTTCTTGTGGGAAGCAAATATCTCATAAAGATTTTCATTCTTACTGTATTCCATGCCTAGGCCCAGATCACGACGTCACTAGTTGTCGGTTTTGTGCTAGATTTAACAAACGCACTATAAAACGTCAGTTTGATTTTGCCCGCCATTACTTTGGCCAAAGATTTAATTATACCATGCCATCGGAACAACCGATGACCAGAATGTACAAAAAACGCAGAGACAAGGATAAGGACAGGCATCCGAGGTCCAAAACTGACTAAGCCTCTTCTAGGCCAGTCGCCGGTTCACCAGTTCTCAGTGAGGTGCTTTTGCAGCCCCTGACACCCGCTATCTCAGAGCCACAGGCTGCTACCGACTCCCACGTGGAGGTGCCTAGGCCTCTGAATACTCAAGGTGTTGGGCCTACGGAGACTAACCCTTCAGATGGGTCCGGAGCCGCTGAGCAGGCATCGGCTTCTGAGGGTGTTTTCAGACCTTCACAACTTACCATTAAAACTACAGCCAAGTCTAAAACTCCATTAAAGACAAAGAAGCAAGTACAGCATTCACCTGGACAGGCCTCCATGCCTAAAAAACAGATGCTGAAAATGGCCGAAGACTTAATTACTCTGATCAGGGGTTCCCATCCCCCACCTGATAAAAGGCCTAGGCAGGATACAGACTATGACTCCTCTGACCAGGTTTCTATATATTCTGATTCCTCTTCAGACCAGGGATACTCTTTACCCCCCCTATGAGGACTCTGATGCTGAAGAATCAATCCCTTCAGCCTCTCCTCCTGAGGATTATTCTTTCGGGGAAACTTTACATACCATGAGGGAGCATTTCCATTGGGAGGGCCAGGATTACTCAGAATTCAAGAAAAGGCTCAGAGACTTTCTTTTATTGCCTCAGCACAGGCCCCTTACTACTCCGCCAGTGTTGGATATTGTGGATGATGTGTTCTCTGAATCCAGTTTAAATCCTGATTCCTTACCCCCTGCTCCAGTCAAGCCAGACAGGCACTACAGAGTCCCTGACTCTCACAAATTTCTTTATAAAAACCCTGTTGCTGACCCAGAAACTATTTCCCATGGTCCCAAAGGGGTAAAGGCTTCCACGGCTAAAAATCCAGTTCCCTCTGATAGGGATTCTAGAGCATTAGACAGATGGGGGAAGAAAGTTTACACTTCTGCAACTTTAGCAGTGAGGGCTTTAAATTCCCAGTTTCACATGCTTAAATACCAACAATATTTAATGTCTCAGTTAAAACAGAAAATGAGTACAAGTGCAGAACATCCTGACTATAAGGAAATGCAGGATTTATTGCATGCAGCTGAACAAGTGGGAAAACATACTTTGCAATGTGGTTTTGATTCATTAGAGGCTTCTTGTAGAGCAGCAGTACAGGATCTGTGATTCGAAGGCATGCTTGGTTAAAAGAGCAAAGTTTACCAGGTCATGTTAAGGCAAAATTATTGGATGCTCCTTTACAGCAAGATCTTTTATTTGGTGTTAAGGCAGAGGAGGTATTAAAGAAAATGGAGGATAAGGCAAACTCTATGCAAACAGTGAAGGATTTCTTACAGGTACAGCCACCTCGATTTAGCAGAAATTGGCCTACAAAGAATTGGTCCTTTCCAGTGTCAGACAGGCCACAAAGAGGCAGATACAGATGCCCAAGAGGCAGATCTCAGCCCCAAGGCTCTTACAGACCACGACATTGGGGTGCTTCAACCCCAAAAGGAGGTGAAGACAAGTCACAACCTTACAGGAAATAGTCCCAATGACTTCCCCCTTCCAATGCCAAGCTCTCCCCTTTTGGCAGCTCCCTTAGGGGGAAAACTAGCACTTTTTTCACAGAATTGGCAAGCAATCACCCAAGACAAATGGGTTCTGAATATTGTGTCTCAAGGTTACAGGTTCCACTTTCACACTGTACCAAGGCTAAAAGGAATGTCAGACCTGCCACAAAATCAATGGGCAGAGGCACAAAAGCAAGTTACAGCCCTCATGGACATGAGAGCTATTCAAAAAGTGCCACAGCAGGAACAAGGACAATGATTTTACTCAAGACTTTTCCTGGTCCCCAGAAAGGACAAAGCCTGGAGACCCATATTAGACCTTTCTACTGTAAATACTTACCTGGATGTTCCGAAATTCAAAATGTTGACAGTACAACAGCTACTTCCCATGTTGGGCAAGAAGGCTTGGCTTGTTACTTTGGACCTCAGAGGCATACCTGCATGTCCCTATCAGACAAAATTACAGAAGATACCTCGGATTCATAGCTGGTTCAATGCACTAGCAATTCTCTGCACTGCTCTTTGGCTTATCTACTGCTCCCAGGGTCTTCACAAAGTGCCTGGCACCAGTAATTGCATTTTGCAGACAAAAAGGAATTCAAATATATCCATACCTGGACGACTGCCTGATTCTAGCAGAGAGCAAGGACATTCTTCTAAAGCATCTGGCATTTGTAAAAAGGTTGCTAATTTGCCTAGGGTACACAGTAAACGAAAAGAAGTCAAAACTAGTGCCCTCACAAGAGATAATATTTCTGGGTGCCAGTTTAAATACAACGGCCCAGATGGCATATCTCACGCCAGACAAACAAGGACAACTGACTCAGGATTTTCAATTGATGGCAACAAAGTCCCAACTCCCTGCAAGAAAAATTCTGCAGGCCTTGGGATTCATGGCATCCTGCATACTACTAATTACATATGCCAGACTGCATATGAGGAAATTACAATGGTACCTAAAAAGTGTTTGGACTCGACACTCTCACAGCTTGGAAACAGTAATACCACTAATTCCCTGCCTACAACAGGAGTTTCGATGGTGGGCACAGGCATGTCACCTCAACAAGGGTCAGCCTTTCACTCTACCCACAGCCAGGCAGACTTTAACAACAGATGCTTCGGATTACGCCTGGGGAGCACACATGGCAGGAAAATGTATTCAGGGCAAGTGGACCACAGACCAAATGCGTCTCCACATCAATCAAAAAGAGATGATGGCTGTACAAAATGCTCTAACAGCTTTCAAGGACCTTCTGCATCCAGGACAATTATTATTAAAGACAGACAACACAGTTATGTGGTACATAAACAAGCAAGAGGGCACTCATTCTTACCCCCTATGCAGACAAGCCATGACCTTGTGGAACACAGCTCTAACTTATCAAGTTCATCTGCAAGCACAATTCCTGCCAGGAAAGAAAAATACTTTGGCAGACGACTTAAGCAGAAACATCATGGATCCTCACGAGTGGAAATTAAATCCACAAGTCTTCAGCATAACGCAAAAATGGGGGTGCCCGGACATAGATCTCTTTGCCTCCCCACTGAATTGCCAACTACAAAAATACTGCACAAGGGCTTATCACACACAAGCATGGAAAGTGGATGCTCTTTCGTTCAGCTGGAAAAGCCTAAAAGTTTATGCCTTCCCACCACTGCCTCTCCTTTCAAAGGTACTCTTAAAAGCCAGACAAGAAAAAACACCGATGATCCTGATTGCTCCAGACTGGCCACACCAGCATTGGTACCCAATCTTAAAGAACTTAGCTCAAGGCCCACCTTGGATTTTGCCTCAAATTCCACACCACCTGTCTCAACAAAACAATCAGATTCTGCACAGTCAGCTCAAAACCTTAAACCTGGCTGCATGGCAGATTCATTAGCCAAACAGACAACACCTCTCTCTAAAGCTGTTATGGATGTCAGTTTGGAGGCCAGGAGGCCTAGCACCAGGAAATCTTATTCAGAAAAGTGGAAGAGATTCTGTGCCTGAAACCAGGCTCAAAGCCTTGACCCTCTTGTCCCAAACATTCCTCAGATACTACAATACTTAACTGAGATGCTGGACAAAGGACTATCCTTCTCATCCATCAAGATCCATGCCTCTACCATCTCGGCTCATTACAACATAGATCCTCCTATTTTCTCTCATCCATTGCTAAAGCAGTACCTCAGAGGGGCTAAAAACATAAAACCGCCCCGGAGAGCACCAACACCTACTTGGGACCTCAATTTTGTCTTGGAAAAGCTCACTTTACCTCCTTTCGAGCCAGCCAATTCAGCAAAATTAAAATATGTATCATGGAAAACTGCTCTGCTTCTGGCAATAACCTCAGCACGAAGGGTCTCAGAGCTACAGGCACTAATGGCAGTGGAGCCTTTCATGATTTTTCACCAAGACAGGTTTTCTTTAAGAACAAACCCTTCTTTTATGCCTAAGGTGGTATCCAGTGTGGCTCTTAACCAAACTATTCATTTGCCAACCTTTTATCCAAATCCTCAGAATAAAGGGGAGAGACTACTACACTCCTTGGACATACACAGACAATTACGTTTCTACTTGGACAAAACAAAAACTTTCAGAAAAACTGAACAATTGTTTGTATCATATGCTGCAGGATCACAGGGAAAGGCTATTTTAAAGCAGACTATTTCAAAGTGGATAGGACACTATCCGGTTCTGCTACACACAGCATGGGAAACCTGTACCTAGTAACATTAGACCACATTCCACCAGGGCAACTGCCACTTCTACTGCCTACCTTAGAGGAGTACCTACCAAAGCCATTTTGGAAGCTGCAACTTGGGAGTTCAGTGCACACCTTTACCAAGCATTACCACTTGCCTCTTTATTCTAGATCCAGAGCTGGCTTGGCCACTGCAGTGCTGCAGGGCCTCATAGCCACACCAAACCCCCTATAGAACCAGCCACCCTGACTCAGCTTTGGGATTCTACCCAAGTGTAATGACTGCAGCAGTGAAACACGATGAATAGTACAGTTTTGTACCTACCATAAATGTAGATGTTAGTGTCTTCACTGCTGCAGTCCTGCTTACCCACCCGCCATCCCCTCTTTCTTACCTGGGTCATATCTATTCCTTTCTACACTATACTACATATGTGGTGTATTTGCTGGTTACTGAAGGTTTTATTTTTACCTTATTGTATGTTTTATTAGCAATATGTATTGCCTACCTTTTTGGGGGCACCTGACATCTGGGGCAAGAAAAACTGAAGAAAATGGCGTCGGCTGCATCTTGTATACCCCTGACGCACTGACGTCAGGGAGGAAGCGACAGCAACTGACGCCGGATCAAGACTTTGGAACTCTGGCCGACTGCGGGACCGCCTGACAGCAGGATAACCCAAGTGTAATGACTGCAGCAGTGAAAACACTCGAACATCTACATTTATGGTAGGTACAAAACTGTACTTTCTAGTTCTGTACATTACTTAATTTTCCAAAAAAAGAACACACCGTGGCAACCATTTAAAATGTCAGAACCCACTAGAGCGAGTCCTAAAATGTGGAGACTCAGTGTCTGAAAGATCGGACTTACATATACTAAGTCTAAGATACCATTTCTTGGAGTGTTAACTTTTCTCTGAGGTATAGCAGTTTTGAAGTTGGTATATGTAAGTTTGGGGTGTGGGGGGGGCATGGTCCTCATGAGTGGGTGGAAGGCCAGCCCCCCCCCCGCCAAAAGACGTTTAAGGACAAGAGCAATTTTTGAGATTCACTGTTCTGTGTTTTCGATTCCCCCCCCCCAGCTTTTCGGCAGTCAGCATTTTGAGTGTGAACATTTCAATAGGGGGCTACACACCACCTTTCTGTGGAGGAGGAAGAGTTTTTATTAAGTTAATTATGAATTCTAATTAGATGATCAGCAATCTCTGACTTTGTCCCATCCCAAAGATGTTTCTTTTGAGGAAATTATTAATTTTAATTTAATTTGCAGTTTTATGATTAGGAAGCAAAATTTAAATGGAGATGCTAACCTTAAATCATGAGAAATTCCTTTTGTGTTTGTGTATTTCCAAGAGTTGGCAGAAGCTGTGAAGAAAGTCACAAATGTTAAGAGTTTCCTAGTCCCATAAAGAGTGCCTTCCAAGAGGCCAGCTCTTGTAGGAACCTAAGAGTGAACCTGTCTGCTACTTCCTTTCTGCTAACTTGTAGCAGAATTCATTTTCAGCAATTACTTGCTTTTGGCAAAGAATTTATTGTGGTGGTCAGAGTTTGTAAGAAGGTGTGGTATACCCTTTCTCCATACTGGCAGTTGGGTCTGAGAGCCATCTGACTTACGGTTCAAGAACATGTGAAAAATACTGTATAGCTGTTACCTGATTAATACCCTAAAGGTAAGCTGTTCACCATTTCAGACAGCATAGGCTGTCGCATTATAATTAGCACCTATACACATGGGATGTTATGTTAAGGTCCAGTGCTATATCTTTCAAAAATATATGCTTAACTCGGCATTTGACCATTCTCAAATGATGGTAAGGTCAAGATGCCATATACCTCTATCAATAATAAGATCTTAATTGGAAAAAATATTGAATACTTATTAAATGAATTAGAATGTAAAGTAAAACAGTAACAATGCTGAAACATTATAGTGAAACGTGGTGGTCTTTGGGAGGATTCTTGCAGTATTGTACCAAATTACCTTCAGCTTACAAACATCAGTTGTCATCTGGTCTGATTCTATAAAAGTTTGAAGTCACTTTTCATAATGGTAGTGCCAGTCTTTTCCTGATGATCTCCTAGTGTCATCTGGTATGTGTCCCATGCAAAAGGCAGCATTACCTTTTTCCATGTACTGTTTTTTTTTTTTTCTTGCTGCTTTAGAACCAATAATCATTTGACTCTGTTTTTTTCCGTTTGACAGTAGTTTGGTTCTTTTGGCCTAATAATTTGATAAGGTTTACAGTTTATCATTTTTCATATTATAAGGAAAAAATGTTGGTTATGTTGAGAGATTTTGATGGGTGACTTCACCCACTCGCATTGATTAGTAAGTGCGCATGACATGGACAAATAGCTCTTGAAAAGTTTTGCTTGTGATGTGATTTTCCTAAGGGCTCTGTAAAGTTGTATTTATTGTGAACACTATCGGAGATTTAAAATGTCATAGAGTAGATTTAAGGTCTTGAATACTGTTTTTGCAGGAAAAAAGGCAAATTAGGAAGAAAGGGTGGTAAGGCGGAATGTGCTAAGAAGGTATACAATGTCAGGCAAAGAACTTAGAAAAACTTGGCTAGGATCTTCAATGCTGACAGACACGTTTAGGTGATACAGAGAAGACTGAAAAGGAAAACAAGAAAAGAAAGTGTGAATGTCTTCCATTTCTGATGCCAATTTGAAAGTGGCCACTACAATGAAATTGCACTTTGTCAAAAATTAATAAAAGTGAA
The DNA here is from genome assembly GCF_019279795.1 of Protopterus annectens. Taxonomy (NCBI): domain Eukaryota; kingdom Metazoa; phylum Chordata; order Ceratodontiformes; family Protopteridae; genus Protopterus; species Protopterus annectens. The sequence goes on from NC_056750.1 coordinate 591,321,528, forward strand.
GTATCTATTTGATCATCAGGAACAAGATGGCCTATGTTGTTTGTGATAGTGATCACTGTTGCAGTACCCTCAGTATCCTTAGATATATGGGTTGTATACTTCACAAGATAAAACAGATGACCAGCTTCCAAGGCTTCAAGGGCACCTTCCTCATGCCCAGACCATTTGTCAGTTCAAGTTGAGCTGACTAAAAAGAGTGTTTGGTTGCCAAGCCCTGCAGAACTTTCATGCCAACAAAGAAAGAGGAGCAAAACCCATGAAATAGACAATACTTGGAAAATAAAATGTATATATAAATCCTCATCCTGGCAAGAAAAACGTACACAAATAAGGTGGATGGAGGGAGTGAGCATATTATGTTTATCATTATGATCACTGTTGTTGTAGATTTGGCTGTATGGGTAGATTGCCATAACTTAGACTGACTGTGAGGAGGAAAGATGAGGGTCCAAGTGTCCCCTGGAGAAGGGTCCTAGCAAAGCTTGTCCTAGACTGGGAGAAGGAATCTAGTTTATATTGCTGTTGGGCAGGATACAAACTATATAGCCAAGACTTCTGTTATTGTAAGTTTATTTATGTAACTGTACTTCCAATTTATTGAAGGTTTTTATGAACTTAGCTACAAGAGAAGGTCTCCTTCAGGATTATTTTGGCCCCTGAGCCAGTACAGATTTGAATATGGCTAAATAGTTTTATGGCTGATGTGTTAGTGGGAGTGATGTGCATGTTATGTGGTACACAGTTTTTCTGGAAATTTCAGTTGGATTGTTGAGCATATGGAGGTTGGATCACATCTGCTGTATCTTTGTTTTACCTGTTAATCCCACTGACATGATATTGTTTCAAAAGTGGGATATCATTGGTCTGATTCTACCCAGTATGTAAGATATCTGTGCGACATTGTGATTGACTTTCTTATTATCCAGTATTTACTATTACACTTTCAATTTATTTCAAGTCCTAGCTTTCCACAAACCACACAACCCAAAATATTAGGAAAATTTAACTGTTTAAAAAGGTTTTTATACACTCTTGACAGCAGATTTTGAGCTTAAGTTGTTACTGAGTAGCCAGAACAGCTTGTGTTCACACACCTTTCACTCTGTCATCTAGAGCACTAGCGACTTTAAAGTATTTTTGAAAAATATATCTGCACTTATGCCTTGTTTAAATTCCACACTTTTTTTCCATTAATTTTTTTTTTTTATCATTTCTGTCCCATTGAATCATGTGCATTTTAAGATTTCACTGTATCAAATCTTTTCAAGGCCACGATTCTGACAAACAGTTCATGTTCAGGCAGATGATGAGCAACATGCAAATTCTTTTCAGCACATTTTTTTTTCATTTACTCATTGTAGAAACGTGTCACAAGATTCTGCAGTTTTTATGAAAAGCTGAGTAGCAATTATCATGATTTTAGCCATATCATTTGCAGGCATTAATTAAAATGATACAAGCCCTCTGGGCTCTATCTTGGATTCTCACATGACTCTCTCTGTATCCACTACTTTAGCATCACATCCTGCCTTTTCCCCCTCTTTCTTGCGTTATTTGATTTGTTTTATTTTTATACCCAGTTCACTTTCTCAGTTAATTCTTTTTTTATGCTCTATTATTCGCACTTGCACAGATCCATACCTTTCAAAAAGGTTGGATGTAATTCTTTTCACAGCCTATTCATTGTTTCATCATTTTTGTACAACTTGTTCTCTACCTTATTACAGAATCATGCTATGCAGCAACATCACAATCTTTGGCTCTCTTATTCAGCCCATTAATGGAAGCATATATGGGCATCTTATGATGTGCTTTGGTTTTTTTTTTTTCCAAAAACATTTTTATTTTGTTTTCATTATAAACATATGCAAATGTACATATAACAAATACAATAACAAAACTATTTACAATGTTTACATTCATCCATGATAAACATTTTATCCATGAGAAGATGTTCTTCGTGTTTCACTGTTGCAGTCATTACATTTGGGTAATCTGCTGGCAGGTTGCCCTCAGTCGGCCTGATTAACAAAGTCTTGGGTCCTGTGTCGGTTGCTGTCCCTTCTTCCATGATGTCAGGTCTATAAAACATGCAGCCGATGCCATTACATCAGCCTTTCTTGCCGCGCAGTGACTGAAGCAGAAGCAGTTCGCAAGTGCCGGTCGGCCGACTCCTGAAATTTTCGTTTTCGAGTTTCAGAACCGAAGTCTTCAACTAAAAGCTAAGTACCCTGTTGGAGAAACTTTTTCTTGCTCCTTACCAATGTCAGTAAAAGTTAATAATTGCATTACTTGTGGGAAGCAAATACCTCATAAGGATTTTCATTTGTACTGTATTCCTTGCCTAGCCCCTGACCAACAATGTACCTTGCTGTAGGTTTTGTGCTAAATGTAATCAACACACTATTAAACATCAGTATATTTTTGCCTCTAAATATTTTGGCTCACAATTTAATTATCCAGAAATGTCATTGGTTAGCAATCCGACTACTGGAATACCTAAAAAACACAATGAAAAAGACAGGCCGTCGAGGTCCAAAACTGACATAGCTTCTCCTAAGCCAGTCGCCAGTTCGCCGGTCCTCAGTGAGGCGCTTTCGCAGCCCCTGATATCCACTACTACTGATTCGCAGGCCTCTACTGAGACCCATTTGGAGTCTGGTATGCTGCGAGATGCTTCAATTATGGAACCTGTGGATGTCTCTACCTTAGATGGGTCCAGAGCCGCTGTGCAGGCACCGGCTTCTGAGGGTGTTTTCAGGCCTACAGATTTGTATATTAGACCGATGCCATCTTCAAAACTAAGGCCAAAATCTAAATCTATGTCTAAAAAAACGATGCCTGGGCCACATGTGCAGACCCCTATGCCTGAAAAACAAATTATCAAAATGGCTGAAGATTTAATTACTCTGATCAGGGGTAGCCAACCCCCTCCTTCTAAGAGGCCTAGGCCAGTCATTGATTATGAATCTTCTGAATAGAATTCTATTTCTTCTGACTCTTCTAATGAACAGGATTTGTCTATACCTACTTATGAGGACTCTGATGCAGAAGATTCCATTCCTTCTGCTTCCCCCCTAAGGATTTTTCTTTTGGGGAACTTTACATACCTTAAGGGAACATTTCCACTGGGAAAGTCAGGATTTCTCTGAATCTAAAATGAGACTTGGGGATTTTCTTCTTCTTCCTCAGCATAGGCCTTTGGCTATACCTCCTGTTCTAGACATTGTTGATGTTTTTTCAAAATATAGTATGGCTCCTGATTCTTGGCCTCCGGCTCCTTGTAAGCCAGACAGATACTACAGGGTTCCTGACTCCCACAATTTCCTTTTCAAAAATCCTGTTGCAGATCCTGAAACCATTTCTCAGGGTCCCAAGGGCATTAAGGCCTCTACTGCTAAAAATCCTACCCCTTCTGATAGAGATTCCAGGGCGCTGGATAGATGGGGTAAGAAGGTTTACACTTCTGCAACCTTGACAATCAGGGCTTTAAACTGTCAATTTCATATGCTTAAATATCAACAGCATATCATGGGACTGCTTAAACAGAAAATGATGTTAATTTCTGACTGTGTGGAAAATAAAGATTTACAGCATTTATTTCATTCAGCTGAACAAGTTGGAAAACATACTTTGCAATGTGGTTTTGATTCTTTGGAGACGTCTTACAGGGCTGCTGTAACTGGGTCTGTGCTAAGAAGGCATGCTTGTCTCAGAGCAAACTCTGCCTGATCATGTTAAAGCAAAATTGTTGGATGCTCCTTTACAACAGGACCGTCTCTTTGGTAATAAGGCTGAAGAAATTTTAAAAAGATGGAAGATAAAGCTAAATCTTTGCAAACTGTGAAAGATTTCTTACAAGTGCAACCTCCAAGATTTAGTAGGCACTGACCTACTAAGAACAGGTCCTTTCCAGTTCCTTCGAGAGCCACTCAAGTCAAACCCAGACATTCCAAAGGCTCCAGGTTTCAGTCACAAGGGACTTTTAGAACAAAACAATGGGGGTGCTTCCACCTCCAAATCTGGAAACAACAATGCACCTCCCTATGGTAAACAGTCTCAATGACTTCCCTCTACACTCACCAAGCACTTACCTTTTAGCCCCCTCTGTGGGTGGAAAACTGGCACTTCATGCAAGAAACTGGCAACTTCTAACCCAAGACAAATGGGTTGTAAATATAGTATCCCAGGGATACAGATTTCATTTCCACATGTTGCCAATCCCAACCGGATGGCCAGACCTGCCCCCAAATCAGTGGGCAGAGGCCCAGAAGCAAGCTTTGTCCCTCATGAACATGGGGGCTATTCAGCCAGTACCAAAAGAGGAAAAGGGACAAGGTTTCTATTCAAGACTTTTCCTGGTACCCAGAAAAGACAAATCATGGCGTCCAATTATGGATTTATCTACTCTAAACACATTTCTGGACATTCCAAAATTCAAGATGTTGACTCTTCAACAGTTACTTCCTGTGCTAGACAAAGATGCCTGGTTGGTAACTCTAGACTTAAAAGAGGCTTACCTACATATCCCAATCAGGGAATCTTGCAGAAGATACCTCCACTTCAAAGCAGGCTACTTGCATTACCAGTTCTCTGCACTGCCCTTTGGCTTATCTACTGTGCCCAGGGTCTTCACAAAGTGCCTGGCTCCAGTAATTGCATTTTGCAAGCAAAGAAATATTCAAATATATCCATACCTGGACGATTGGCTAATTCAGGCAGAAAACAAGGACATTCTTCTAAAGCATCTGGCTTTTGTAAAAAGGGTTCAAACTTGTCTAGGGTACACCATAAACGAAAAGAAATCACAACTGGTACCCTCTCATAAAATTACATTCCTGGGTGCAAGCTTGAGTACAACTGCTCAGATGGCTTACCTTACGCCAGAAAAGCAAATTCATTTGGTAACTTACTTCAAACACGTGGCCACAAAAACCCTGCTATCTGCAAGACAAATTCTGCAAGCCTTGGGTTTGGGGTTCATGGCCTCCTACATTCTTCTAATTCCATATGCAAGACTACATATGAGTAAACTTCAGTGGTACTTAAAAAGTTTATGGAGTCAACATTGTCACAGCCTGGAAACAATGATTCCCTTTTTACCTTGCCCACAACTAGAGTTCCTATGGTGGGCAGATGACTGCCATTCACTCCACCCCCTGCCCCCTAAACCCTAACTACAGACACATCAGACTCTGCTTGGGGGGCTCATCTGGCAGGGAAGTGCATTCATGGCAAATGGAGCCCAAATCAAATGCACCTTCATATCAATCAGAAAGAGATGCTAGCTGTACAGAATACACTGACAGCCTTCAAGGACTACCTTCATCCAGGACAATTAATGATAGAGACAGACAACACCACAGTTATGTGATAAATAAACAAGCAGGGGGGTACACACTCCTACCCCCTTTGCAGACTAGCCATGGTATTGTGGAACACGGCTTTGACCCACCATATACAACTACAAGCTCAATTCCTGCCAGGAAAGCTGAATACTCTGGCAGACGAACTAAGCAGAAATCTCATGGACCCACACGAAGGGAAACTGGAACCACGGATTTTCAACATGTTGACACGCAAATGGGGGAGTCCAGACATAGATCTTTTTGCCTCACCCCTGAACTATCATTCAGCTTGAAAAACCTATCAGTCTATGCTTTTCCCCCTCTGCCTCTGCTCTCCAAAGTTCTACTAAAAGTCAAACAGGACAAACCAAAAATGATTCTGATTGCTCCAGACTGGCTTCGCCAACACTGGTACCCACTCCTGCACAATGTGTCACACCTTCCACCATGGCACCTGCCTCAGACACCTTACTTATTGTCTCAGCAGAACAACCAAATTCTGCACACTCCGCTCCAAACTTTGAATCTTGCAGCGTGGCTAATCACCTAAATTCACCCTTTACACATCCCTCAGCAAACCGGTGATGGATGTCATTTTGGAGGCGAGAAGGCCTAGTACTAGAAAATCTTATGCTGACAAATGGAAAAGATTCTGTGCCTGGAACCACTCACAAGGAATAAGCACAGCAGTGCCCAATGTTCCTCAGATTTTACAATACTTAACTGAGATGCTTCACAAGGGCCTGTCCTTTTCTTCCATAAAAATCCATGCCTCAGCCATTTCAGCTCATTACAACACAGAACCTCCTCTCTTCTCTCATCCTATGCTAAAGCAGCATCTCAGAGGGGCCAAAAACTTAAGACCATCCAGGAGAGCTCCAACCCCTGCCTGGGACCTCAATTTTGTATTGGAAAAACGCACTCTCTCTCCTTTCGTGCCAGCTGCTACTGCAGACTTAAAATTTCTCTCCTGGAAAACAGCTTTCCTTTTAGCAGTCACTTCAGCTAGAAGGATTTCTGAATTACAGGCTCTTATGGCAGTGGAACCTTTCATTATTTTTCATGCGGACAGGGTGTCTCTCAGGAACAATCCATCCTTCATGCCTAAGGTGGTATCCACTGTGACTCTTAATCAGACCATTTATTTGCCAGCTTTCTTTCCCAATCCATGGAAAAAGGGGGAGTGGATTCTGCATTCACTGTATGTACACATACAACTTAGATTTTACTTAAACAGGACAAAATCTCTAAGAAAATCTGAACCAACTACTGGTAGCATTTGCTGCAGGGGCAGAGGGAAAATCTATTTCAAAGCAGACTATTTCCAAATGGATAAGCCATTGTATTAATTTCTGCTATATGCATCATGGTAAAACTATCCCCCAGGGGATCAGATCGCATTCCACCAGGGCTGCATCTACTTCTACAACCTTTCTCAGAGGTGTTCCTACCAGAGACATTCTAGAAGCTGCTACCTGGAGCTCATTTCATACATTCACCAAACATTACCATTTACCTTTCTTCTCTAAATCCAGAGCTGGCTTTGCCACTGCTGTCCTGCAGGGCCTTATAGCTGGTCCTAATGCTATATAAATCCATCCTCCCAACCATAGCTTTGGGAATCTACCCAAATGTAATGACTGCAACAGTGAAACATGAAGAACATAGTACAGTTGTGTACACTTACCATAAATGTAGATGTTCGAGTGTATTCAGTGTTGCAGTCCTGGTTACCCTCCCTCCAGCCACCTGTTTTTCTCTTACTATACCTCCACTTTCTTTTATTATGCTTAAAAGCCTTTTTTGTGTATTTGCTTTTGTTTGGAGGTATATTTTTTGTGTTTTTAATTATATATTTATTTTACTCCCCATTTGGGGGGCACCTGACATCTGGGGCAAGAAAAACTGATCTAATGGCGTTGGCTGCATGTTTTATACCCCCTGATGACCTGATGTCATGGAAGAAGAGACAGCAACTGATGCAGGACCCAAGACTTTATTAATCAGGCTGACTGAGGGCAACCTGCCAGCAGATTACCCAAATGTAATGACTGCAACAGTGAATACACTCAAACATCTACATTTATGGTAAGTGTACACAACTGTATTTTATCAGTATTTGTTCAGTAGGTTTTCCAATTCTTGCCATGCTATTTTTTTTATGAGTAATGTTCTGCAGCAGTGCTTGACAGGCACATGAAAATAATTTTCTTGGGTGACGAAAGCCAGGGAACCTTTTCGGCTAGGCTTATATAGGCCCCAGGGCAGATAGCCTAGTACTTGCCTATGAATCTGTGAGTTATATAACAAATGGTTTGAAGTTCTTTTTTACAAACTTTTGCTAAATTAATAAATTCTTTAAACATCAAATCTTGTTTACTTTTCCAGTTCAAAGTAATAACTTTTCTGGCAATTGCAAGAATTGACCAAAGTAACTGAATCTGAGATTTAGGTATTACATTACGTATAGGAAAATTGAATAGGATTAGTGAGTTAGAAATATGACAGTTATCAGACCATAAAGCCTTTACAAAATATTTGAAGTCTTTCCAGTATTGAGCAACATTTCTACGTTCAATGAATATGTGAACCCAGTTGACCTTTAGTAATTCATCACATTTTCAGCATTTACTTTCACTGTTTTTGAGTATAAGATTTATTTTATGTGGAGTATAGAAACTCCTATTCATAAATTTCCATGTATACAATCTCCAGTATAATGAAGAAGAGGTACCATACGTAGATTTCAGTAACAGTTTTTTGGATTCATCAGATATTTGTTTTCCATTAATCTTTACATAGTAATTCCAAACATCTGCTGAGTCCAACTTTAGAGTGTCTTCTCTTAGTATCTTATAGATAGGTGAGATGCTTAATTTTTGACTATCTGTCTTTTCAAGACACCTAATAAAAAGCTGGATCAAACTAGGTATAGACTCGATCTCTAGGTTGATAGATACTCTCATTTTGTTTTCTATAAACTGCCGTAATGAGTGTATAAACAACCAACTGTCTTGACTATTAACAAAACTACATAGAAGAGAGTTTAGTGGTTTAATATTCTTATTTTCAATAAACTGATGCCAGAATATCAAGTTATTTTCCTTTAATTGTTGCATCACATTGATGTTGAAAGACTCTAGGCAGTCAGGGGAGTATGCTATAGGGAATATAAGAAATAGTTGTTTAATGTTGTAATTACAATTATATTTTTAAAGTTATTAAATATTTGATTAATGCCATAAGAAAAATGATCAAATTTATTAAGTAAAATTCACGTAAAAGCCAATGAACTCTACTTATTCCGTATTGTTCCTTAAACTGATTTTTTGTAGTTCTGACATCAGTTATATGAATCTTGTGCATTATTTTCCAGCCAGATATATAGGTAGGTGAGATCCAATGTAATATTACATTAATTGTAACTGATTTGGAATAAAGATCTAAGCTAGGGAATGCTATCCCATTACTGTTCCAAGCTTTAATATGCCATTTATATGCAATCCTAGGTTTTAAGGGGAACCATAAAAATTTAAGTAGCATAGAGTCTAATTTTTTAAATAAGTTTTGGGAGGGGGTAGTATCAATGATGGGTAAAATTATTTTAGAGAGCCTAACCTCCATTGTGAAGAACATTTTATTCCATATTTTGATTAGTTCTCTAATGGTGATTATAAATTATTGTAGTTTAGTTTAACAGACTCTTTCCATGTACTCTTTATATTGACACCTAAATATTCTAATACATAATTCTCCCAATTAAACAGGCGATTCTCTCTCAGGTTTTTTGTTGATCTTTTTGTTCATTAATATGATTAAATTTAAGCCATGAAATACTTTCAAACGTACCTAAAGTATGAATAACATCATGCAAAGAACCATCAATATCACCCAACGTTAACATATCATCAACAAATAATTGTATCTTAGGACAATAGTCCTTATTAACTTAAAAGCCTTTTATATTTTGCTTGTTTCTGCTATATGTAGCAAAAGGTTCCATTGAAAAAGCAAACAATATTGGTGACAAAGGACAACCGTGTCTAGTTCCCTTGTGGATTTCTAGTGGTGAGGATAGACATGATCCGATTTTCACATAAGCTTGTGCCCCACTATAAATTTTCATTAATAAGTTGACAAAATCTGAAGAGAATTCAAAATCAATCAGAATTCTTTGTAAATAAGACCAACTAATAGGATCAAAAGCCTTTTCTATGTCTAGGCTGATAGTAGTTAGTTGTCTTTTGTATTTGCATGCTATGTCTATTAATGATAGTAATTTAATAATGTTAGCTTGCACTTTTCTATGAAGAATGAGCCCTGTCTGATGAGGATGTATTAGATTAGATAATATTTTCTTTATCCTATTAGCTAATATTGTCATGAAAATGTTATATTCTGTGTTTAGTAACGAAATTGGCCTATGTGAATCACAAGATTTGGGGTCCTTACCTTGTTTTAAAATGGGGGAGATAATTGAGCATTTCCAGGATGGGGGTGTTGTACATTTTTGCTTAGCCATAGAAAAGGAACTCATCATTTTCTTTATTATATATTCAGGAAAAATCTTGTATATAATAATTATTCCATCCAGTCCTGGAGCTTTATTATCTTAATTTTTTTATTTGCTCTTTCACTTCTGTTAGTGTTTGTTTATTTAATATGTTATTTTGTTGCATTGACACCTTAGTAGTTATATTTTCTTGAATAAAAGTATTTATTACATTACCTGTCTCCAAAAGTGGTGTGTTATTATTTATATCTTTATAGTAGTTTTTGAACACTTCTAATATGCCTATTAAGTTAGATGTACTCTTGACTGAACTATCACTTTTATATTTAATATCATTAATAAGATTTTGATTTTTTTTATAACTTATTGCTATTTTATGTAGATATTTAGGATTTACAACATAAGATTGTAATTTCAATTTTTCCAGGTTTATGGCTACCTTATGATTCAGAACTTTTAAGTATTTTTGATTTAACTTAGTAATTTCTTTGTGTTTTTTTTATTCGGTTTTGCATACATTTTTAGTTTGTCTGTTTTTTTTGTAAGTCTAAAAGTTCTTTGTCCCACTCTCTCCTTTTTCTAAGGTACCAAGATTTTATTCTACCATATATATAAACTTTAAAGGTGTCCCATAGTATAGTATCAGTCACGTCATTATTTATTTTCATAAACCTGTCTTTCTTTCATTATCTCTTCCCTAAAGTCTTTTAAGTTAGTTATGTAAGCAGGAATTCTCTGTACAAATCTTAAATCATCTGTATGCATAGTTAATGTAAAGTTTATAGCATTATGGTCTGAAAGTGGACAAGTCATTATAGATGTATCACTTATTTTTGAGTATATATTATTTGATACAAAGACCTTATCAATGTTTGTGTACCAAACCGATATGAATAGTGAGTATAGAATAAGGAATAATGTTCTCTTAGACCATGTATATCTTTAAGGTTCATCTGGTTTGTAAAGTCATTTAACTTCTTGGCTTGAGATGTTAGTTTTATTTAACATTTTTAGAAGTATCATTGCCTGATAATAGGCAGTTAAAATCACCTGTTTTTTCAACTTTTGCATGTAATGTAATCAGTTCCAGATATTTGTCAACATATTTAGTACTTAGTCCCGGTATCCAGTATGTATTAATCAAAGTACAATACTTCCTATTGATTTCCAAAATAGCAATGCTTAGCATCCCATCTTTATCTGAAATTGTATCTATAAATCTTGGCATAGTACAGGTATTTTTCCATAGAATGAGTGTCCTTCTCTTAGTCTTAAAACATGAATCAGCCAGAATGGTATAGCCATTAAATGAGTATTTTTGTAGGTCTTTTTTAATAGATGGGTTTCCTGTAAAAAGATTATCTGGGCTTTATGCATTTTGATATATTTAAGCAAACCAGCTCTTTTGACATTATTGTTCAAACCATTAATATTTAATGATAAACATTTATAAGCCATTGACTATGTTCGGGTGTCCTGCAGACTAACTGCAGCACCAGAAATGAGAAGGAGAGACTTTTTGCTGATCTAAGTACCTTTTTTGGCTTTCTCTCAACTGTTTTTGCTTATTGCACTTTAAAAAGCCGTTTTTACTGTGGTTCTGTTGTATTTCTGTTGCATTTTACTGTTAAATTGTTTTACTGTGTCTCCACTTGATTTATCTGCTTAAAAGTTAAAAATTAAACTCTAGTACTGCAGGCGTCACACTCAAGTGTGACGGTCTTTTCTGAGCATTTGTACTGTTTAAATAGCTTTTTGCTGCTTAATTTCATAAAAAAAAAAAAAAATACTATTTGTACTGCTCGTTTCCCGACCTTTCCTATACTAGAATAGTTCGGATCCCAGATCTGCTTGTTTCAGAACTTTAGTCTGTGTTTCTGAAGTGGTCCAGACTTTGTTGTTGTAGTGGGAAGTCTTTCTGCTCATCAGTGAGAGTGGTAATCATTAGAGCAGCCTATCTATCGCAAGAGCAGTGGTTTCCAGCTCTGAAATTAATCTTATTGGCTGTTTTGGGCTGATTTCTATCCCTTTTAACTTTGAGTTAAAAACCCGTGTTTGCGCAGGTTTCCGCTTGTTTTACTTTGGCGGATCCTGTTTGGGTGTCCTGCAGACTACTACACCAGAAACGAGGAGGAGAGACATTTTGCTGATCTAAGTACCTTTTTTAGCTTTCAACTGTTGCCATTTTTACTGCTGTTCTGTTGTATTTCTGTTGCATTTTACTGTTAAATCGTTTTACTGTGTGTGCACTTGATTTATCTGCTTAAACGTTAAAAATTTAAACTGCATTTAGTGCTGTAGGCATCACACTCAAGTGCGACAGCCTTTTCTGAGCATTTTTCTTTTTAAATAGCTTTTTGCTGCTTAATTTCATAAAAAACAAAACCACCCAAAAAATACTATCTGTACTGCTTGTTTCCCACCCTTTCGTATACTAGAATAGCCTGGATCCCAGATCTGCTGGTTTCAAGCCTTTAGTTTGTGTTTCTGAAGTGGTCCAGATGTTGTTGTGGTAGTGGGAGGTCTTTCTGCTTATCATTGAGAGTGATAAGCATTAGAGCAGCCTATCTGTCACAAGAGGAGTGGCTTCCAGCTCTGAAAGTAACCTTATTGGCTGTTTTAGGCTGATTTCTATCCCTTTCAACTTTCTGAGTTAAAAACCTGTGTTTGTGCGGGTTTGCACTTGTTTTAGCTGAGCGGATACTGCTTGGGCATCCTACAGACTACTACAGCACAAGAAACAAGGAGGAGAGACTTTTTGCTGATCTAAGTACGTTTTTTTGGATTTCCCTCAACTGTTTTTGCTTATTGCACTTTAAAAAGCCGTTTTTACTGTGGTTCTGTTGTATTTCTGCTGCATTTTACTGTTAAATTATTTTACTGTGTGTGCACTTGATTTATCTGCTTAAAAGTTAAAAAAAAAATAAACTGCATTTAGTACTGTAGACTTCACACTCAAGTGCGACAGCCTTTTCTGAGCATTTTTACTGTTTAAATAGCTTTTTGCTGCTCAAGTTCATAAAAAAAAAATACTATCTGTACTGCTCGTTTCCTGCCCTTTCCTATATTAGAATAGCCCAGATCCCAGATCTGCTTGTTTCAGGATTTTAGTCTGTGTTTCTGAAGTGGTTCAGACCTTGTTATGGTAGTGGGAGGTCTTTCTGGTTATCAGTGAGAGTGGTAAGCATTAGAGCAGCCTACCTGTCACAAGGAGTGGTTTCCAGCTCGGAAATTAACCTTATTGACCATTTTGGGCTGATTTTTATCCCTTTCAACTTTGAGTTAAAAACCTGTTTTTGCTTGGGTGTGTGCATCGCACAGCGCCGCTTAGTTAGGGTTAAACTATTCCCAGTGCCATAAAGTCTGCTCTTTGTTTTTTCCTTAGAACTAGCCAGATTCTTAATTTTAATACTTGAATCTGCTGCTTCATGCTCAGCACTGGTTCAGAACTGTTGTAAGCACTAAATAAGCTACAAATTACTACAGCACTCATCCTTCCTCATTACCTAGTGGATAACTTTTTTTGTACTCTTCCTCAGTTGCTGAGAGGAAAACAGCTCTAGTACTTCCTTCCCTCACTTGTCTAGAAGAAAATAGTGATTACCCAGGCATGTCCAAAGGACAGCTCCCCAGTTTTTTCCCCTGTCTACCTGATGAATCAGAGCATCATGGGGCAATGTAGCATTTGCCTCATGTACATTGACAACCCTGTCCTACCACCGAACACTGTAACCTGTGAGAGATGCATTTATCTAACCAAACTGGAGGCAAAGCTCTCTCAAACCAAGACTGAACTTGTCAGTCAGGAGAAGGTAAACACTTGCACCACACCACACTCATCACATAGTCCCACTAAACCTACACCACCAAAACCCACACACAGATACAGAAAAACATTCGCAGAGGCTCTCAATAATAATCTGCCCAAGCAACAGAGACCTCCAAAGCAGAAACACAAGCAACTGCCACTCCTCAACACAACCCAAAAGACACAACTCACAGACCCAGTGTGCCACTCAACCACAGCCCATAAGGCAAAACAACGTACCCAATACATTAGTCATAGGTGACTCTATAGTCAGGCACACTGATGTTGCACTCACCAGACTAGACAAGGAGAAGGTTACTGTTAGCTGCCTGTCGGGTGCCAGGATCCGCCACATAACCCACACACTCAGGTCACTCCACAAGAAGTACAAATATAACTCTGTCATTGTCCATGTTGGTGTGAACGACCTGAGACGTACCTCCCTGGACTACATGAAAAAAGACATGGAAGGAGCTGTCTGATCTTGTAATCCAGGCAGGTATGACCCTAGCCCTGAGTAGCATCCTACCTTCTCCCAGAATGATTCCGCAGTACAAGGACAAAATGATTGACTTCAACAATTGGCTAAGCTTCTGGTGTCTTTTTAAGGGGATCCAGTATCTGTCTGCCTGGGACGACATAGTCGATGGCCCACAATGCTTTGCCAGAAATGGCCTGCACCTGTCACTCCTGGTATTCCGGATACTGGCTAAGGCTCTTGCTACCCCTATACTGCCTTTTTAAGGCAAAGTTCAAATGACAAACCTACCACCGTAACGGGTACAGGCAAACAAAAACTGAGGGTAATGCTACTCAACGCTAGAAGTCTAAACCTCAAAATGCACTCACTCGAAGCACTCCTTAAAATGGAGAACATCAATATCTGTGCAGTGACTGAAACCTGGTTCAAGGCTCCAGAGAGCATCCCTGCATTACCAGGCTATAACTCATACCATACCTTTCGGCCATCTAACCTGGACCGGAACACCAAAGGCGGAGGTGTGTCCATATTCATTAAGGATATCAACACCTCCAGGCTAGTTGCCCAACATAATAAATCTGAAATTATCCAAGTGCAACTAACTCTGGGCAAAACTGCAATCCAAATTGTAGCTTTCTACAGATCCCCCACCATGCCCCAGGATTCCCACTCCTCTTTTCTTGATGTACTGGAAAATATTAGGGTTCAACCAAACACCCTAATAATTTGTGATTTCAACTCCCCCACCATTAATCCGGGAAAATTACTCATGTACCAACTCCTTCGCTCAATGCTTTCTAGAATTCATAAACTGCAATGCCCTGGATCAACTTATCCACACCCCCACCAGGGACAACAATATCCTAGACCTTGTCATTACCAACATGAGTTCCACACCAGAAGTCAATTCCTCGTTGGTCATATCTGACCATAAGCTAATCAGCACAGATATCCACATCCTGCCTCCACTCCCCATTAAGGAAACCACTGTAAAAAAAAAATTTCTCCAAAGCCAACTTCATGCTTTTTAAGACAGAAGTGGCAAACTTTACAACACCCATGCAGCTGGACAATACAGTTATGGCTGCCGAATCCTACACAAATGCACTCTAAGCACTTGCATGATTGCATGGATCGTGCTATCCTCCAAAAAAAGGAAGCCAAGCTGGTGGTCCCCTGCTATAAACAAACTCTACAACAGAAGGAAGAAACTGTTGCAGAAGAGAGTAAAATCCCATGAGTGGAGGAGCTCCCATGTCAGCCTCAGTAAGAAGCTGACATCCATCATAAAATCCTCCAAAGCTAGCTATGAAAACAAGATTGTCACTGATTCTAAGGACAACCACAAAGCATTCTATAGCTATGTCAAGAATCTCTATGGCAACACCCAGGTCTGCTCTGAGTTGCAGCACAATGGCACGAAAATTACAGAGCCAACTGATATTGCCAACATCCTGGCTGATAGACTCTCACCTCCTAAAGGGTCCATATCTATACCGGAAGAATGCAGAGCCCCTGCAGGTAAAAACTGCACTCTCCAAAGCCAAGAACACAGCTTCCATGGGACAGGACAACATCCCAGGCTGTGTTCTACACAAACTTCAGAACGAACTGGCCCCCCCACCTAAGCACCATGTCCAATCATAGCCTCACATCAGGCTTTCTACCCACTGAATGGCGCACAGCAACAGTTATACCACTTCACAAAAGGGAAGGCACCACAGACCTTGGGAACCATCGCCCTATTAGCCTGATGAGCCTGGTCTGCAAGGCCATGGAACATATCATCATGGAACTCATAAACAAAGACATTGGTAACCTCCAAATTCTGGAACCCACCCAGTTCGGGTTTGTGAAAGGCAGATCATGCCTCCTGAACCTGATCGACGACTTTGAAATGGTCACCAAAGCTGTAGACGAGGGTAAGGCAGTTCACACAGCCTATCTTGACCTCTCCAAGGCTTTCGACACCATCCCCCATTCTGGAATTATAGATTAACTCACTAAACTGGGTATAAATCCATATGTCACAAGATGGGTTGCCAACTGGCTCACTGACAGAACCCAGACTGTGAAAGTTGCAGACTCCAAATCTGACTTCAAATCAGTGACAAGTGGAGTACCACAGGGTTCAGTCCTGGGTCCTTTCCTGTTTGGTATCTACTTCTGTGAAGTAAGGGCCAACACAGAGGGCCTCTGGCTGATGAAGTTCAGATGACTGCAAATTAGGTGCCATAGTAGAGTCCCCAAACAATGTGGACATCCTACAGAAGGGCCTCACTGAGACAGATGCCTGGTGTCAGAGCCATGGCCTCAAGCTCAACGAAAAAGTGCATTGTCATTCCCTTTGGTAAAAACTCTGTACCCATGAACTACCACATAGGCGGCAGTCCACTTAACGCCAAAGGTGTGATGAGACCTTGATACCCAGGTGAACAGTAGTCTCTCCTTTGATAATCACATCACCACAGTAGTGAGGAAATCGTTCTACCTGGCACACCTCATCATGAAAGGGTTTTCATCCAGGAAAAAAGAGGTGAATTGTTCCCCTCTATTCGGCTCTCACTAGACATTGAGTACAGCTCCCCTTTTGGAATGTACCTCACAAAGATATCTGCAACAGCTGGAAAGGCCACAAAAGTACCTCAGAAAGAGGATTACGGGCGTCAAACAGGTGCCCTTATGCTGACTGTCTCAAAAAAACTCCAGCTTTACTCCATAGCATCTCGCCTACTCCAATGTGATCTCTGCCTAACGTACAAAGCTATGTCAAACCCAGAGCTGTTGGACATGCTTACATCTAAAGAAATCCCAATCCCTCCGAGATGCACACTCTAGGGACCTAAACCTTCTCACCGCAACAAACTGGAGGGATAGATTCCTGTCTGAGACTTCCCATACTCTGGAACAAGCTACCTGTATATGTCAAGCAGAGTTCCTCATTAGCACTCTTCAAGAAAAATCTTGATGAGTGGATGGGAAATGGGAAATTCACCCCGGGGGTCACTTCTGTGGCTCTGCTCGACAGGGGCATAGGAAAATAACTTTCTTGGGTGGCGAAAGCCAGGGAACCTTGTTGGCTAGGCTTACATAGGCCCTTGGGCTGATAGCCTAGTACCTACCTATGAACCTTATGTGTATGTTACTTACTGAAAGACCTTTCTTCCAGGTTGACTTGAAATCTACTGAAAACGTATCATGGATGTAGAATGTGTATTAAGCACAACTTTCAAAATCCAAAACTATTTACAAACACTTACATGAAACATAAAGTTTCTGGTTTAGTTAAAAACTTAACTAAACCATCCATCCACCACCTCTCCAACACCAAAAGACACAAATTATCCATCTCTGCTTAGATTAGTATAAAAACAAAAATGAAAAGCATTAAGAAAGCAGCTAAAGAAATCAGAGTCCATGAAATATACGTTAAAATGAGTGTCCAGTATAACTGAAGCTATATAAATGTCACATATAATAGCATCTCTGATAAGTAGATATAGGTTCATAGGTAGGTAGGTACTAGGCTATCAGCCCAAGGGCCTAAGTAAGCCTAGCCAACAGGGTTCCCTGGCTTACACCACCCAAAAAAGTTAATTTCCTGTGCCCCCTGTCGAGCAGAGCCGCAGAAGTGATCCCTTGGGTGTATTTCCCATTTCCCATCCACTCCTCAAGATTTTTCTTGAGTGCTAATGAGGAACTTTGCATGACATAGATGGGTAGCTTGTTCCAGAGTATAGGAAGTCTCTGGGACAGCATGTCCTGTTTATTGTGATGACAAGGTTTAGCTCCCTAGAGCGTGTAGCTCGGAGGGATTGGGATTTCTTTAGGTGTAGCATGTCCAACAGCTATGGCTTTAACATAGCTTTATATGTTGGGCTGAGATCTCCTCGGAGTAGGCAATTTGCTAGAGAGTAAAGCTGGAGTTTTTTGAGATAGTCAATGTATGGCATCTGTTTGAGGCCAGTAATCCTCTTTGTGAGGTACTTCTGTGTCCAGCTGCTGCAGATGTCTTGAGGTACATTCCAAAAGGGGCATTGTACTCTATAATGGGTCTAATGAGTGCAGAGTAGAGGAGAACAATGACCTCTCTTTTTTTTTTTTTCCTGGATGAGAACCCTTTTGTGATGTGCTGTGCCACACAGAAGGATTTCCTGACTACTGTATCGATGTGATTATCAAAGGAGAGACTACTGTCTACCTGGGTCCCAAGGTTTCTTATTACACATTCAGCATTAAGTAGACTGCCGTTTATGTGGTAGTTCATGGGTACAGAGTTTTTACCAAAGGGGATGACAATGCCCTTTTTGGCATTGAGCTTGAGGCCACGCCTCTGACACCAGGCATCTGTCTCAGTGAGGCCCTTCTGTAGGATGTCCACATCATTTGGGGACTCGACTATGGCTCCTAGTTTGCAGTCATCTGCAAACTTCATTAGCCATAGGCCTTCTGTGTTAGCCTGTACTTCAGACAAGTAGATACCAAACAGGAGAGGTCCCAGGACTGAACCCTGTGGTACTCCACTTGTCACAGGTTTGAAGTCAGATTTGGAGTCTGCAGCATTTACAGTGTGGGTTCTGTCAGTGAGCCAGTTGGCAACCCATCTTGTGACGTAGGGATTTATACTTAGTTTAGTGAGTTTAGATATAATTCCAGAAAGGGGGATGGTGTCAAAAGCCTTGGCGAGGTCAAGATAGGCTGTGTGAACCAACTTACCCTCATCTACGGCTTTAGTGACTGCCTCAAAGAAGTCGATCAGGTTCAGAAGGCATGGTCTGCCTTTCACAAACCTGAACTGGGTGGGGTCCAGAGTTTGAAGGTTACCAATGTCTTTGAGTTCCATGATGATACGTTCCATGGCCTTGCAGACCAGGCTCGTCAAGCTAATAGGGCAATAGTTCCCAGGATCACTGGTGGCTTCCCCTTTGTGGATTGGGATAACTGTTGCTGTGCACCATTCAGTGGTCCCAAAGCCTGATGTGAGACTATGATTGAACATGGTGCTTAGGTGGGGAGCCAGTTCGTTCTGAAGTTCGTGTAACATGCAGCTTGGGATGTTGTCCGGTCCCATGTATTCTGTGTTTTTGGTTTTAGAGAGTGCAGCTTTTACCTGTATAGATGTGATTACAGGGACTCTACATTCTTCCTGTATAGATATGGGCCCTTTAGGGGGTGAGAGGGAGCTCCTCCACTCATGGGATTTTACTTTTTTGCAACAGTTTCTTCCTTCTCTTGTAGTGTTTGTTTATGGGAGGGGGCCACCAGATTGGCTTCCTTTCTTTGGAGGATAGTGTCTTGGTTCTGTTTGGAATAGCACAATCCATGCACTCGTGTAAGTGCTTATAGAGTGCATTTGTGTAGGATTCAGCAGTTGTAATTCTATTGTCTATCTGCATGGGTGTCATGAAGTTCGCCACTTCTGTCTTAAGAAGCATGAAGTTGGCTTTGGAGAAATTTTTTACCATGGTTTCCTTAATGGTGGGTGGGGGACAGGATGTGGATACCTAGGGTGATTAGCTTATGGTCGGATATGACCAACGTGGAGTTGACTTCAGGTATGGAACACCGGTCACTCATGTTGGTAATGACTAGGTCTAGGATATTGTTGCCCCTGGTGGGGGTGTGGATAAGTTAATCCAGGGCATTGGAATTTATGAATTCCAGAAAGCGTTGTGCGAAGGAGTTGGTACATGAGTAGTTTTCCCAGTTAATGGTGAGGTAGTTGAAATCGCCCATTATTAGTGTGTGGGGTTGATCCCTAATATTCTCAGAGCATCTTCTGTGTAGCGACATGCGTGAATGGGCGTTCCTTCGTTGAAGGTTGTGTGTTGGGCCCGGCAAGCCAGTACGTAAAAATCTACTGCCAATCATTAGCGGACCGGAGTTCCGCTGTGGCAACCCCTAACCGGGAAAAGCCGAAAGAGACAAATTAAGAAAAGAGACTTAGGGATCCTGGGGCATGGTGGGGGATCTGTAGCAAGATACAATTTAGATTGCAGTTTTGCCCAGAGTTAGTTGCACTTGGATAACCTCAAATGCATTATGCTGCGCAACTAGCCTGGAGGTTTGGATATCCTTAATGAATATGGACACACATCCACCTTTGGTGTTCTGGTCCAGGTTAGATGGCTGAAAAGTGTGGTATGAGTTATAGCCTGGTAATGCAGGAGTGCTCTCTAGAGCCTTGAACCAGGTCTCGGTCACTGCACAGATATCCATGTTCTCCATTTTAAGGAGTGCCTCGAGTGAGTGCATTTTGAGATTTAGACTTCTAGCATTGAGTAGCATTACCCTCCGTTTTTGCTTGCCTGTTCCATTTACGGTGGTGAATTTGTCATTTGAACTGTGCCTAAAAAAGGCACTATAGTGGCGGCAAGACCCTTGGCCAGTATCTGGAATCCCTGGGACGACAGGTGCAGGCCATCTCTGGCAAAGCATTGTAGTCTGCTGACCATGTCATTCCAGGCAGACAGATACTGGATCCCCTTAGAATGACACCAGAAGCTTAGCCAATTGTTGAAGTCAATCATTTTGTCCTTGTACTACGGTATCATTATGGGCGATGGCAGGATGCAACTCAGGGCTAAGGTCATACCTGCCTGGAATACAAGATCAGAGAGCTCTTCCATGTCTCTCTTCATGTAGTCCAGAGAGGTATGTCTCAGGTCATTCACACAAACATGGACAATGGCAGAGTCATATTTGTACTTATTGTGGAGTGACCTGAGTGTGTGGGTTATGTGGCAGATCCTGGCATGTGACAGGCAGCTGACAGTAGCCTTCTCCTTGTTTAACCTGGCGAGTGGGACATCAGTGTGTCTGACTATAGAGTCACCTATGACTAGTGTGTTGGTTACGTTGTTTTGCCTTATGGGCTGTGGTTTATTGGCACACTGAGTCTGTGAGCTATGTGTCATTTGGGTTGTATTGGGGCTGGGAGGTTGCTTGCGTTTCTGCTTTGAAGATCTCTGTTGCTTGAGCAGATTATTATTGAGAGCCCCTGCAAATGTTTTTGTGTTTCTCTGTGTGGTTTTTGGTGGTGTAGGTTTGTGATGAGTGTGGTGTGGTGCAAGTATTTACCTTCTCATCTTGACTATTAAGTTCAATCTTGGTTGGAGAGAGCTTTACCTCCAGTTTGACTAGATAAGTGCATCTCTCTCAGGTTGTGGTATTGGGTGGTAGGAGGAGAGGGTTGTCTGTGTACATGAGGCAATTGCTACATTGCCCCAAGTTGCCCAGATTCATCAGATAGGAGAGAACATTAGGAGCTGACCCTTGAACATGCCTGAATAAAAACTGCTTTCCTCTAGACAAGTGAGGAAAGTGAGTATAAGAGCTGTTTTTCTCTAAGCAAGTGAGGAAAGTAAGTACAAAAATGGTTTTCGTCTACATAAAGAGGAAGGTTGATTGATGTAGTAATTTGTAGCTTATTTAGTGCTAACAAGTTCTGAGCAAGTGCTGAGTGAGAATAAGCAAATTTAAGTGCTAAAACTAAGAAATCTGTACCTGGATCTTCTGGTAGATAGGCTACCTAGTGTGCTTACCACTCCCGAGAAGGCTTCCCTCCAACACAGAAATGCTTGGGGGGCTCAGAAGCTTACAAACAGTCCTGGATACAGCAAATCTGTATCTGGACTAGACTAGTTACAGGAAAGATGGGGAACAAGCGCAAACACAGTTTTTTAAACCAGAAAGTTGAAAGAGATGGAAAAACTGCCCAAACAGCCAATAAACTACTAATACTGGGCCAGAAACCACTCTTGTGGTAGATAGGCTACCTAGCGCTTACCACTACTACTGATCAACTAGAAGGCTTCCCTCCAGCACAGAAAGGCTTTGGGGGCTCAGAAGCTTACAAACAGTCATGGATACAGCAAAACTGTATCTGGACTAGACTAGTTACAGGAAAGGTGGGAAACGAGAGCAAATGCAGGATATGCCAGAAATACACTTCAGATCAAAGTATGTATAAACATTGGAAGCTGAAGGTTAAGAAGATTGTCAGTATTTCCAAGACACTTCAAGAAACATCAGATGTTTTAACCATTTTGTGAGTCATCTATCTAACATTTTTCATGTACGGATCTGTTGAATATATGTAACACTTATTACAGAAAAAGCCTCACAACCCTCTGTTTAGTTACTAAAGGTTTAGTTATGTAACATAAGTCCAATATTGATATGCATAATGAGTTTTCTAATGCAGCTCCTAGTTCATTTGATGTCATTTAGTTACTAAGTGTCATTGAATCTGCAGAATGTATGCATCTACGAAAGAACATAAATATTTTCAAAGGAGTTAAACACTTTTATCAGAACTAATTATTGACCATTTAAAGTATCTAAGTGAAGGATAACAGAATTTCAAGAGAAATGAATTCTAAATACAGCCATTTAACAAGTTAAAAAAGTCAAGTGATGTCATCACTGTTGTTTCCTCAAGCTGCAGCTTCGTAAACCCTTTTAAAAGTATCTAAATAGGCTCATGCACAGCAGAGGTTGTCTCTAGTAAGGAAAAAAAGTATTTTCAGCGGGAAATCAAATCTTGAAGCTTTTAGAGTTTACAGAAAGCAAAAAAAAAAAAATACACACTGAAGCTGCCTTGTCAGTGCATGTCATAAATCTCCACAATGAGAACAGTTACACGTACCACCAGTTTCCTCACAAAACATCAACATCATGAAAAAATTAACCCCTTCATATAAAAACAGCTGTTTAGAAGCAACAACAGCTGCCTCAAATCAGAAATCATTTTATAACATTTCAATCATTTACACACCAATTAACCAGACCAGAGAAAGAACACAAAAACTAATGTGTGTTTGAGTGTGTATATATATATATATATATATATATATATATATATATATATATATATATATATATAAACTTGTTTGTAGCCATCTATAAAACACCATTAATGTACAGTATTCATGTTTATATTTGTCTAAACAAAGAGTCTAAAACATCTAGTTAGAAATACTCATCAGAAACATATTGTTACCCCACCACTGACCCACTAGAAAAATGCACTTTGGTATCAAGTCAAATTATACTATTACTGAAGAATTAGAAGACGTATATCAGTTGTTGTTATTTAAAATGGAAAATTATGTGAAGTACTTATAGTAGGGAAAGGAGAGAAAAGGAACATTAGTAACAAAAACGAATAGGAAGAAGGGAGAGAGAACGACAATGTTATTTAAATACTTAGTACTATATGTAATTAAAAAAAGTAGATATAGAAAAGGGAAAGTTAATAATAAAGATGATTCACATTACCTTACAGTATAGAGATTTTCCATAATCAAATATATTATGATTCATAAAACAATGCATTTAAAATTAGAAGGAATTTATTCATTTGTCCTTTAGTTTTAGTTTTGTTTGCCCCTTCCTTCACAAGACCATCCATGTTTTGTTGCCTGTCTCTCCAAATTCTGGGATGGTGGCCATTCCATTTCTTCCATGTCCAACAGTATTTTGGTCTTTTGGAAAAATTCTACTGATTCTTGTAGGGAATCAATGATCTTCACTCTTTCTGGCAAGATGATTTTTATTCTTGCAGGAGAAAGAATTTGAGCTTTAATATTGGCTTTTTTCAAGGACTTAGAGGAACACACTTTTTTCTTCTACATATGACTGTAGAGGTGTAGTTATTGTCAAAATGAATAACATTTTTACCCATCTTGATAGGGGAATTAGTCCAAGATGATTTCAGCAGTAAGTCCTCGTCTTGTGAGGAAATAAATCTAACTGTTATTGACCCGGGGTTAGAACTCTGAGTCAAAGCTGGATTTGCTAGGGACTCAATTCCAAAAGAGAGGGATTCAGGCATGTTTAGTGCTGATGAAAATGGGTCTATATCACATAGTCGAAGTTGCGTAACTTCGAACACCTAATGGTCCAACCATTATGTTCGAAGTTACATAACTTTGACTACCTAAAAAAAAAAAACACAACGAACAACAAAATAAACTGTTGTAAGCAGGGGGGGCAAGTCCCCCTGCACCCTCCACACCCCCCACTACTTAAATATACCACCTCCGAGATTGCACCACATTGAAGTGAATGGAAACCTCTGTCTTTGGAGATTTCCATTCACACGCTGAACTTTTACAAATTCGAACATATGGTCTCGACCATATGTGGTTCGAACTTGTAAAAGTTCGATGACGTGATAGGAACCCGATGAAAACCATTTATTGAGGAAATGAATCATGTTAGCACCCTCTTCTTTCTCAGGAATTCCATATATTCTTATGTTATTCCTCCTTAATCTACTTTCAAGGTCTTCCAGTTTCTCAATCAGCCTGGTGTTTTGTTTCAGAATAAATTCATTGTGATGTTCATTTTCTGTCACTCTAGTATCCAGGTCAGTTACTGTTTCCTCTAAGGCAAGAATCTGTTCAGATTGTTTTTTTTACTTTTCCATTTAGAAGTTTGTGTTTACTGCATTCTTGTTTGATAATGTCCATTTAATTTTCAAATGTGTCCATTTTTAGTGACAGTTCTTGGATATTTATTATAGGATGTAGTTCTTTCTTTATTGCACTCTCCTGGTGTGGTTTCTTCTTGTTGCTCATGTTGGGATCTCCAGTAGAAAACTTCTTGACAAGAATAATTAAAAAATTCTCTTGACTTTGTATTAATTTTTAGAAGATAAGAGTCTATGTTAATCTATCTTTTAGTATACTTTTAGTTAGACTTTTCTAAAAATTGAAGTATATTTCCTGTCAGGATATTAAAATCGGTACTCTTCCATTAATGGGGCAACAGCTTGCTTGGCCTCGTTAACAGTTTTGTCGTAATGAAAGTTCATTTAACCTCGTGATTCTGTTTTGAGATTTGTCTCTGACTGGTTGACGTAGATGCTGTGGGGTGTAGCCGGTGTAAGAGGGTGCCTGACGGATGTGAGCGGGAGTTCAAGTGCCACATGTTCTGCCCCTTTTTAAAATTTCATACGCATTTACCGTTTTTGGTTGTCATTTTAATACAAAAAAAAGCAGCTGTCCGACTTGTTGGTTCTCACCCTTAAGCAAATTCGAGGTGATAGGCTTGCGGGTTGTCTACTCTGTGTTTGGGCCCTCACCGGGGTTATTTTCTTGTTTTGGTAACATGCTGCTGTTCATGTAGAGCAGTTGTAGCTGTCTACATCTCTGTCATCCTTCCATCCGTGGTTATAAAGGCCTGTTTGTTAGCCTGTGTTGAAAGTTCTGCTAACATGACATATTTATTCAGAGTTCAGTTAGCTACCTCATGTTCTCTCTCTATTTTTTTTTCTTCCCATAGCCTTTCTGATGAGTTTGTTTCAACAGTGCATACGGCCACCTAGTTTCTTTGTAGGACACTTTTAACAGCTAATTGGCATGAAAACAGATTGCTGTATTCTCTACTGTTAAAAGGGCATGCCAGTGTTTGATATATTGCAGTCTATCAAAATACACATCTGTCAGATGCCAGTTTTCATGCTTGTTTGGGTAAGTGTGATTGTAATCAATCCATAACTCTTCTTTCCTATTATTGCACATAGGGTCGGGGTGTCACTTCAACACTGGCAATAGTCTAGAGCCAAGGTTTATACTGGCAGGTGGCTACCCTTGCGCGCTATTTCATCCACACCACACACACCCAGTGACAACATATAAGGCAACCATTTTCTGATCTTGAGCAGCATAATGGGGGAGCAAGGGAACTATAACTTTTTGTTTAAACATCAGCGGCAGCAGTGTGGTGATTGTGACCGCAGGCTAACATTCCAAATGCTGATTACAGCTGTTGCCCCGATAACGGAAAAGTACCTTAAAATCTAAGCAGAGCTATGGATTTCTGATCCTATCAGACTGGCATCTTGGCATTGCCCCTTGTATGATGTGCTTTTGTAAAGAACAGATAACTAGTAAATGTCAAATTCTGTTGGGCCGACAACATTTTTTTTTCAGTAAGTGCTACTATTAGGTCTTTCTTCTCTTAAAGAATACCTTTATGGCTTGAGATTCAGCAACAGGTAGGAAACAGCATGCTGTGCCTCTTCAGACATTCAGCTAATCCACTTGCACTGAGAAATAAATTGGACTTCTGTATTCAAAACTTCCAGACTTCTTTAAAGTCTCTTCCTAGTAAAGTAATTAATTGAGGATGTAGCTGAGCCATACTTCCGACAAGAATTGTACATTTTAGTTCTGTACACAGAAACTTTTGAAAGCAAACTTTTTTTTTACATCGATAAGTAGTCTTTCAGTTTTGGCAGCAGAAAAATGATGTGCTGGTCCTCTAACAGCATGTACAAAAACACTGGAGCACAGATGTGATTTAATACCTGTTGTACCAACATAGGTTTTATAGTTGTTTGAGCTTTCAGACTAACAAGAGTCTTTCTTCAGGAGTTATGATATTGGATGTGGTATCTTAATATCCGCTTGTGTCTATAAAGGGAACTGCATCTTTTCTTTTCTTGGTGTAAAAAAAACAAAAAAAAAAACCTCTCTAATGTCTGTTGTGGGGTGTAAGCAGTGGGTTCTCTGTGTGGCAACTATAATTCAGAGTTTAGTCTGTCGTAACCCAAAATATTTGTAAGATGTTTTGATTAAAAGAAATTGTGATAATTGCAGGTCATTGTAGTATGTAATGAAAAAGGCAAAATCTGTCTAGTGATTTGAGATATTTTAGGATATCCAGATGCTGTGGGTAGTCAATATAGTTAGTATGCTACACAGAGCTTGTGGGCTCAGCTTAATGAAAGAAACATAGAATGGGGAGAAAAAATGTTTAGATGTATCAGCCTCAAGTTCCAACAGATGCCTATAAAAAGCAGGAATACTGAACAGGATTGTGTTACACTGTTAAAATTTTCAGAATAATAAGGCCTTCTTAACTGTTAAGTTCATGATTACTAGTGTATAGACTGGAGTGTTATCTTATATGATTACTGTCTTGTCATAAATAAAACACAGGTGACATCTTAACACAAAACCCAGCACTCTTTCAAGTACTGTTAATTTTTTGAGACATTCGTGATTTTGAATTCAGGGTAAAATCATCATGAAAATCACTCACATAGTGACAACCATTTTCTGCCCTTCAGTACACCTGATTTGTGTGTATTGGTAGTTGCTCAGAGGGAAATGTTCTTAATTGCTATAATGTCTCATAAAACCAAGACCAAGGTCCAGGCTGGTAACTGTTAGATTGTGAAACTTAATTTGCTTAATCACCATTGTCCTTTTTTCCAAGGGTGTATGGAAAACTACTCGGAACCATAATTGATATAAAAAATAACTGATGTGTCTAATTTGAAATGATCTGACAGCAAAAAGAATATGCCACCTCTGGTTTGTCAATCATTTTGCCTGTAACTGTGTCTCTGTGGCATTCATTCCCTTCAGAGGGTCTGGCCCATCTCGCCTATATAATCTTTCGCTGGACATTTTCTGCATTTAATCAGATAAATTACATTTTTAGAATTGCACAAAGGAATTCTGTGCTTTGAAACTTCTAATGTTCATCATACTGATTATTGCTACAGTAGCCTTGGATATGGGTTATATCCTGTCGATGATATAACAGCCGGGCAGCTTCACATACCTAACATAAGATAGCATAACATACTTTTAAATGGAGTGCTTGTTTTTCCTGTCAGTTTACAAGTTATGTAAAGTTACTGAAAAAAAAATTTCTGTGGAGAAATTGTATTTATTTTACTTTTATGGGGCTGGCACTGTGTTTTAAAGGGCCTTTTACTTCGTTTTTTTCTGTTAAAAAAATAACTTTTGGAGATCGATAGTGTTTACCAGCATTTGCTGCTTGTCTTGTCTGAAAAGACTGCACTATTTTTGGCTTGACCATGGGACGAACTACTGGTTCCATAGGTCTGTCCTTCTTCCAGCCACAAAAAGAAAAAAAAATTAAGCAAACCGCCTTTGCCACCACAGCAGGTTGCCTCAGCCACAGGTGGTGACTCTGATGTAGTCATTTGTTGTACCTCAGACCACTTATCTTTTACCCCAGATTCCTCTGATGTAGCATGTGATGTGAGATATGGCCAGCTATGCCAGGAGAAGTAGGGCAGTGGATGTGTAACATATGCCAGCACAGCTAGCTGGAATTTAGTAAAGAATTATATGTTTGAATGTCAAACTTATTTGTACACATGCTTGCGTGGAAAATGTATTTGTAATGTTTGTGTTAAAAATGTATCAACTGTGGGTCCTGCTGGAGAGAAAAGAAAAACACATGCATGTAGTAACCGATTAAATGTATACATTGTAACTGTTGAAATGAATATATTGTAACAGAGGATACTGGAAGAATAGATGTTAATCACAGTCCAGCTGCAGCTAACTTGGAAAAATAGTCTGAAATTAAATTATGTGGATTAGGCCATAAAGATTTTATCTTACAGTTCTCACTGTAATAGGAAGCTTTTTGTATTGTCTTTGGGGTGAACTAATTGCTACTGTAGAAGAGTGGAAGTGTTTTATAGTTTTATGACTTACAGAAGCTGCAAAAGATCTTAGCAAGCTCTGTGTATGTGTGTATTATTGGCACATATGTGCTAAATCTTGGCAGCTTCTAGCCAAGGGGTAGCATGGGAACCAGCAGTCTGTAATCCATCAATAAAATAATCTTTTAATACTAGCTGAGACTGAAGTCTCAGAGCACTCTGTTTTTGGAACCTGACAAGAAAGGGACCCCTCACCCACTTCTCTTGCCTTGCTCTAGCAAGTGAAACAGGGAATATTAATTCTTTAGATAAGTCAGGAAAATATAGTGAGATTAGTTGAGTACTGTTTGTCTGTATCTATATGAATCTATTCATCAGTGTTATTTTAATATTTCCTGTGACTGAAACTCTGGTGTTTATTGTAAATATATATTTAGCATTTTCATGTTATTTTATTTATTATTATTATTATTAAATATATTTAAACTTTTAATTGTGGTTGGTCCTTTAGAGAATATTATAACATTTGAGAGTGCGCGTATCTATTTGGTGACTTTGTGGCCACTCCTGAAAGCCTTAATGCAATGACCAAAAACTGTCATTTGTATTAATATTAATTTCACTCAGTGTAATTGGGTACTCTTCTAACAGCCTTAGAGTGTCTAGTGGCAGTGTAACTACCTTATAGTCTGGGCAGAAGGAGCATAGCTAGTAAATCTGTGCCAGCCTTTCCCAGGTGTGTGCGTGTCTGAGAAAATCAAATCTCAGTGTGTGTCACCTGCTTGGAGCAGGGACAAGAAACACTGGCTTCACAGAGAGTGTGGTGGAGGTCTTGGCTTGGACACTTCGTTGAGGACTCACCTCTATAGCTGTGCCAAAGGGGAGTCTTATAGGGGATCTGGAGAGAGAGGGAAAACCAGCCCCTGGACTGTTTGTGTTCCTAGTGTGCTCTTAAGGGAAATTGTGCTTGATGCAGAGAGTTGCATCTGGAAATACTGAGTGTATCCATTTTTGTTCCAAGTGAAACATCTCTCTCTCTCTCCAGTGCTATTGTTGAGGTTTCAGGCTCCTTAATTACTGGAACGAAAAAAATAAGACCAAAACCAAACTAAATAAAGAAGTAAAATCCAGGACACAACCGTAGGTGCAAATTCTTCTCTTTATATTCTCACAAAGTACAACAGATGAGCGCTTTCGTCTAATGACTAGACTTCATCAGATAAAAGCACTGGTACCAGAAACACTTTTATACATAAAATCTTAATTGACAAATACATTTAATTAAAATTTAAAGTGATACACATCCTCAGTGTAAAATCTTCCTAAAAACTAACTACCATTTTTATAATTAAAATGAATTTGAACCCATTAGTTCAATACCATAAATTATAAAGTCATTTTTAAAAAATGTAATAAAACTGTTTACACACTTTCAGCTTTTTTGTGTAGTACCGATCTTACACTAATATAGCCATTAAGACCTGGTGGAGAGTTGGATTTCAATCTAAGCTGCCAAAACAGATGTTCATCGTGCATACAGCTGCAGTCCTCACAGATGGGTTCTCCTGCCGTCAGGCGGGTCCTCGGTCGGCCGAATTCCAAAGTCTAGGTCCGGCATCAGTTGTTGTTGCTTCTTCCCTGACGTCAGTGCGACAGGGGTATAAAGGAACCAGCCGACGCCATTTTCTTCAGTCTTTCTTGCCGCGCGGTGCCCGAAGCAGAAGCAGTTCGCAAGTGCCGGTCGGCCAGCTCCTGAGATTACGAAAATTTTGAAACCGAAGTCTTCTTAAAAGCTAAGTACCCTGTTGGGGAACCTTTTCTTGCCTCAGACCGATGTCAGACAAAGTTAATGATTGTATTTCTTGTGGGAAGCAAATACCGCATAAGGATTTCCATTCCCTCTGTATACCTTGTTTGGGCCCAGACCACGAGGTCTCGGCCTGCCGCTTTTGTGCTACATTCAACAAACGCACTATTAAGCGTCGGGCGGAGTTCGCCCAGCATTATTTTGGAAAAGCATTTAACTATACTATGTCGTCGGATACTCCGACTCCGGTTTTGTCTAAAAAATGAAAAGACAAGGACCGACACGCGAGGTCTGCGGCCTCGACCGACACCATGCCAAAGCCGGCTACACGTGGTCCGGTTCTTAGTGAGGCGCCTACGCAGCCCCTGCCTACCGACGACCTGTCTTTGACTGTGTCTCCTGTACCCAAGGTCGCAGGCTCCTCGGCCCACACCCCGACTACAGATACCGAAGCCACTGTCGGAGTTGAAACTCAGAATGTGGACAGGTCCACCTCCACTCAAGGTGTCTTCAGACCTTCCTCTTCTTTTTCTATCAAGGCTTTCACTAAGTCTAAAGCAACCATGCACTCTAAGAGGCCAGCTGCACAGGGGCCATCTCCAGGCCCTATGCCCAAGAAACAGATGCTTAAAATGGCTGAGGATTTAATTACTCTTATCAGAGGTTCTCAGCCCCCTCTAGACAAAAGACCTAGAGTGGAGGAAGATTCCCCTTCCTCTGATCAGGGCTCCATTATTTCTGAGCACTCTGATGATCAGGAACATTCTTACTCCCCTTTTGAAGACTCTGATGCAGAGGAGTCCATCCCTTCTGTATCCCCCCCCTGAGGATTACTCATTTGGGGAAACTTTGCATACCTTAAGGGAACACTTCCACTGGGAAGGCCAGGATTATTCTGATTCCAAGAAAAGGCTCAGGGAATTTCTCTTGCTCCCTCAGCACAGGCCTTTGGCTATACCTCCTGTCTTGGACATTCTAGATGATGTTTACTCGGAGGCCTGCCTTAACCCAGACTCTCTACCTCCAGCTCCAGTTAAGCCTGATAGGTACTACAGGGTCCCTGACTCACACCAATTTCTATACAAGAGCCATGCTGCTGACCCAGAAACCATCTCACAGGGCCCCAAGGGAGTTAAGGCCTCCATTGCTAAGAATCCTTTGCCTTCCGAGAGAGATTCCAGATCCTTAGAAAGGTGGGGAAAAAAGGTATATACCTCGGCTACATTATCTATGAGAGCCTTAAACTGTCAGTTTCATATGCTAAAATACCAACAGTCTATGTTATCACAATTGAAAAGTAAAATGTCACAACCTGAACAACCAGATTCGAAGGAGTTGCAGGACTTGATACTTAGTGCAGAACAAGTGGGTAAGCATACCTTACAATGTGGTTTTGATGCTCTAGAGGCCTCATGCAGAGCTGCTGTTACAGGATCAGTCATACCTAGGCATGCTTGGCTTAAGGAACAAGCCTTACCTGATCATGTCAAAGCTAAATTACTAGAGGCTCCTCTTCAAAAGGATGTACTATTTGGTGCTAATGCTGAGGAGGTATTAAGGAAAATGGAGGAAAAGGCTAAATCAATGCAAACTGTGAAGGAATTTCTACAGGTACAACCCCCACGTTTTAGTAGAAATTGGCCTTCCAAAAACTGGTCCTTTCCTGCCACAGACAGACCCCAAAGAGGCAGATACAGGCACCCGAGGGGCAGAGGACAATCCCAAGGATCGTACAGAGGCAGACAATGGCAAGCTCCTTCACAAAAAGGTGGTGAGGACAGCTCGCAATCTATCAGAAAGCAAACACAATGACTTCCCACTTTGCATGCCAACCAGATCTCAATTGGCAGCCCCCTTGGGAGGAAAGCTGGCATTATTTTCAAAAAATTGGCATACTGTCACAAAGGACAAATGGATCCTGGACATTATAAACAGAGGCTACAAATTCCATTTTCACACCCTTCCAAAAATGAGAGGCATGCCAAACCTGCCACACAATCAAAGGGCAGAGGCACAAAGGCTAATTACAGATCTCAAAAACATGAAAGCTATTCAAGAGGTACCTATGCACGAACAAGGTCAAGGGTTTTATTCCAGGCTATTTCTGGTGCCAAGGAAGGGAAAAGATTGGAGACCTATTCTGGATCTATCCATCCTAAACACATTCCTACTCGTACCAAAATTCAAGATGCTCACTCTACAGCAGCTTCTTCCCATGCTGGACAAGGAGTCTTGGCTGGTAACATTGGACCTCAAGGAGGCATACCTGCATGTCCCAATCAGACAAAATTGCAGAAGATACCTCAGATTTCTTGCAGGTTCAACTCATTATCAATTCTCTGCATTGCCCTTTGGCTTATCTACTGCGCCCGGAGTATTCACGAAATGCCTGGCATCAGTAATTGCCTACTGCAGACTTCAAGGGATACAAATATATCCCTATTTGGACGACTGCCTGATCCAAGCGGACAGCAAATACATCCTTCAGAAACATCTGGCTTATGTAATAATGTTATTGAACTCTCTGGGATACACAGTCAACAAAAAGAAATCAAGACTAATACCCTCTCGGAAGATAATTTTCCTGGGTGCCAACTTGGACACAAACACCCAGATGGCCTACCTCACGCCAGGAAAAGCAGGGGCAACTAATTCAATACTTCAGAACACTGGCAAATTGCACCAGGCTTACTGCAAGGAAAATCCTGTAGGCTCTGGGATTCATGGCATCTTGCATCTTACTAATCCCATGTGCAAAGCTGCATATGAGGAAACTACAATGGTACCTGAAAAACATATGGTCTCAGCACAGCCACAGTTTGGAAACAATAATACCACTAATTCCATGTCTGCAAAAGGAATTTCTGTGGTGGGCTCAAGCATGCCAAACAAACACAGGCCTTCCTTTCAGCAAGCCTCAAGCAAATCAAGTCATCACAACAGACGCCTCGGACTACGCCTGGGGGGCGCACATGACAGAACGGTGCATTCAGGGCAAATGGTCCCAAAAAGAAAAGCACCTTCACATCAATCAAAAAGAAATGCTAGCAGTAATAAATGCTGTTATAGCTTTCAAGAACTTTCTACAACCAGGTCAACTTTTGATAAGAACGGACAACACCACAGTTATGTGGTACATAAACAAGCAGGGAGGAACACATTCTTACCCCCTATGCAGACTGGCCATGTCACTTTGGAACATGGCCATGGACTTACAAATGGAACTACAAGCACAGTACTTGCCAGGCAAGGAAAACACGCTGGCAGACAACCTAAGCAGGAATATGACAGATCCACACGAATGGAAGTTGCAGCCAAATGTTTTTACAGAAATAATCCAAGAATGGGGAAGGCCAGACATAGATCTATTTGCCTCCCACAAAAATCATCAATTGACAAAATTCTGCTCAAGGATCTTCCATCCAAAGGCCTGAAGAGTGGACGCTCTCTCTTTCAGTTGGACATCAATGACAGTTTATGCCTTCCCTCCTCTTCCTCTGCTGCCCAAAGTGCTATTGAAGACCAGAGCACACAGACCAAAGATGATCCTCATTGCTCCGGACTGGCCAAGACAACACTGGTACCCACTCCTGAGGAGCCTGACGCATTCCCCTCCATGGACCCTGCCTCTAATGCCTCTTCTTCTGACTCAACACAGCTTCAAAACCCTTCACAGTCAACTAAAAACACTCAATCTAGCCGCATGGAAGATTCCTTAGCATCACAGCAGGCCCTACTCTCCAAGGAGGTGCAGGATGTCATTTTGGGGGCCAGAAGGCCATCAACTAGGAAAGCTTACTCCGCAAAATGGAAACATTTTTGTACCTGGAATGAGAAAAAGGGCCAGGACCCTGGAAATCTGAATTTACCACAAATACTACAATATTTGACTGAATTGCTAAGCAGTGGACTTTCTTTCTCCTCCATCAAAATCCATGCCTCAGCCATTTCTGCAGAATACAACACTGATCCACCTTTATTCTCTCACCCTCTCTTAAGACAGTTCCTCAGAGGGGCTAAGAATTTGAGACCGCCAAGGAAGCAACCAATACCTGCTTGGGATCTTAATTTCATTCTGGAAAAACTGACCCTGCCTCCTTTTGAGCCAGCTGCTTCAGCAGATTTGCAATACCTGTCCTGGAAAACAGCTTTCCTTCTGGCTATTACCTCAGCTCGTAGAGTTTCAGAATTACAGGCTCTCATGGCTGTCCAGCCTTTTATCATCTTCCATCAGGACAGAGTTTCCTTGCGAACCAATCCGTCCTTTATGCCTAAAGTGGTATCCAGGGTAGCTTTAAATCAGGCCATACACTTACCTACTTTTTATCCTAATCCTCAAAACAAAGGGGAGAGATTACTACATTCCTTGGACATCCACAGACAACTGCGTTATTATTTGGACAGAACAAAGCCTTTCAGAAAATCAGAACAGCTCTTTGTGGCCTATGCCGTAGGATCTCAAGGAAAACCAATTTCCAAACAGTCAATTTCAAAATGGATAGCCCACTGCATATGCTTTTGCTATTCCTTTCATGGCAAAACTGTACCTACAGGCATTAGAACTCATTCCACCAGGGCCACAGCCACCTCTACAGCCTTCCTCAGAGGAGTTCCTACCAAGGATATCTTGGAAGCAGCCACTTGGAGTTCTGTGCATTCCTTCTCCAAGCACTACAACTTACCATTATACTCCAAATCTAGAGCAGGCTTTGCCACTGCAGTCTTGCAGGGCATTTTCGCTGCTCCTAGTTACACCTAGTGCCTACCACCCCTTTCTTAGCTTTGGGATTCTACCCATCTGTGCAGCTGTATGCACGATGAACATAGTACAGTTTTGTACCTACCATAAATGTAGATGTTAGAGTGCTAATACAGCTGCAGTCCAGGTTTCACACCCTCCTTCCCCTCTAGGGGTATTCTTTTATGGTGTATTTGCTTGCAACTACTGTTTTTTGATTATATTGCATGGCATTATTACCTAATTTTATGTATTGCCTTCCTTCTGGGGGCACCTGACATCTGGGGCAAGAAAAACTGAAGAAAATGGCGTCGGCTGGTTCCTTTATACCCCTGTCGCACTGACGTCAGGGAAGAAGCGACAACAACCGACACCGGACCTAGACTTTGGAATTCGGCCGTCCGAGGACCCGCCTGACGACAGGAGAAACCCATCTGTGAGGACTGCAGCTGTATTAGCACTCGAACATCTACATTTATGGTAGGTACAAAACTGTACTTTCCCTGTACAATAGAGCATTTTTTCTATCCCCCCCCTCCCCTCAAAAAAATCTTTTTTAACTAAATCGATTATACCAAATTTAAATCCTACAAATGAGGAGCAAAGTAAACTGTGCTTATACAGAGCATTAGTTTCCTTGTGGGTCTTAATGTCGTATAAAGGGATTGAAATCCAACTCTCCACCAGGTCTTAATGACTATATTAGTGTAAGATCGGTACTACACAAAAAAGCTGAAAGTGTGTAAACAGTTTTATTACATTTTTTAAAAATGACTTTTTAAAAATGACTTTATAATTCATGGTATTGAACTAATGGGCTCAAATTCATTTTAATTATAAAAATGGTAGTTAGTTTTTTAGGAAGATTTTACACTGAGGATGTGTATCACTTTAAATTTTAATTAAATGTATTTGTCAATTAAGATTTTATGTATAAAAGTGTTTCTGGTACCAGTGCTTTTATCTGATGAAGTCTAGTCATTAGACGAAAGCGCTCATCTGTTGTATTTTGTGAGAATATAAAGAGAAGAATTTGCACCTACGGTTGTGTCCTGGATTTTTCCTTAATTACTGGCCCAGAGTGGGGACATTACATAGCACCTGCAGCAACTGTGGACCACAGGTTAGCTACATACTTTACAGCTGTTGGGGCCCCCTCAGTGGGCAAGGGAGAGACACTTGTAGGTCCTGGGAGAGAGAACATGGAAGGTTTCTCTGTTGTGACAAAGCTGTACCCATCGCTAGGGAAGCTGCTGTCACCATTAGTAACATGACTGGTCCCATTTTTTCTGTCAGTAACAGAAAACCAAGCATGTATGTAATCCTCAAATTTCCTTTGGATAGGAGTAGTTTAATGGGTCTGGCGCAGGGTTTAATTCATGCTATTGATCATGCTAGTAAAGTAATTTTGGGTAAAAGAGGCATGCCTCTTTTCTTGAAGAAATTCAAGATTCTAAATCTGAGCAGGAAGATGCAGGGACAATTACAGTTTTCCCCTTAGATTTCGTATTCAGACTCTGGGGAGAGATCAGTCTGATGCTCCCTGTGGGGGGGGGGTTCTTTTTCTGAGACTACTGCTAGAATGTGCCATTGTTTTCAGTGGGAGAACAGTGAAGTTTCTGTCATTCAGAAAATACTATGAGGAGTTCTGGAAGGATTTAACGGGTCCTACACCTACCTATTCCTCCTGTTCTGTCTACGTTATAGGGTGTGTGTACTGCTGCCTGCAGTTTTCTTGATAGTTGGCTGGCTATGCCTAAAAAGGCAGATAGAATGTATAAAGTTAATCAGTCTTTAATTCTTTTCAACAATTCCCAAACCTGACCTAACCGCTTTAGCTCTAGTTGATCCCACTGCTAAGCACCTAGTCAATTGCAATCCTGCTGTTATTGATAACGTTGAGAAAATTGATGGGCATGGGAAAAATGTATACTTCTGCAATTTTGATTTTTCAGAATTTTGAATTGTTAGGCTCATATATTAAAGTCTGATATAACTAATTGTGAAAGTATGAGGAATGTTTATCTACAGTTTCTTCACATGAAAATCTGCCTTAAATAACTTCTGTTGCTCAGGTCACTACTCATTGCTGACTCTGTGTATGTGTGAGAGAGAGAGAGAGATGCTGTTGATACTTCGGTTTTGGGCACTGGTATGTTTTTTTAAGCACCTTTATTGAATTGTCATTTGTGACACTAGAAAACTTAACTTACATTTATGTAAAAGTAATCAAACTGTGTTAAGTTCACATTTGCAAATGTCATACATCACATATATTGTTATGTATCATATAATTTCAACAACATTACTTAAATTGTTAATTTCTTGCCGTGTCTAAAATGTCATTCTTCCTACAAAACATTTTTTCTTCATGTATTGTTTCCACAATTTCCATTTTTTGTATGTAATTTACTCCTACCCTTTTCTAAAGATCCCACTTCATGTTCCTTTGTCTCTATTACAATAGTGATTGCTTCAAGTATAACTGGTTTAGATTTTGATTTTCAGCCACCAGTATTAAACTTAAGCCCTTGCTATGTGTAGGCAATTTAGATCCTGTATATCAGTCAAAAAATCATTTCCTTAGTTGCACTCATTTACTTGCCTAGTATTTCTGACAGAGTACTGTGAATTTTTAAAGTCTGCTAACTCATAAGACTCCGAGAATATATGCTCCCAGGTACCTCTTTCTTCCTTGTTACACCTCCATTTGCCATTTACCTGAGGACAATTTTTTAGTCTGCTTGAGATGTAAAAGTATAGCTGCAAACACTTCCAGACAAAAATCCTAAATCTTGTACATTTTTTGTGTATTTGGGAGCCATATATATATATATATATATATATATATATATATATATATATATATATATATATATATATGTTCTCCTATTGGTTTCTTGTGAATTGCCTATCTAATCTCTTCCCAATGTTTTCTTACTACTTCTGATTGATTCCTATAGCTTTTATGCAATATTTTATATGCCCTATTAATTATCCTTTTTTTAAAAGCAACTTCTTTTCTAGATTCATGTAAAATCTCAACCAGTGCAAGTCTTTTCATTTAGGATTCTCCTATCCCTTTCTCTATACTTTGCCTTCCCTATCAAGGATTGATATCAATCACTAGCTTGCTGTCCAAATGTCTTGTTGGTCTCTTCCCATTCTGTTACCTTTGTCTCTGTCTCTCTAACTATTTGTTCCCAATACCTTGGTTCCTTTGCCAGCCTCTTCCAGCCCCTTCTTGCTATTCTATGTACCCCAAATTGCAGTCATCCCTATCAGCACAATCTCCTTTCTCCATTCTTGTGTTGGCTTTGAAGTTAGTATACGTTCTACTACTTTATGAATATAATACTCTGTATGTCTGTTATCCTTCTCCTTAACGATCTGTGTCCAAAAACCCCATTATTTTTCTTATTTCTTTATCTCCCTCCCTGCTTCATAATAACCCCTTTCCATTTTTAATTGTAGCTTTCTGCTTGTGTTATTTATAAGAGCCTTAACTTTGTAGCTCTAAAATATCCCTTCAGATCAGGCAATCCTAAATCTACTTGATCTACTGGGAGGATCAACTTATCTTAGTTGAGTCTTGCCCTGGTCCCCTCCCAAATAAAATCCTTCAACTCTTTTTTTTTTTTTTAAATTGTTATCCACAAAGTCCCCTCTGGTTGATAAAAAATATGCCCATCCTGTGTATAAAATTAAAGGGACTAAAAACATTTTTACTGCTTGTATCTTGCTGTCCATATCCATAGGCAAGAGCTTCTGGTTTTTCAGATTTTATATTATCTTTTGTTTAGTCTCTTCCCACATATCCTTAGCTTCCATAACAGAATTATTTTTAATTCATACTCCTAAATACTTCATTTTATCATGTCTCCATAAATATAGGCATTGCTGAACTACTTTGTATGTGGGTATGTAGTTTATAACTATAGCCTTTCATATCCTGAAAAATGCCGGAATGGTCTCAGAATGTTCCATAACACTGAGATGTCCTTTTCTGATTCCTTTAGGTACAAAATAATATCATCTGCAAATAAAGCCAACTTTTCTTGAACACTATACCAATTGTATACTTAAAATTGAGCCCCTTATTTTCATTGTCAGTGGTTCTAAATATGATACATATAAAGGTGAAAGACATCCATGCCTGATTTCTCTTTTCAGACACAACAGAGAGGGCCCCTCCCACTTTAATTTTTGCCTCTGATCCCTCATATAGCCCTCTAATAACCTTATTATTGCATCATGAAATGCAAATGCTTCCATTGTCTTGCTCATAAAATCCCAACTTACTCTCTTGAATAGTTTCTCTGCATCAAGACCCACCAATTATAGGAATATTTTTTTTATTCTACTTCCCTCTGGATCATCATTGTTCTATTAATGTTGTCAAATGTTCGCCTCCCCTCCACAAAACCACACTGGTACTTATCTATTACTTTTGGCATCACTTTTGCCATTCTTGTACCCATGGTAGACATTATAATCATGGTTTAAAACTGAAATAGACCTATACAAAGCTGGATCAGAGGGGTCTTTATCATCTTTAGGTATTATAACCGTCACAGCTTTTCTCCATGATGTTGGTGCTTCCCCTCATTTTAAAATACTGTTAAAACCTTCCAGCTTCCACTAGAACACCATCTATTCCTGGAGTCTTTCCTGCAGATTGGTCATACATCACCATTTTTATCTCATCTCCTATCTTAACTGTTAGTTATTGAGCCTCATCTACCTCTAACCATGGTATGTTTGTTTTCCATAAGCCTTTCCATTTTGATTTTCTTTAAACACCTTTATTGAATTATCATTTGTGACACAGGCACATTTATATAAAAGTAATCAAATTGTATTAAGTTCACGTTTACAAACATACTTCAAATATACTGCTATATATCATATAATCTGAGCAACATTACATAATTCATCCCTTTTTTAAACAAGAAACATCTTTATTAAATCATCACTTATGACATAGGCAATAATACATTTATATAAATAAAAACAAACCACACAGACCATTCTAGTTGCAAGCATTATCATCACAAAGCATATTGACACACTGCCAGTTGGAAACATTATGCATCACTTATAATCTACCTTCATTTTAAGTCAAACATTACATAGCTCATTTAAGTCCTGCCTTCTTTTAAACCTCATTCTTCCCCTGTATGTACTGTTCCCACAATTCCCATTTTTTTCCTGTGTAGTTTGTGCCTACCTTTTTCTAAAGATCTGAATTCCAGTTGTTTTATCTTTGTTATATTTACTACTTCAAGTGTAGTTGGTTTATGTTTTGATTTCTATTTGCTAATAACTGCTTTATTGGCAGGCACCTTAATTAGACACAGCAAGGCTTTACCATGTATAAGCCAATGCTGATCCCTATATCATTGCTCAGAAAAAGTCTCCCTCATCACACCAGTCTGTCCACCCAGTATCCCGCAGGGAATCCTTAAAGTCCACCAACTCACTGCACTCCAAGAAAATATGTTTCCAGTTACCTCTTTCTTCCCCATCACACCTCCAACATGTGCTGTCTACCTGAGAAAAAAATCTTTGGAGTCTGCTTGGGGCATACAAATATCTATGTAAACATTTCAAAGTAAAAATCCTAAATCGTCTAGATTTCGTTGCATATTTGGGAGACATACATATATCCTCCCATTGTTTCTTTGTGAATTGCTTATCCAACCTCTCTTCTCAACCCTTTCTAACCTCCTTGGATTGATTCTTTTTATATGCTCTACTAATTATTATTTTTTTAACTGTAGCTTGTGTTCTGCATTCTACTAAAACCTGTACCAGTGCTGGTCTTTCATTTAGGACCCCCTATTTATTTCTCTTTGCATATACTCTTAATATCAGTCCCTGATGGTGAAGGCAATCTCTAACCTGCAGCCCAAATAAATTCTTGGCGTCTTCCCATTCTTTTATCTTTCCTTCTCTAGTTATTTGCTCCAAATACATTGACCAGTTTTCTCCAATAAATTCCAACTCCCTCTTGCCTATTGTCTGTATTAATTGCAGTCATCCTTATAGGCAGAATCTCCTTTCTCCATTCCTGCGTTGGCTTAGTTCTTAGAATTCTTTCTGCTATTTTATAGATGTCATATTCTGTATGTTTGTCATTCTCCTTAAAGGCCTGCATCCACAATCTCAGTCTCTCCTTGTGTATTGAGCTTTCCCCCGTTTTTCATCATCCCTTTCCACTTTGAATTATAGTTTTCTGCTTGTGGTATGTATAGGAGTGTTAACTGTGAAGCTCTGAGATAGCCCTTCAGATCAGCTAATCCCAATCCACTCTCTTCTACTGGAAGAATCAGCTTATCCCACTTGACTCTTGCCATCTTTCCCTCCCAGATAAAGTCCTTCAGCTCTTTATAAATTGCTTATCCACTGGTTGATCAAAATATGCCTGACCTGTGTATAAGACTAATGGGACTAAAACATTTTAACTGGTTGTATTTTATTATCCATATCATTATAACAAATATTCCATTTTCTCAGTTTTTGTATTATCTTTTGTTTAGTCTCTTCCCACATGTCCTTATCTGCTACACTGGAATAATTTTTAATCCATACTCCTAAATACTTCATTTTATCATGTCCCCATAAATAGGGATATTGCTGAACCAATTCATATGTGGGTACGTAATTTACCAGTATTACCTTTATTTTAACTTCATTAATTTTGCATCCAGAAAAGATTTGAAACTGTTTCAGAATGTTCCACAACACTGTAGTGTCTCTGGTTTTGTCAGGTATAAAATAATATCTGCAAATAGAGGCAGCTTTTCTTGACTACCATACCAATTATATCCATGAATTTGAGTCCTTTATTATCTTTTTCAGTGGTTCTAAATATAATGCAAATAACACAGGGGAAAAAGGACACCACTGCCTGGTTCCTCTGTTCAAACAGAAATTGTCAGAGAGGACCCCACCCACTTTAATTTTTGCCTCTGATCCTCCCTCATATATCCTCCTAAACAGCCTTATAATTTTTTCAGGAAATGCAGATGCTTCTATGGCCCTGCTCATAAAATCACAGCTTATTCTGTCAAATGCTTTCTCTACATCAAGACCCGCCAACAACAATGGTATTTTGTTAGTCTTCTTTCTGGATCATTAATGTTCTGTTAACATTATCAAATGTTTGCCTCCCCTCGAGAAAGCCAAATTGATCCATATCTATCTATTTTGGCATTACTTTTGCCATTCTTTTAGCCATTATAGACATGAACAGTTTATAATCATGATTTAGTATTGAAATGGGCCTCTATGAAGCTGGATCTAATATATCTTTACCCTCTTTGGGTATTGCAGCTAACTCTCCTTTCTTCCAGGATGTTGGTGCTTCTTCTCCTCTTAAAATGTTAAAGAAAACCTTCCAGATCTTTATCATTTTTTCCCTCCTATCTTCCAAATTCCACAGGAAATACTGTCTATTCCTGGGGACCTTCCTGTAGATTGGTTATACATCACAATGTTTAGCTTGTCTTCTCCTATCCTAACCATTAGTAATTGAGCCTAACCTTGGCATATGTTAGAAATTGAGCCTCATCTACCTCTAACCTTGGCATATGTAATTCTTATATAAGCATTTTCATTTGTATCTTATCTTGATTTCCATATTTCTCTGCTTTATACAGACTTTCATAGAATTTCCAAAATATTTCTAATACTTTGCAGAATTGATCTCTTGTTACATACCTTCCTTATAGTCTCCATAAGCTTGGTAACAGCCCTTTCTACTTTCTGTTGGCCGAGTCATTGTGCTAAAAGTTTTTGTGGTCTTGTGTTATCAAAAAACAGTTGCATAACAGCAGTCTTTCTAAACTTGTGTATATTATCGAGATGATCCCTTATTTTCTGCTTAGCATTCTGGAGTTGATCCTCCTCTTGTTCTGTGAGATTCCCTCTATTCTGCAACACTTCAACATTTGTCAGTCCCTTTAAATAGTTCTTGTTACTTCTTAACCATAGCTCCCTTTCTTTTATTTCCACCCTATTTTTAAACTCCACCTTAATTGTATCTCACTCCCTAACTATATTTTCAGAAGTAATTTCTATCCTCTTGAATAGCTCCTGAATAATCTCCACTACCCATACCTTAAATTCCTCTCTTTTCAACAGATAGCTGGGAAAGCGCCAGTGTCTAATTTGCATTTCATTACCCTGTGTGTTTATTTTATTTATAATTGCTGCATGATCCGAAATAGTTATTGGGTACGTATCAAGACATTCAGTTAAATACAATTTTTCCTATTAAATGTAAAGTCTGTCTGGCCTAGCCCAGTTGGGGAGTAAAATGCAAATTCACTCCAGACTCCTATTACTGAATTCACATCATCCATGCCCATACATTTCTTCAAAAATCTACCCTCCTTTGTTATAGTTTCCCTTCTGGACCTCCAGACATATCTTCAGTGCTACAAATCTAAGTCCTGTCCCCACATATAAGTAATATTCCTTGCTCTAAACTGATTATTTCTCTCAGAATTTTCTTAAGCTCCATTGTAGCAATTTTAGGTGGAATATAAATAAACGTCAGTGTAATCCTCCCTTAACACTGCAAATTTGCCATTATTATCCTTTGTATCCTCTTCTATTACTATTGGAGCTCCTCTTACAATTAATATAAGTACTTCTCTTTTCCTTTGTCCCAGATATTCTGCTGAATAATCATCCTGAAAACCTTTCTTATCTAAGTCACGTTAACTCTTTCCAAGTGTATCTCCTGTAACAGAACTGTTTACATTCTGCATTTTTAATATAGTTCACTAAGTCTTTCTTCTTGTATTTATCTGTGAGAGCATTGTTATATAAATACATTACAGAAAGCATCATTGTATTAAAAAGTTATTCTCACCTTTTATATATAATACCTTTTTTGATAAATGTCTAGTTCCAGTGTTTGTGTTACATGCATACACTATTTGGCTGGTTGAGCTGTTATAAAGTTGTTTCTTGTCATATCCATTTAAGCCTATGTCACATCTTACAAAACTTTGTTTTATTGAAAGCCCTCAAACAAAAAAAAAAAAAACAACCCACCAATACCCATAAAACCTGTTAATTTAATACTAACAAAACTATATGATCTGATACTGAATTTTATCCCGCTAATAGGAACAAATGTCCCAAACTGACAGCCACACACTCATACCTGAGTTAACCTAAAAGAAAGGTTATCCATGCTAAACACATGGTGCAGCCTGTGTTTCTACTAAGTTGTAACTGGTTTTGTAGTATTTTTACGGTTCTCCCAGCTGAGAAAACCCCCTGGATGCTTGCAGAGAACATTATCTCCTGGCCAGTTTCTCTCCCCCATCCAGTCACTCTCCACCAAAGTGTAACCAATTTCTTTTTATCAGATTGTCAACATGGAAACATGAGAACCAGAGTCAATCTCTCCTCATCAGATTGTTTCCATGGAGACATGAGGGCAGATACAGAACTGCTACTAAGCATACATTCATTTGCTAGAAAAAACGCCTCATAACATTCAATATTATTTTTCATTTACTTGCTTTCTTTTAAAACTTGTTACTAAATCAATCTAAGTTCTTTAATCCAGAAAGAGAAAAAGCACATTGATTTTTCTTTTGTCGTGCACTTTTAAACGGGCTTTTTTTAAACTGCAATGCCTAC
Organism: Protopterus annectens; assembly: GCF_019279795.1. Taxonomy (NCBI): domain Eukaryota; kingdom Metazoa; phylum Chordata; order Ceratodontiformes; family Protopteridae; genus Protopterus; species Protopterus annectens. Next base: position 591,366,332 of record NC_056750.1, read on the forward strand.
ATTTCTTAAAAGTGAACAAGAAGAGAAGGGAGAAAAGGGGGGAAAAAGAACAGCAGGACATTTTTACATTCCCCCATTACACTTTGTAGCATGCAAAGAAAAAGAAAAACATAGACCACAAAAATAGTACTACCAAAAAAGAAAAAAAAAAGATGTTAAGTTGTCAATCTCGCCTTCATTCTTGCTGGATGGGTTCGGAGCCGATCCTCGGCACTTACTAAGCTCGAGAGCTAATTTTACCAGCTCGAGGCAACCCTATATCCCATGATGCAAGGTGGAGACTACCCAGATCTCGTTTGCCGCTTCGCTTACGAGGTGCCTCTTTTACCAGCTCTAGGTAACTTTTCTTCATATTAAGACTTTTAGTCTCATCCCTTTTAAATTTCATAACCTTAGTTGTTTTGTGAACCTTAACGTTTATTTTAACCCTATTCCCGTTAGTGTTCCCTTTTTTTCGGGTTATTTCCCCTTCCCTAGGTTAGGCCTTAGGACTTCCCCTTTCCTAAATTTTTCCTGTCAGGGATTCTGTGTGTGTTTGAGTGTGTTGTATCCCTGTTTAGTTTAGATTATTGGATTGGGTGTTTTTTGTGTGTGTGTGTTTGTGTTTTCTTTGTCACTTGTGTTTCCTCGACACAGTTATGTCGAAGGACACAAAGGTCTCAGGCTTCAAGAAGTTTGACTCGTGCTGTCAGAAGATGTCTCTGACAGACGGTCACACTTCTTGTGTTTACTGCCTGGGACCTCTGCACCTGCAGGACTCTTGTGCCATCTGTCATGCCTTCAGCCCAAGAGTCCTGCAGGAGCGCAGAAATAAATTAATATTGAGGGGCTTATTAAAGCCTGAGAGCTCCCCGACTAAGTCGGCTCCGGGGAAGCCCTCGAAACCTGTCAAGCCTTCAGCTGCAAGTCCCAAGCCGTCGGCTACTGGTTCTGCTTTTTCAGTGTCGAGATCGGCTCCAGCCAGAGTCGATCCTTCCATTTTAGAAGTCACAGTATCGGCTCCATCCGGCGCCGATACTGCCAGATCTGGACACTCAGTGTCGGCTCCGGCTGGAGCCGACGTATCCTCGGCTCCTTCGGCTCCACCTATCTCTAAAAAGAGATCTCAATCCCCCTCATTAGAATCGATACGTTCGGCTCCGAGATCACCCCTGCTCTCGGAGCGGAGCCATCGGAGCCGTTCTTCTCGGTCGTCCAGGCTGTCTGATCACGACCTCGAGAGAGTGGTGAGTAGATTATTAAAGTCTCAGGCATTGGCCCAAATGCTCCATAGCCCGTCTCAACAGATGGTGGCTATTTCACATCCACCTAACATTCCTCCTTCGACTCTCTTACAGAGCTCGGAGCCAGAGCTCCTCAGAGCCGTGACTGCTGTAGCTTCGGAGCCGATACCACCCCTTTCGGCTCCATCGTCCTCCGCTCCGATTTCCTCCTTGAGGCCTTCATTGGAGGGATCCGGGCGTCTGGTCTCTCTCGTCTGCTCCGAGGGGGCAAGTGGCATCGGACCCTTGTCTGACCCCGTTCTCCCTCTCGGGGCTTCGGCGTTGGTGAGCTCAGCCCCGACATCTGCCTCGGAGCCTTCCCTCTCGGTGAGGCCTGGAGTTCCTATCTCTTCAGAGCGGGAACCTTCTGGTCTCTCTGATGGGGGAGCCTTCGAGGTGATGAGGAGTGTACTAGCCCCTGGGCGTAGTCAATGGTCAGTTCCATCAGCTCCTCTCACTACAGTGCCTGCTGACGTCTCTTCCCACTCTCTTGCTCCCCGGACCCAGAGATCCAACGCCTCAGGTTTCCCCATTGGGAATATCTTCCTCTTCTGAGGCTTCTCCTGATCCGTCAGGTGAACCTCCGCTTAAGAGGACATGTAAGAGGAAACATCTAGACTCCCCCGAGTCTATTACATCTGATACTGACTTGGATGAGTCGGAGGGATCCCCAAGGTCCTCCTCTGAGGATGTCTCTTTCTCAGACATCCTTGAACTCCTTAAGCAGAGGGGGAGCTGGCCCTCCCTTAATCCTTCCGAGGACGAGTCAGTATACCTGGAGGCGTTCGGATCTCGACCCTCCACCTCCTGGGTGTCTCCGCCTTTCGACCCTCTTATGGACGTGGTTGCTCTGAAGGCGTGGATGGCCCCGGATTCGGTGGAACCTATTCCTAGGAGGCCTTCTAAATTCATTACGGCCCCACCTGATAGGCAATATTTGACAAAAGGTGTCCCGGTTGATGCCATGGTGGTGGCTGCAGCCACCAAGAAGGAACTAGCTGATCCTTCAGTACCTGTCCATCCTCCTAACAAGGATTCTAGGACTATGGACAGGTATGCAAGTGGATTTTTTCTTCAGTGACTTTTTCCATGCGATCGCTGAACTACTTGTGTCACTTCACCCGCCTTCAAAGAGATGTTCTTAAAGAGTTGGGAGAAGTTTTACAGTATCCGTCAGCTATTGGGTCTCAGGATAAGATTAGCTCACAGCTAGGAATCCTACACTCCATTGTTAACTCCTCCATGCGGCTCATTTCTTATGCAGCCGATGGAGCAAGTAGGGCCGCAGGCGCAGGAGTGGCTTTAAGGCGTGAGTCCTGGATGTGGCTTTGTAATTTTGCAGACCCTTTCAAGGCGCCCTTCACAAACTCCCCTTTTGACGGTTCGACTTTGTTCGGACCTCAAGTGAAAGACACTTTGACTAGATGTGAACAAGATGGCAAGACTCTTTCTGCCGTAGGAGTCCGTTTCTCCACCCCTTCAAGACCTTACCCAAAAGGTCAGAAGGGAGGGAAAATGTGGTTCCGCAAATCTCAAGGAGTCACGCCTGATGCACGAGGTCAGTTTACCCCCAGCGGCAGAGGAGGTAACAACAACAGACGCCACCCTAGGGGCAGAGGGGGTCCGCAGAATCAGGGTAGCAGAGAGCCTCTTTCTGACAAACCCTTCCAGCATCCCTGAGATGTTGCCCGATTGTCCACCTTCGGAGGCAGTCGGGGGAAGATTATCGCTGTACCCAACAGCCTGGCTTTCCCTTTCTCAAGACAAATGGGTACAGTCGATTATATCCGAGGGTTACAAAATTCCCTTTATTCAAACCCCAATTCAGCAAAAGGGAACCCTTCCAGACGTTCCACCCGGTCTAAGGGAACTAGCAGTACCAGAGATATCAAAACTGCTAGCAGAGAGAGCCATCCAGCCAGTCCCAGCAGACCAAATAGGATCTGGAATCTACTCAAGGTTCTTTTTAGTACCAAAAAAGACAGGGGACTGGAGACCAATATTAGATCTGAGCAAACTAAACAAGTTTGTAAAGAAAACAAGATTCCGGATGGTCACGCTTCAGTCCTTTCTACCCTTTCTGGGCAAGAACAATTGGATGTGCTCGGTAGATCTTCAGGATGCGTACTATCACATAAAAATTCACAGGCGCTCCAGAAGATTTCTCCGCTTTCGGCTGGGGACCAGTCACTTCCAATTCAGGGCCCTGCCCTTTGGACTCACTACAGCCCCCAGAGTGTTCACCAAATGTATGGCAGCGGTTATGGCTCACCTGAGACATCAAGGATTCCAGGTGTTTCCATATCTAGACGACTGGCTCCTCACTGCCACCACCAGGCATCAACTTCTCCAAGCCAGAGATTATACCATTCACATTTGCAGAGGGCTAGGGATTTCTATAAATTTCGAAAAGTCTGCCTTGTTGCCTTGTCAATCTATTACTTTTATAGGCGCAAATTTGGACACCGTACAACTTTCAGCAAAGTTAACAGACCAAAGGATCTTGGACATTCAAAGTCACGTCCAGGTGATTCTTCTCAGCAACAAAATTCAGGCCAGATTTGCTCTGAAAGTATTGGGTCTTATGGCGGCTGCCATAACACTTCTTCCCTTTGCCCGCTTTTACATGCGTCTTCTACAATGGATGCCATTCGCCCAATGGTCCTTTCAACAACTTCCCAAGCGTCACAGGATTACAATAACTCCAACTTGCAAAAGGCATCTGACCTGGTGGATATCGTCCCCTCAAGTCCATCAGGGCAGACCCTTTGTTCCTCCTGCCCCGGTCGCCACAGTTACATCGGACGCCTCCCTGATCGGGTGGGGGGGGCATTATCAGGGCAGGATGGTCCATGGCACTTGGCAACCTTTCGAATACCACCTGCACATAAATGTCCTAGAGATGAGAGCAGTGCTTTTAACGTTGCAAGCCCTCAACGACTCTCTTCCCCTGGGAACTATTGCAGTCCAAACGGACAATATGTCCATAGTGTGGTATATCAACAAACAGGGCGGAACCAAGTCCTATCCACTGTGTCGAGAGGCTCTCAGACTTTGGCAGTGGGCAATCTCTTCTCAGCGGTTTCTGATAGCAACGCATATCCCCGGGAAATCCAACATCATAGCGGACAGGTTGAGCAGAGTTATTCTCATGCCTCACGAGTGGTCTCTCAAACAATCAGTGATGGAAGAGATTTTTCAGGAGTGGGGCCTTCCTTGCTGCGACCTTTTTGCTACACCTCAAAACAGCAAATGCCCAGACTTCTTCTCTCTCTTCCCCCTTCCAGGCCATCCCCCCCGAGACGCTCTAACCCAAGATTGGCCCCGAGGACTTCTTTATGCCTTTCCCCCCTTTCCTCTGATACCTCAAGTAATTCAGAAAGCAACCGCCTTGAGAGCCAAGTTGATTCTCATTGCCCCTTATTGGCCTCGACAGATATGGTTTCCGTTCTTACATCGTTATCTCTTGGTACAGCCATCGCATCTGGACCCGGTTCCAGATGATCTGACCCATCAGTCGGGGCAGCTGCACCAATCCATACCTTCTCTCAACCTCACTGCTTGGTTGCTCCACTTCCATCCTTAGCCAGGCTTCCTATGATTTCTAATCCCGTCCGGGATATCATAGTAGCTTCCCTTAAATCTTCTACCAGAAGGATTTACACTAGTAAATGGCAACGTTTCTCCTTCTGGGCAAAAGCTAGGAATATAGACCCCTATACTGCTCCGATTCATTCGGTCTTGGACTTCCTAGCTGAGATTTTTCATTCAGGATCCTCTTCCTCCACAGTAAAAGTTCAGCTGGCAGCCATTTCGAATTTTCATATAGGCTTTTTGGACCACAACATTGTCACATAAACTTTGCAAGGCATTCCTTCGAGGTATCTTTTTACTTAAACCTCCGATTAGAGACCCCCCACCACAGTGGGATCTAAATTTAATTTTAACATCCTTGATTCTCCCCCCTTTCGAACCTGTGGCTGCCTGTTCATTGAAATTTCTTTCTTGGAAGACACTCTTTCTAGTCGCCATTACTTCTGCCAGGAGAGTATCTGAGCTTCATGCTCTCTGCATTCGTCCTCCCTACTTAATCTTCCACAAAGACAGGGTATCTCTAAGGACTAATCCGTCTTTCTTACCCAAAGTGGCATCGCAGACTAACTTAAATCAATCCATTGATCTTCCAGTTTTTTTCCCAAATTATTCTGATAGAGCGGAACAAAAATTACATTGTCTTGATGTTCACCGCCAACTCAGATATTATCTAGACAAAACTAAACATTTTAGGAAATCTGATCAACTGTTTCTATCCTATGCAGAGAACAGAAAAGGCCTTCCGGTTTCCAAGGTGACTTTATCTAGATGGCTGTCTTCTGTCATTACTTAAATTTATCAGCTCAGAGGCAAAGAGTTGATTTCTAGGCCAAAAGCCCATTCTACCAGAGCTCTAGCTACATCTACAGCTTTTCAGGCTAGACTTCCAATTGACACTATTTGTGCAGCAGCCACATGGGCCTCTCCTCATACCTTTGTTTCACATTACAAATTAGACTTGGCCTCCAGAGACGGAGCGAATTTTGGTTCCACCATTCTCAAGAGTCTGTTCCATTGAGCCACCCAGGATAGAGGTGCTAGGGACGCGGTCCCATCCAGCAAGAATGAAGGCGAGATTGACAACTTAACATTAAGAAGTTATGTACCTACCATAACCTTCCATGTTAGTTGTCTTCTCTCGCCTTCTTTCTTGCGTCCCGCCCTCCATCCCCCTAGCCTGGTCAGACCGAGAAGATTATGCCTCTTCTTTTAAGAGGCTTTATCCCTTTTCTAGCTAATCAGCTTCTAGTGTCACTAGATTAGGTTGATCCCTTTCAGAGGATTATGATGATTATGATTGTCATTTTTAGTATTGTTACCTTTTCTTCCTCCTCTACAGTTGGAAGAATATATTCCATAATTTTCCTTAGCTACCAAACGAGATCTGGGTAGTCTCCGCCTTGCATCATGGGATATAGGGTTGCCTCGAGCTGGTAAAATTAGCTCTCGAGCTTAGTAAGTGCCGAGTCGGAGCCGAGGATCGGCTCCGAACCCATCCAGCAAGAAAGAAGGTGAGAGGAGACAACTAACATGGAACGTTATGGTAGGTACATAACTTCTTTTCTTTACTTGGTTAACTTTCTGCCCCCCCCCCCCCAAGGCTTTTTTTCGGACATTAATGACATGAAGGAGGGCATATACAGAGTCCTCCAAAAGTCCAATATTTCCTTGTTCTGTCATATTTTACAAATAAAATTATTGCATCATAATCCCACATTAAGTTATGGTTTTATTACTGTTCATCCCCATCTCCCAAATCCTGTCTCTGCTTCATTTCCAACGTACTCTCAGTTCTTCTAGTCAACTGTCGTGCTGCCTTCCTTCTCTACAACATTTTCCATTGAAACAGTGGAAAAGGTTTCCCAGGTACACAATCTTTGTGGTCTTTATCAGAAGAACAAGAAGCAGAATCTTCTCCTGTTTCACTTCTCACTTTTGCTGTACAAATGTTTGAATTTCCTCCTTAACATGTACTTCATCAAAAAATGATTTTGTCCCTCCAAGGAAGAATACCTTGAAGACAGCTGGGTTCAGCAGTTTGAATCTCATACCTGTGTCTGAACATTTCCTGAATAGTGGAATGAAATTACTCTTTTTCTGTCTGGTTTACAATGAGTAATCATTCTCCACAAACACTCGGCTGTCTCCCAGTTTTAGTATTTTGTCCTGCTGCCACTGTTTTGTCAGAATCAACTCCTCCTTGCTGGTAGGGTTGCATCTTTACTATTAAAGGTCTAGGTTGCTTTCTCATAGCCAGGTTTGAAGCATGCACATGATGTGCCCTTTCGATTAACTTCTGGTGTGGAATACCAGTCTAGTTGCTTATTTGTGCTTTCATGAAATGGATGCAGTCTGCCTTTTCCAGTTTCTCTGGTATAGAGCTAAACATCTCAGGATTTCCCTACATGCTGTTCTCTAATTCTATTATTTTTTTAAACATCTTTTCCTGTGCAGTCTCATATTCTACCAGCCTTTGCTTCATTTCACCCTCTGATTTTTGCAGCTTTTTCACATCATCTGAATATGTTTACAGCATCTTCCATTTTTTCCAGGCTTTTGTTATTTGTGCTTATATACTCCATCAGTGTTTCGTTTATTTTAACCAGGTCTGTGTTCGGTTGTCTTGCATCTTCCTGTAGGTTACTGGAAGTCATGTCTGGAAGTTGCTCCAGTACCCTCGGTTCAGGGTGGGTCTCAGATCTGAGAGGTCAGCATCGGGTCCAAGGGGTTGGGCTTTGCTCCTAATTTGTTAGATGCATCCCTTCCCCTTGCTGGCTTAGCTTTTGAAAGCTCGGGTCCAATACTGTCTGGAGGGCTCAAATACGGAGTTTGCCCAGACCTCTTGTTCTCTGTTGCTTCTGCTCCAAAGAGGGGGAGAGATGTCCCCCAGATCCATCGGCTTCCAGGTAGTAGAAAGGGTCATCGCTGTCTGCATAGGGAGCTGTCCTGTCATATCTTGGGTCCTACCCCTCACTCTGCATCAGGTCCAAGCTCTGAGATCATCGTTTCTGCTCCTCAGGCTCAGCCAGATACGGTAAGCCTCCACACTCATTCCCCAGTGGGATTCCCCCTTTTTTCCAACATTTCCCCAAAAACCCCACGGAAATGGTACTATGAAAGAAAATGTGCAAGAGGAGGCACAAACACTTCCCTATGGAGTCTCTCACAGAAGGCTCTGACTTTGATTTGGGAGAAGGATCCTCTCAATCACCACCTGACAGTCTTTCCTTTGGAGATATCCTGGAAATCCTTAAATAGAAGGGTGGCTGGTATTCCCAAGCTCCTCCTCCTCCTTGGGGAGTCTATGTTCCTGGAGGCTTTTGGGGAAGGCCCATCTACGTCTTGTGTGACCCCCCCCCCCCGGGTGAATGAACGTATTGATTTAGCTTCCTGTCAGGCTTGGAAGGAACCAGACACTTTCGAGCCCATCCCCGAACACCCAGATAAGTTTTTAGTGTTTCCATCAGACAGACCCACTGCAGTAAGGGTGTGATGCCATAGTTGTGGTGGAAGCCACTAAGAAGGAGCCATCCGAGCAGTGCTGCTCTGTCTATCCACTGAACATTGAGTCCAGAGTGATGGACAGATTTGGAAAGTGCATCTACGCCTCAGCCACATTCACATTGAGGTCATTAAATTGCCTGGCACGTTTTACTCGCTTACAGACTGATTTGATCTAGGAGCTTTCAAACTTTCTCACAGTCCATGTCTGTGGAGGATCTCAAGAAGGTTTCTCTTTAGTGAGCTATTCTTTCATCTGTTGTCACTTCATTAATGAGGCTGATCTTCCACACAACAGACGGTGCATCATGAGCAGCTGGTTCAGGTATTGCTATTAGGAGACCTGCCTTCATGGGGCTATGTGACTTGAACCCTTTAAGGCATATTTTATTAATGCTTCATGTGATGGCTCCTCCTCCTTATTCAGGTCATCAGTGAAGGATAGGCTTACTGGCAGCGAGCAAGAAGGAAAGACCCTGTCTGCTGTTGTAATCAAGTTTTCTACCCTTCAACACTCTTTCTAGGACTCCGTGAGGTGGTAAGAAAATGTGGTTCCAGAAATCACAGGGACCTTTCCAGGAATCGCAGGGGGATACTTCCTCCAGAGGCAGAGAAGGAGGTTTCAATGGCAGACATTGCGCCAGAGACAGAGTGGGTTCGCAGAACAAGGGATGTTAAGTTGTCTATCTTGTCTTCGTTCTTGCTGTTTGGGATCAGAGCCGTCCTTCGGTTCCGACTCTGCCATCTTCAGTAGCTCAAGAGCTGGTTACTGGCTCGAGGCTATGCCTTATCCCATGATGCCTAGCGACAGCTACACAGATCTCGTTTGCCACTTCAGCTACGAGGTGTGTCGTTTCTGGCTCAAGCTTGTATACTTTTGTATTTTAGATAGTTATATTTCCTAAAACTTCTAAAAACTAGTGTATACTTCCCCTTTTTAGTTTTATTCACTGTTGGTGGTGTTTGTTGGACGTAATTTCTTCCTGTCCCTTTTTTCTTAAGAACTTGTTTAAATTACAGAGTTCTCCCCTCCCCCCCCCTCCTCTCATAGGATAGCCGTTTAACTTAGAGGCTCTCCTTCCCTTCCTTTTTACTATATTTAAAAAAAAAACTGTTGTGTTTGTTAAATAGTATAGTGAATTTTTTTTTTGTCTGTCTGTTTTTGGTGGTGCTTGGTAGAGTTATGTCCAAGGATACGAAAGTTTCTGGCTTCAAGAAGTGTGACTCATGCTGTCAGAAAATGTCTCTGACAGATGGGCACACTAGTTGTGTTTATTGTTCGGGCGCTGTTCACCTGCAGGACTCTTGTTCTATTTGCCACGCCTTTAGTCCAAGAGTCCTGCAGGAGCGCAAGAACAAATTAATCCTTCGGGGTTTGTTGAAGCCTCAGGATTAACCAGCAAAGAGTTCTCAGCCCGTGAAATCCACTAAAGCTGTCAAACTGTCAGCTCCACCTTCAAAGCCGACTCCTGCACTGGAACAACCGAGTATGTCGGTTCCGGCTGGCACCGACAAGACAACTCCGTTGGCTCCATCAGATGTTTTGGAGCCATCACGGAGCCATAAAAGACTGAGGTCCCTTCTTTAGAGTCCATCCACTCGGCACCTCGTTCACCATTATTACAAAGTGAATGTAGCCACCATTTTTCACACTCCTTTCGATCCTGTAGACTTTTGGATCATGATGTGGAGAGAGTAGTAAGTAGGTTGCTCAAATCACAGGCACTAGCTAAATTACTATCCAGCCCACCTCAACAGGTATCTGCTCCAACCACCTCTATTTCCATTCCTCCTCCGACTCCATTGAGTTCAGAGCCGGAGATCGTTGGTGTGCGGGTAGTGGAACCGTCGGCTCTGATTACCATCTCTCATTCGGCTCTGACTTCAGCTCCGATTACCTTGATTGTTCCTTCTATCGAGGAATCTGGACGCCAGGGCTCTCTCAGTTCTGGGGGGGGGGGGGAGTGGCATCGGACCCTTGTCTGAACCCATTCTCCTCCTCGGAGCTTTGGCGCAGGTGAGCTCGGCTCCAACATCGGCCGCGGAGCCATCGCCCTCGGTGCGGGGAAAGATTCCTATTTCTTCGGATCTGGAGCTTTCTCTGCCTCGGGGTTGGGATGCCTTCGAGGTCATGTGGAGTGTGCTGTCCCCCAAAACAGCTCCACTACCAGCTCCATCGGCTCTGTCCTCCTTAGTGTCTGTGCCAACCTCTGCTCCTCCTCCCGACCCCACGTGTAGGGAACCGATGCCCCAGGACACCCCATTGGGTGTTCCCTCTTCTTCTGAGGCCTCCCCTGATCACTCAGAGAAGCCCCCTTGGAAGAAGTGCAAGAGGAAGCACATTGACTCCCCTGAGTCTGTCACTTCAGATACAGACTTAGATGAATCGGAACGGTCCTCTGAAGATGTTTCCTTTTTGGACATCCTTGAAATGCTTAGGCAGAAGGGGAACTGGACTTTTCTAGCCCCTACTAAGGATGAGTCTGTATCCGTGGATGTATTCGGTTCCCGACCTTCCACCTCCTGGGTTTCTCCTCCGTTCAACCCACTCATGTCTGTAGAGGCTCGAAAGGCTTGGTCAGCTCCAGACACTGTGGAACCAACTCCGAGGAGACCTAACAAATTTATTACTGCCCCCCAGGATAAGCAATTCCTTTCCAAAGGTGTGCCTGTTGATGCCATGGTGGTAGCAGCAGCCACCAAGAAAGAGCAGAAACCTCTTCATCTGTTCATCCCCCTAACAGAGTCTCAGACGATGGACGAATACGGAAAGCGAATGTTTGCTTCGGTGACCTTCTCAATGAGGTCCCTGAACTATCTGTCATTTTACTCGTCTTCAAAGGGATCTCCTGAAAGAGCTTGGAGGTACCCTTAAAGATCCTACAGCTGAGGGGGAGTACAAGCAAAAGTAGCTTCCCAGCTGGCGACTCTTAATTCCATTATCAACTCCTCCATGAGGCTGATTTCCTATGCAGCTGATGGAGCGAGCAGAGCCGCAAGGACAGGTGTGACCCTCAGGAGACATGCTTGGATGCAGCTGTCAGTTTGTGGAACCCTTTCAAGCATCCTTCACCAGTAATCCCTTTGATGGCTCCTTTCTCTTTGGGCCTCAAGTGAAAGACACGTTGACCAGGTGTGAGCAAGAAGGCAAGAATGACTCTGCTGTGGGAGTCCATTTTTCCACTCCCTCTAGACCGTACCTCAAGGGTCAGAAGAGTGGGAAGGTGTGGTTCTGGAAATCCCAGTGATCCTTGCCTGACACACATGGTGATTTTTCCTCCAGAGGCAGAGGAGGAAATAATAACAGACGCCGCCCTCGTGGCAGAGGGGGTCCGCAGAACAAGGGTGACAGAGAATCCTTCTCTAACAAGCCCTTCCAACATCCCTGAAGGGTTGCCCGGCTGCTCACCTCTGGAGGCAGTCTGAGGAAGACTTTTGCTGTACCCAAAAGCCTGGCAAAATTTGACAAAAGACAGATGGGTACTATCCATTATATCCGGAGGTTACAAAATTCCCTTCCATCAATCCCCCTTACAGTCAAAAAAGGCCCTTCCAGATGTTCCATCCAATCTGAGGGAACAAGCAGTCATAGAAGTTTCAAAACTGCTAGAAAAAATAGCCATTCAGGAAGTCCCCACAGACAAGCTCGGATCCGGAACTTACTCAAGATTCTTTTTGGTACCAAAAAAGACGGGACTGGAGAATGATTCTGGATCTCAGCAGACTAAACAAATCTGTACGAAGAGAAAAGTTTTGGGTGGTCATGCTACAGTCCATTCTACCCTTTCTGGGTCAGGACAATTTGATGTGCTCGATAGATCTTCAAGATGCGTACTACCATATCAAGATGGACGGACGCTTCAGACGATTTCTTGCTTCCGGGTAGGGGCCAGTCATTACCAGTTCAGAGTTCTGCTCTTTGGTCTCACCTCTGCCCCCAGGCTGTTCACCAAGTGTATGGCAGTAGTCATGGCTCACCTGAGACGTCAAGGATTCCAGGTGTTTCCATATCTAGTCGACGGGCTCCTCACTGCTACCACCAGGCATCCACTCTTACAAGCACGGGATTATACAATCACATCATGCACTCAACTAGGCATCGCAATAAATTTCGAAAAATCTGCCTTGTTGCCCTGTCAATCTATCACTTACATAGGAGCAGTACTAAACACAAGGGAAATGTTTGCAAGATTACCACTGGAAAAAGTTTCCACAATTCGTCAACAGGTGTTAATCCTAATGCCGAGCAAAAAGATTCAAGTCAGATTTGTCCTTCAAGCTCTGGGCTCCATGGCAGCTGCCATTCTTCTAGTTCCATTAGCGCGTTTCCCCATGAGAATTCTTCAGTGGCTTCTTTTCAGGCAGTGGTCCTTTCAGGAGCTTCCCATGTCTCACATGATCCTGATTACAGAAACATGCAAAAGGCACCTGTCTTGGTGGATGGACTCCCCATTAGTGTCTCAGGGCAGACCTTTCATACAGCATCCACCGGTAGCCACAGTGATCATGGACGCCTCCCTGATAAGGTGGGGGGGAGGGGCATTATCTAGGCAGGACAGTCCAAGGCACTTGGCAGCCTCACGAGTACCATCTGCACATCAGTGTCCTAGAAATGAGAGCCGTGCTTCTGGCATTGCAAGCCCTTCAAGGCTCTCTTCCTTCTGGGACCATTGCAGTTCAAACAGACAACATGTCAGTGGTGTGGTACATCAACAAACAGGTTCTACCCCCTGTGTCGAGAGGCACTCAGACAGTGGCAATGGGCAATTTCCTCCCAACGTTTTCTGATTGCGATGCACATCCCTGGGAGATAAAGTGTCATAGCGGACAGACTCAGCAGAGCTATTCTCATGCCGTACAAGTGGTCTTTTAATCAGGAAGTTGCGGATCTTATCTTCCGCAAATGGGGACAGCCTTGCTGCGATCTGTTTGCCACCCCCTCTCAACAGCAAATGCAGCAACTACTTCTCCCTTCTTCCGCTTCCAGGTCACATACCCAGAGACGCTCTAGACCACGATTGGCCTCAGGGACTCCTTTATGCTTTTCCCCCCGTTTCCTCTAATACCAAGACTCCTACAGAAAGCAAAATCGTTGGGTTGCAAAATGATCCTCATCACCCCTTATTGGCCTCGACAGGTATGGTTTCCTTTCCTGCACCCCTACCTTGTCGATCAGCCCTGGATCCTGGACCCGATTCCAGATCTGATTCATCAGTCAGGTGGGTTGCATCAGTCCCTCCAAACACTCCAGCTCACAGCTTGGTTACTCCACTTCCAACCTTAGCCAGGCTTCCCAGTATCTCCCCAGCAGTCCGTGATATTATCGTTTCCTCACATACGTCTACTACTAGAAAAACATATGCTAGCAAATGGAAACGGTTTTCTTACTGGGCAGAGTCTAGAAATGTGGATCCTTTCTCAGCCCCAGTCCATGAAATTCTTGAATTTCTAGCACAACTTTTTCAGTCTGGTGCAGCTTCTGCTACTATTGGAGTTCAGTTAGCGGCCATTTCAAATTTTCATATTGGATTGTTGAATTCTAACATCATGTCCCATAAGCTCTGTAATGCTTTTTTGAGAGGAGCGTCTCTTCTTAGACCTCCAGTGAGAGATCCCCCTCCTGCTTGGGATCTTAATTTGGTCTTAACTTCCTTAATTTTGCCTCCTTTTGAACTGGCAATATCCTGTTCCCTTAAGTTTCGATCTTGGAAGTCTGTTTTTCTGGTTGCTATCACTTCAGCTAGGCATGTCTCAGAACTTCAAGCACTGTGTCTTTATCCTCCCTACCTGGTGTTTCACAAGGACAGAGTTTCTCTGAGGACCAAATCATCCTTTCTTCCTAAAGTCTGCTCAGAGAACAATTTAAATCAATCCATAGATCTCCCAGTGTTCTTCCCAAATCACAGCAACAAGGCAGAATACAAGCTCCACCAATTGGATGTTCACAGACAATTGCGTTTTTACCGTCATAGAACTAAAGAACTAAGAAAGTCAGACCAGTTATTTCTCTCTTATGCTTTCAACAAACAAGGCCTCCCGGTTTCCAAGGTGACCTTATCCAGATAGTTATCTAATACTATCACCTTTATTTACCAGTTACGGAATAAAGACTTACCAGCTAAACCAAAAGGTCATTCTACCAGGGCATTAGCCACCTCCATAGCTTTGTAGGTTGTAGTGTAGTGTAGGTTGCCCATAGATTCAATCTGTGCAGCTGCCATGTGGGCAAACCCTCATACTTTTATCTCTCATTACAAGGTAGATATGGTGGTCTGGAGCAGAGCTGACTTTGGAACAGACTCTTCAGAACAGTGGAACCAATGAGCCACCCAGGATGTTAGGTGCTAGGGATGCTGTCCCAAACAGCAAGAACGAAGGCGAGATAGACAACTTAACATAGACATTATGTACCTACCATAACGTTCCATGTTAGTTGTCTTCAACTTGCCTTCCTTCTTGCGTCCCTCCCTCCTTCCCCTGTCCTAGTGGACTGAGAGGAGTTCTTGTTTTCACTGGCTGAGTATTTCTTTGGCCCTTATTGCTCTTCTAGCGTGTTTTTTTTTTTATAACGTATTCTAAAATCAGATGTATTGAACAACCAGTTTTTAAATAACTGGATGTTCATCGTGTTTCACTGTTGCAGTCATTACACTTGGGTTATCCTGATGGCAGGCTACCCGCAGTCGGCCTGAATTCCAAAGTCTTGGTCTGGCGTCGGTTGCTGTCGCCTCTTCCCTGACATCAGTGCGCCAGGGGTATAAAAAATGCAACCTACGCCATTTTTTTCAGTCTTTCTTGCCGTGCAGTGCCCGAAGCAAAAGCAGTTCGCAAGTACCGGTCGGCCGACTCCTGAGATTTTTGAAATTGAATTTCAGATCCAAAGTCTTCTATAAAGCTAAGTATCCCGTTGGGGAAACTTTTTTTTTCTTGCTCCAGACCGATGTCAGAAAAAGTTAACAATTGTATTTCTTGTGGGAAGCAAATACCTCATGAGGATTTTTCACTCTTACTGTATTCCTTGCCTAGGCCCTGACCACGACATTGCTAGTTGTCGGTTTTGTGCTAGATTTAACCAATGCCCTGTTAAGCGTCGGTACGATTTTGCTTTTCATTACTTTGGCCGAAGGTTTAACTACATAATGCCGTCGGAACAGCCGACGACTGGAGTTCATAAAAAGCGGAAGGAAAAAGAAAAGGACAGGCATCCGAGGTCCAAAACCGACGATGAAGCCTCTTATAGGCCAGTCGCCGGTTCTCAGTGAGGCGCTTTTTCAGCCCCTGACACCCGCTACTTCAGAGCCACAGGCCGCCTCCGACTCCCACGTGGAGACAGCTAGGCCTCTGGATACTCCAGGTATTGGGCCTTCGGAAACTAATCCCTCAGATGGGTCCAGAGCCGTTGAGCAGGCATCAGCTTCTGAGGGTGTTTTCAGACCTACACAGCTTTATATCAAGCCAACTTCAGCATCAAAGACTAAAACAGTTTTAAAGACAAAGAAACAAGTACAGCACTCTCCAGGACAGACTTCCATGTCTAAGAAACAGATGCTCAAAATGGCCGAAGACCTAATTACTTTGATCAGGGGTTCCTATCCCCCTCCTGATAAGAGTCCTAGGCAAGACACTGAATATGATTCCTCTGATGAGGTTTCCATATGTTTATCGTGTTTCACTGTTGCAGTCATGACTGTAGGGTTCTCCCCTGCTGGCAGGCAGCCCTCGGTCGGACAGAATCCCAAAGTCTGGGTCCGGCGTCGGCTGTTCAACCATGCTCCCTGACGTCAGAGCGCCAGGAGTACAAAGCTGACAGCCGACGCCATCTTCTCCAGTCTTTCTTGCCGTGCTGTGATAGCAGTTCGCAAGTGCCGGTCGGCTGACTCCTGACGAATTTTTCTGATATACTTCAGTCCGAAGATTTTCTTCTCCACTCAAAGCTAAGTACCCCGTTGGGGAAACTTTTTTCTTGCTCCACTCCGATGTCAGAAAAAGTTAATAATTGTATTTCATGTGGGAAGCAAATACCTCATAAGGATTTTCATTCTTACTGTATTCCTTGCTTAGGCCCTGACCACGACGTAGCTAGTTGTTGGTTTTGTGCTAGATTCAATCAACGTACAATTAAGCGAAGGTACGATTTTGCTTTTCATTACTTCGGTAGGCGCTTTAACTACAAAATGTCGTCGGATACAGTTCCAGCTACCGGAGTTCACAAACGTCGCAAGGATAAAGACAGGCCTCCAAGGTCCAAATCTGATGATAGCGCACAAGCGGAGCCAGCTTCAGGTTCGGCCATCGTCAGTGAGGCGCTTTTGCAGCCCCTGTCGTTGGCCATTTCAGAACAGATGGCCAAAACGGACACTCATGAGGAGCCAACCAGGCCTTTAAATATTTCTGTTGCAGGACCTTCGGACAATGCTCCTTCGGATGGGTCCGGAGCCGCTGTGCAGGTTCCGGCTTCCGAAGGGGTTTTCAGGCCTACTCAGCTTCTAATAAAGGCAAAGCCAAAGACAAAGGCAAAGACTCAATCTAAATCAAAGACTACAACACAGGCCTCTTCTGAACCAGCTCCCAAGTCACAGAAACAGTTACTCAAGATGGCGGAGGATTTACTTACTATGATTAGGGGTTCTCATCCCCCTCCAGATAAAAGGCCAAGGCAGGATGTTTATTATGATTCCTCTGATCAGGCTTCTGTTTCCTCAGTTTCTTCTTCTGATCAGGAATATTCTTTCCCCCCTTATGAGGATTCTGATGCTGAGGAATCCATTCCTTCAGCTTCTCCCCCTGAGGATTTCTCTTTTGGGGAAACTTTGCATGAAATGAGGGAACATTTCCACTGGGAAGGACAGGAGTATTCGGAATCGAAGAAAAGACTGAGGGATTTACTACTTCTTCCCCAACATAGACCACTGGCTATTCCTCCTGTTTTGGATATTGTGGATGATGTCTTTTCGGAGGCTAACTTAACCCCTGACTCTTTTCCTCCTGCTCCTGTTAAGCCTGATAGATATTACAAGGTTCCTGATTCCCATCAGTTTTTATACAAGAACCCTTCTGCTGACCCTGAAACCATTTCTCAGGGTCCTAAGGGAGTTAAGGCCGCTTCTGCCAAAAATCCCTTTCCTACTGAAAAGGATTCTCGATCCTTAGAAAGATGGGGCAAAAAGGTGTACACTTCTGCTACTTTGTCCATTAGGGCTTTAAACTATCAGTTTCATATGCTAAAATACCAGCAATTTCTCTTGTCTGTTTTAAAACAAAAGCTTACTTCCATTTCTGCCTGTGCAGATGATAAGGAATTACATGACTTATTGCATGCCACTGAACAAGTTGGGAAGCATGGTTTACACTGTGGATTTGATGTCTTGGAGGCTTCTTGTAGGGCTGCGGCCTCTGGCACAGTCATTAGAAGGCATGCATGGCTAAAGGAACAAAATTTGCCTGAACAAGTAAAGGCTAAATTATTGGATGCTCCTGTTCAGCATAATGTTTTGTTTGGATCAAAAGCTGAAGAGGTGATTAAAAAGATGGAGGATAAGGCTAAATCCATGCAAATAGTTAAAGATTTCTTACAAGTACAGCCACCTCGATTTAGCAGGAATTGGCCTTCTAAAAATTGGTCCTTTCCCACTTCAGACAGGCCTCAGAGGGGTAGATATAGACGCTCCAGAGGAAGGCCTCAAACACAAGCTTCTTATAGACCAAGACAGTGGACTGCTTCCACCCCTAGAGGAGGAGAGGACAGGTCACAAACTCAAAGGAAACAGACTCAATGACTCCCACTGTTGGGCTACAGGAACTTCTTGCCTGGAAGCCCCTCTCGGAGGAAAACTCTCTCTTTTTTATCAAAATTGGACTCAAATAACCCAAGACAAGTGGGTTTTGGATGTGGTTTTAAGAGGTTACAAATTCCATTTTCATACCTTGCCAAGGCCAAGCGGATGGCCAGACCTTCCAAAACATCGATGGACGGAGGCCTTAAACCAGGTGGAAGCTCTTTTGGCTATGAATGCCATAGAACTGGTTCCACTTTCAGAGATGGGAAAAGGTTTTTACTCAAGGCTCTTTCTAGTCCCAAGGAAGCAAAACTCATGGAGACCCATTCTGGATCTGTCGGTCTTGAACACCTTTCTAGAGATTCCGAAATTCAAGATCCTTACTCTACAGCAGCTACTTCCAATGCTGTCCAAAGATGCATGGATGGTAACTTTGGATTTAAAGGAGGCATATTTACACATTCCCATCAGGCAGGATCACAGAAAATACCTCAGGTTCAAGGCCGGATTGAGGCACTTTCAATTCTCTGCGCTGCCCTTTGGATTGTCTACTGTGCCCAGGGTCTTCACCAAATGCCTGGCTCCAGTAGTAGCTTACTGCAGACTCAAGGGAATTCAAATTTACCCTTATCTGGACAATTGTCTAATTCAGGCAGACAGCAAGGATGTCTTACTCCAACATCTAGAATTTGTACAGAACCACCTCAAGTTCCAGGGATTCTCTGTAAACATAAAAAAGTCAAATCTGACACCATCACAACAGATAACTTTTCTGGGTGCACTTTTAAACACCACAAACCAGATGGCATTTCTGACGTCCGAAAAACAATTACAGCTGGCTTCAACTTTCAGAACCTTGGCAACTTTAACTCCACTATCTGCAAGGAAATTCCTGCAGGCTTTGGGTTACATGGCCTCCTGCATCCTTCTCGTACCATATGCAAGACTACACATGAGGAAAATACAGTGGTACCTAAAAAGTGTATGGTCTCAGCATTGCCACAGTTTAGACATACTGATCTCCGTCCTTCCTTGCCTTCAAAAGGAATTTCTTTGGTGGTCCAGGGCATGTGCTCTAAACAAAGGGAAACCCTTCCGTCTGCCTCCGGCCACTCAGATTCTAACCACGGACGCCTCGGATTATGCTTGGGGAGCCCATTTTCAGGGCACCTGTCTGCAGGGCCTTTGGACAAAGGATCAGAAGCACCTGCATATCAATTTAAAGGAAATGTTAGCCGTTCAGAAAGCTCTATTGGCTTTCAGGAATCTTTTACAACCAGGGCAACTACTAATACGGACAGACAACACCACAGTTATGTGGTACATAAACAAGCAAGGGGGATCTCATTCCTATCCCCTTTGCAGACTAGCCATGGATCTATGGAACACAGCTCTAGCTTGCAATCTGGATCTTCAAGCTCAGTTTCTACCAGGGAAACAAAACTTCCTAGCAGACAGTCTGAGCAGAAACCTTTCGGATCCACACGAATGGATGCTGGACACCAAAATATTCAGGATGATAACAGCAGTCTGGGGATGTCCTCACATAGACCTCTTTGCATCCCATCTCAATCATCAGCTACAGAATTTTTGCACCAGGACTTTCCACAGAGAAGCTTGGAAAGTGGATGCCCTGTCATTCAGTTGGAATAACCTCTCGGGATATGCCTTTCCGCCTCTTCCTCTTCTTCCACGGGTCTTACTGAAGATAAAACAGGACAAGCCCAAGATGATAATCTTGCTGGCTCCAAATTAGCCTCGGCAGTTTTGGTATCCAACTCTAAAAAAACCTATGCCTGGAGCCCCCTTGGGTTTTACCTCAGTCTCCGAACCTTCTGTCCCAACATCAGGGTCAGGTTCTACACTCTCATGTCAGAACTCTCAGCCTGGCGGCCTGGTTAATCCAGGGCTCCTGATTTCTTCTTTCCTACCCAAGCAGGTTATGGATGTCATTTTAGAAGCCAGACGTCCTAGCACTAGAAAATCTTATGCAGGAAAATGGAAAAGATTTTGTTCCTGGATGCAGGCTCAGGATTCTGATCCTCTTCTTCCTAACATTGCTTTAATTTTACTTTACTTGACAGATCTCTTACATAAGGGTCTCTCTTTCTCTTCCATTAAGATACATGCCTCTGCTATTTCTGCTCATTATAATACAGACCCTCCCATCTTTTCCCACCAGCTCATGAGACAGTTTCTCAGAGGAGCTAAGAACTTAAGACCTCCTAGATCTCCTCCTATTCCTGCTTGGGATCTCAACTATGTTTTGGAAAAACTAACCTTGCCTCCTTTTGAGCCTGCTGCCTCTTCTGACATCAAGTTTTTATCTTGGAAGACAGCTATCCTGTTAGCCCTAACCTCTGTCAGGAGAGTTTCAGAGTTACAAGCTCTTATGGCTGTGGAACCTTATATTATTTTTCATCAAGACAGGGTATCTTTGAGGACTAATCCTACCTTCATGCCTAAGGTGGTTTCCAAAGTGGCTTTAAATCAAACTATCCACTTGCCAACCTTTTTCCCCACTCCTCCAAATAAAGGGGAAAGGATCTTACATTCCTTGGATGTACACAGGCAACTACGTTTTTACCTGAACAGAACCAAGGACATCAGAAAATCAGAACAACTGTTTGTTTCTTATGCTTCAAGTTCCCAAGGTAAAGCCATTTCAAAACAGACCATTTCTAAATGGATTGCTCATGGAATCAGATTTTGTTATTCTCACCATGGAAAGCAAATCCCAGGGAGTATACGGACTCATTTCACCAGAGCTGCTGCCACTTCTGCGGCCTTCCTCAGGGGAGTTCCTACCAAAGACATTTTGGAAGCTGCAACTTGGAGTTCAGTGCATACTTTTTCTAAGCACTACAATCTATCTCTCTACTGTAAGTCTAGGGCAGGCTTTGTACTGTAAGTCTAGGGCAGGCTTTGCCTCTGCCTCTGCAGTCTTGCAGGGCCTTTTAGCTGCCCCTTCTTCTTCTTTATGACCACCTCCCTTTCTTTCAGCTTTGGGATTCTACCCTACAGTCATGACTGCAACAGTGAAACACGATGAACATAGTTTAGTTGTGTACACCTACCATAAATGTAGATGTTCGAGTGTCTTCACTGTTGCAGTCTGGGTTTCCCTCCCTCCTGTCCCCTCTTATTTTTACTTTTGTGTATTTCCTTTTTTTCACCATTCTTCTGAGGTGTATTTGCAAAGGTTATGGGACCTTTTTCATTTTGGGACTCCTGACATCTGGGGCAAGAAAAACTGGAGAAGATGGCGTCAGCTGTCAGCTTTGTACTCCTGGCGCTCTGAAGTCAGGGAAGCATGGTTGAACAGCCGACGCCGGACCCAGACTTTGGGATTCTGGCCGACCGAGGGCTGCCTGCCGGCAGGGGAGAACCCTACAGTCATGACTGCAGCAGTGAAGACACTCTAACATCTACATTTATGGTAGGTGTACACAACTGTACTTTCCTCTGACTCCTCTTCAGAACAGGGATACTCTATTCCTCTCTATGAGGATTCTGATGCTGAAGAATCTATTCCTTCAGCTTCTCCTCCTGAGGCTTACTCATTTGGGGAAACCTTGCATACCATGAGGGAGCATTTCCACTGGGAGAGCCAAGATTATTCTGATTCTAAGAAAAGGCTCAGAGACTTTCTTTTACTACCTCAGCACAAACCTCTTGCTATTCCTCCTGTTCTAGACATTGTAGATGATGTATTTTCAGAGTCCGGCCTGTCTCCTGACTCTTTACCTCCTGCACCTGTTAAGGCAGACAGATACTACAGGGTTCCAAATTCTCATAAATTTCTATATGAAAACCCTGCAGCTGACCTAGAAACTATTTTACAGGGTCCCAAATGGGTCAAGGCTGCTACTGCAAAAAACTCTGTCCCCTCAAATAGAGATTCTAGGGCACTGGACAGATGGGGGAAAAAAGTTTACACTTCTGCTACCTTGGCTGTAAGGGCTTTAAATTGTCAATTTCATATGCTTAAATATCAGCAATATTTAATGTCTCTGTTAAAATAGAAAATGTTGACAAATTCTGAATGTGCTGAGAACAAGGAATTGCAGGATTTATTGCATGCAGCTGAACAAGTGGGAAAACATACTTTGAAATGTGGTTATGATTCACTGGAGGCCTCTTGCAGGGCCGCTGTAACAGGTTCTGTCATTAGAAGGCATGCTTGGTTAAAGGAACAGACTCTGCCTGATCATGTTAAAGCGAAATTATTGGATGCTCCATTTATAGCATGATACTTTGTTTGGTGTTAAGGCAGAAGAGGTGTTAAAAAAATGGAGGATAAAGCTAAATCTATGCAGACAGTGAAGGATTTCTTACAGGTTCAGCCACCTAGATTTAGCAGGAACTGGCCTTCTAAAAATTGGTCCTTTCCCATGTCAGACAGGCCACAAAGAGGCAGATACAGACGCCCTAGAGGCAGACAGCCCCAGGGCTCATACAGGCCCAAACAGTGGAGTGCTTCTACCACCAAAAGCAGAGAAGACAAAACACAGCCATATAGGAAACAGTCCCAATGACTTCCCTCTGCCAATGCCAAACATTTATCTTTTGGCAGCACCCTTGGGTGGAAAGCTAGCACTTTTTTCACAAAATTGGCACATGATTACCCAGGACAAATGGGTCTTAAATATAGTCTCTCAGGGCTACAGGTTCCACTTTCAGACCCTTCCAAAGGCAAAAGGTATGCCAGACCTGCCACACAATCAATGGGCAGAGGCACAAAACCAAGTTTCATCTCTCATGGACATGAGGGCTATTCAGCCAGTGCCACGACAAGAGCAGGGACAAGGAGTTTACTCAAGACATTTCTTAGTACCAAGAAAGGACAAAGTATGGAGACTGATTCTGGACCTGTCTATTCTAAATACTTTTCTGGACGTTCCGAAATTCAAAATGTTGACTCTGCAGCAGCTTCTGCCCATGCTGGGCAAAAAGGCTTGGCTTGTAACTTTGGACCTCAAAGAGGCATACCTGCATGTCCCAATCAGGCAATCTTGCAGAAGATACCTCAGATTCATAGCTGGCTCAATGCACTACCAATTCTCTGCACTGCCCTTTGGCTTATCTGCTGCGTCCAGAGTCTTCACAAAATGCCTGGCACCAGTAATTGCATTTTGCAGACAAAGAGGAATTCAAATATATCCCTACTTAGATGACTGCCTTATTCAAGCAGAGGCCAAAGACATTCTACTAAAGCATCTGGCGTTTGTAAACAGATTACTAATTTGCCTAGGGTACACAGTAAATGAAAAGAAATCAAAACTAGTACCCTCTCAAGAGATAATATTCCTGGGTGGAAGCTTAAATACAACTACCCAGATGGCTTATCTCATGCCAGACGAACAAAGGCAACTGACTTACTTCAAAAGCATGGCAACAAAGACCCAGTTATCTGCAAGAAAAACGTCTGCAGGCTCTGGGCTACATGGCCTCCTACATTCTGCTAATTCCATATGCAAGACTGCATATGAGGAAACTACAATGGTACCTAAAAAGTGTTTGGACTCAACATTGCCACAGCCTGGAATCATTAATTACATGCATTCCCTGCCTGCAACAGGAGTTTCGATGGTGGGCACAGGCCTGCCACCACAACAAGGGACAGCCATTCACTTTACCCACAGCCAGGCAAACACTAACAACAGATGCATCAAATTATGCCTGGGGGGCCCACATGGCAGGAAAATGTATTCAGGGCACATGGCCCCCAAACCAAAGGCATCTACACATCAAAACGAGACGCTAGCTGTACAAAATGCCCCGACAGCCTTCAAGGACCTACTTCATCCAGGACAGCTGCTGATAAAGACGGACAACACCACAGTCATGTGCTACATAAACAAGCAGGGGGGCACACATTCCTACCCCCTCTGCAGACAAGCCATGATTTTGTGGAACACAGCATTGACTTAACAAGTACACCTGCAAGCACAATTCTTGCCAGGAAAAACAAATACTCTGGCAGACGAACTAAGCAGAAACCTCATGGACCCTCACGAGTGGAAACTAGATCCACAAATCTTCAGCATGACAACAAGAAAATGGGGACGCCCAGGCATAGATCTTTTTGCCTCCCCTCACAACTGCCAACTTCAGAGATTCTGCACAAGGACTTATCACAAACAAGCATGGAAAGTGGATGCTCCGTCATTCATCTGGTACAACCTTACAGTATATGCCTTCCCTCCACTGCCTCTCCTCCCCAGGGTACTCCCAAAGGTCAGACAAGAGAAGCCACAAATGATTCTGATTGCCCTGGATTGGCCACGCCAACACTGGTACCCAATCCTAAGGAGCTTGTCCCAAGGCCCAACCTGGACATTGCCTCAAATTCCTCATTTACTAACCCAACAAAACAATCCGATCCTGCACAGTCAACTCAGAACTCTAACTCTAGCTGCATGGCGGATACTGTAGCCATTCAGAATACACCTCTCTCTAAAGCGGTTATGGATGTCATTTTGGAGGCCAGGAGGCCCAGCACCAGAAAATCTTATGCAGAAAAATGGAAGAGATTCTGTGCCTGGAACCAAGCACAAGGAATTGACACGCTTGTTCCAAATATTCCTAAGATTTTACATTATCTACCTGATATGCTGGACAAAGGCCTTTCCTTCTCATCAATTAAGATCCATGCCTCTGCCATTTCAGCTCATTACAATACAGGCCTGCCTATTTTTTCATATCCATTGCTTAGGCAGTTCCTCAGGGGGGCCAAAAACATAAGACCTCCAAGGAGAGCACCAATACCTGCATGGGACCTCAATTTTGTCTTGGAAAAACTCACATTGCCTCCTTTTGAGCCAGCCAATACAGCTGAGATAAAATTCTTATGGAAAACGGCTCTGCTCCTAGCAATAACTTCAGCAAGAAGAGTCTCAGAGTTACAGGCATTAATGGCTGTGGAACCTTTTATTATCTTCCATCCAGACAGGATTTCACTAAGGACAAACCCAACATTTATGCCTAAGGTAGTGTCCAGTGTGGCTCTTAACCAAACCATTCATTTGCCTACTTTTTACCCAAACCCGCAGAATAAAGGGGGAGAGACTTCTGCATTCTTTGGACATACACAGACAGCTACACTTCTACTTGGACAAAACTAAAGCTTTCAGAAAGACTGAACAACTTTTAGTGGCATATGCTGCAGGATCACAAGGAAAGGCCATCTCAAAGCAGACTATTTCAAAATGGATAGGACAACGCATTCGTTTCTGCTATTCACAACATAAGTCAGTGCCTAAGGCATTAGACCACATTCTACCAGGGCAGCAGCCTTCCTCAGAGGAGTACCAACCAAGGATATTTTGGAGGCTGCAACTTGGACTTCAGTGCGCTGCCTCTTTACTCTAAATCCAGAGCAGGCTTTGCCACTGCAGTCTTGCAGGGCCTTATAGCCACTCCTAATTCTATTTAGACCCAGCCGCCCAACCTCAGCTTTGGGATTCAACCCAAGTGTAATGACTGCAACAGTGAAACATGATGAACATAGTACAGTTGTGTACCTACCATAAATGTAGATGTTCGAGTGTATTCACTGTTGCAGTCCAGGTTACCCACCCACCATCCCCCTTTCTTTGCTGGGGCTTATCTGTACTTCTCTGTCCTATACAACCTATGTGGTGTATTTGCTTGTAGATGAAGGTATTGTTTATTTTAGTGCATGCTTTTATTAGCAATGTTTTTTAGCCTATCCTTTTGGGGGCACCTGACATCTGGGGCAAGAAAAACTGAAGAAAATGGCGTCGGCTGCATCTTTTATACCCCTGGCGCACTGACGTCAGGGAAGAGGCGACAGCAACCGACGCCAGACCAAGACTTTGGAATTCAGGCTGACTACGGGTAGCCTGCCAGCAGGATAACCCAAGTGTAATGACTGCAACAGTGAATACACTCGAACATCTACATTTATGGTAGGTACACAACTGTACTTTCTCTCAACTTATGTCTGGGATTAGTTATTGCAAACGAGATCTGGGTAGCTGTCGCTAGGCATCATGGGATAAGGGGTAGCCTTGAGCCAGTAAACAGCTCTTGAGCTATTGAAGATGGCCGACTCGGACATGAAGGTCGGCTCTGATCCCAAGCAGCAAGAAGGAAGGCGAGATGAAGACAACTAACATGGAACGTTATGGTAGGTACATAACTTCTTTTTTCAGAGACTCATTCTCTGATAGGCCCTCTCAGCGCTCCTGAAACGCTGCTGAACTTTCCATCTCTGGAGGCAGTCAGGGGTTAAGTATAATATCCAGAGGTTACTACATTCCATTTCCCTTCCACCTCCTGTCACAAGAAAGAAACATAGGTTCATAGGTTAGTACTAGGCTAACTGGCCTTGCGAGCTATTTTAAGCCAAGCCAATTATCCCTTGTGAGATTCAAACCCTGTACCTTGTGTTTGTAAGGCAAACATCTTAACCATTAGGCCACCCTCCCCAACGTTCCACCCAGTCAGAGGGAGTACACAGCTCAAGAAGTTCAAAAGTTGCTACAAAAATTAGTCAACAGGAGGTCACACCCAAACAAATAGGATTTGGAAATTATTCTCGCTTCTTTTTATCACAAAAGAAACCAGAGGACCCGAGACCAATTCCGGATCTAAGCAACCTGAATCAGTTGTAAAAAAGTAAAAGTTCTGAATAGTTACGACTCAGTCCATCCTGCCTGTTCTGCACTAGGACGATAGGATGTGCTGTGTAGATTTCCAGGATCATGTCAAAATAGACAGGCACTCCAGGAGACACCTCTGCTTTTGGCCGAAAGCCAATCACTACCAATTGAGAGCACTGCCCTTTGAACTCACCACAGCCCCCTGGGTGTTCACGAAATGCATTGTCATGGCAACTCACCTGAGACTCAAAGGATTCCAGGTTTTCCCTATCTCTACGATTGGTTCCTCATCACCCCAACCAGGCATTAATTTCTACAAGCCAGGGATTGCTTCAGATCTCCAACTCCGTAGGTAGCATTGTGACAAATCTTACCAAACTGAAGCTGACTCCTGTACAGACTCTGGAATTTATAGGAACTAAACCGTATACTATGACTCAAGTGGCAACATTATCTTTTCATGTCATCATATCCTTGAGAAATCATGTGTGGGACTTGCTTGTCTCATCCATCCCCTCCAGCGAAACAAGTGTTACAAACTCTTGGGTCAGTGTTAGTTGCCATTATTCTAGTTCCTCTAGCAAGATTCTTCATGCAAATCCCCCAATGGACTTTGGCAGTACAGTGGTCTATTCTTTACCAGCCTGTATCTCTTCTCGTAAAAGTCTCTGCAATTTGCAAACATCCTTTTCACTGATGGATCCAGTCAGATGACCTGTTTTTGAGCACGCCATTCTCTCTTCCTCCACCAATAGCTACAGTGACCATGGACGTTTCCTGACTGGGGTGGGGGTGCATTTTTAAAGGAAAGATGGTCCAAGGCGTATGGTTCTCTTCGGAGACCACATTGCATATCAGTGTCGTAGAGATGAGAGCAGTTGTCCTAAAATTTCAAGCCTTTCCAGGCATTCTCCCCTTGAGGACTATTGCAATACACACAGACATGTCAGTAGTCTCGTGCATCAACAAGTAAGGAGGAGCCGATTCCTACCCATTGTGCAAGAGGGGCCATGAGGGTCTGGGAATGGGCAGTCTCTTCAGACTGCTTTTTAACTGCAACACACATACCGGGGAAACCAACCCGCAGACGGACTCAGCAGATCCATTTCGATTCTGCACGAGTGTCCCTCAATCAAACAGTAGTGAACATGATTTTTAGCTGCTTGGACCACCCTTGGCACGACCTGTTTGTCTCTTCCCCCCCCCCCCCTAACAAGTACGGCAGGTACTTCACTCTGATCCTCCCTCTGGGGGAGTCACCCGAGGGATGCAGTGTTTCACGATTGGTGCTCAGGTCTCCTTTATGCATACCTCCCTCTTCTACTGATCCCCAAGTTCTACAGAAAGTGAACAGGCTGAAGAGTTCGGTCATCCTCATTGCCCCCTTCTGGCCTCAACAGGTGTGGTTCCCCTTCCTCTAATCTCACTTGAAATATACTGGAGCCCACTCTGGATCTCTTATGTCACCCATCAGAAATTCAGCATCCCATATCTGACACCCTCAAGTTGACCACATGGTTTCTCTATTTCCAGTGACAGTAAGACGGTCCAGGCTCACTTCCCCAGTTCGTGGTAATTATCCTGGATATCCAGAAGGCTTCCACCAAGAATGTCTACAGAAGCAAATGAAAACGTTTGTGTGGGCTTCCAAAGAGAATATTGACCCTTGCTTATCTCTTCCTTTGGCTGTCTTTCTTTTCCTCACTACTGTTTTTAAGGAAGAGGCTAGTTTTCCTACTGTTAAACTTCAGTTAGCAGCCATATCAACCTTCCATGCTGGAAACAAATCCCCCTCTGGCATTTTCCAGATTATGTAACACTTTCACAGACCTAATTTTTCTTCTTAGACCTCCGATAAAGGCTCTCTCTTCTCCTTGGGATCTTACAGTGGTCCTTTAGGGGTTGACTCAGAAACCCTTTGAACCGGCAAACAAATGCGATGTGTAGTTTCTTTCTTGGAAAACAATCTTTTTTCATAGAGATCAGTTCAGCAAAAAAAACTTCTGAACTCCAGGCTTAATGGGCTAGGCCTCCTTGCATTATTTTCCATAAAGATAAGGTGTCTCTGAACCCAACCGTTCCTTTCTGCCTAAAGTGGCCATGGCGACGAACATTACTCTGTCTATACAATTGCTAGTTTTCGTTCCAAATTTTACTAATAGGGGTAAATATATGCTGCATCATCTTAATGTTCATAAACAAACTACATTGTTATCTTCACAGAACAAAACCGTACAGGAAGTCTGATCAGCTGTTTGTATCTTTTTCCCCTACCCACTTAAGTCAAGCAGTTTCCAAAATTACTCTGGCTTAATAGATTACTGAATGTAATTCACAGATTTATTTTCAAAAAGGTTTGGAATTGCTTCATCCTCTTAGAGCTCATTTCACTTGATCTGTGGCTACTTCCTCTGCTTTCTCATCAAGAACTTCCATTGATATCATCTGTGCTGCAGCCACTTGGTCAAAGGCTCATACCTTTGTTACACATTACAAATTAGATGTCTCCAGAAGCAGAGCTTCCTTTGGTTCGATAGTGCTCCGGCATGTCATTCCTTGATGGCCTCCCAAGAGTTTCATAGTTGGGGACTCGGACCTATTCATGAAGAAGAATGTAGAGGACAACAACATATTTAGAAGTTATTTACTTCCCATAACTTGACATCTGTGTTGTCCATTTTCATTCTTCCTCACCTTCCCTCCCACCATCCCCTAGCCTTGTCACTCCTAGAATTATCTTTGAATAGTAATGGAACTTTGATGTTCCAGGTTTGAGCCTCAATCTTTTCTTGTGTTTGTTCTGTCTCTATAATATAGTGGGCAGTAAAGCAGCAAACTCGATCCAAGGAGTTGGGGATGGATAGAGAGTTATGGGTAGAGGGAGGAGCTTGAGATTTGGATCCTATGTCTTGTAAAAGCAGCCAAGTCTGATCCAAGGATCGAATCCGTAACCCATTCATGAGGAAGAGTGAAAATGGACAAAACAGATGCCAAGTTATGCTAAGTACATAACTTCTAATTGCCTGTACTACTACTAAAACTAATTGGTGTCTGTTCTTCATCTTTAGCCTCTCCCCATGTGAAAACTTGTTTGATTTCAGAAATCATTAACTTTTAACCTTGAAGAAACCAGTGATGTGAAGTTGTCCTATCTCGCCTTCATTCTTAACTGATGGGTTCAGAACCGATCCTCTGTTCCAACTCTGCCTTTTTTACAAGCTCGAGGTCATCAACTAGTTCATGGCTTATTCCCTATCCCATGATGCTCTAGTGCCTTCCCCAGATCTCATTTGCCACTGAAACAGATCAGGTGATTCTTCGAACACGTGTTGAATCGCCTCTTCAAAACCAAAGTTCAACCAAGGGAAGTTCTGAAAGCACTGGGCACAATGGCTGCAGTGATCAGTGTAATTCCTCTTGCTTGTATGCACATGAGAATTCTACAGTGGCTACTTTTTACTCAGTGGTCCATGCAAAACTCCCAATGTTTTCACCAAATAATACTGACACAATCTTGCAAAGAAGATGTATGTTGGTGGCTTCACTCAGACCAAGTTGCATTAGGCCGACCATTTATTCTTGCAGCTCCTCTAACCATGATGACCAGGGATGCTTTCCAGGTAGGGGAGGAGGCATTATCAGGGAAAAACAGTCCAAGGCACGTGGAAAGATCACAAGGCTCACTTGCGTATCAATGTCCTAGAAATGAGAGCGGTGCTTCTAGCGTTGCAAGCATTCCAAGACTCTGTACCATTAGGAACAACTGCAATCCAAAAATAACAAAAGAGCAGCCAAGGAGTGCTAAAAAATCCCAGTTCAGTTCTTTATTGTAAGCGCTTTCGTTCATCCACAGTATACAATGAACTTTTTCAGACAAAAACCTACCCAACATTCTATGCCTTATATATGACACTTAATTAGTTAATAAATTAACAGAACTACTTAGGTTAATCTGACTGTTGCATGTTATAAAGCTGTGAAGTTACAAAATAGTTTAAAAATGCTCAGGTTTTATTACCTCCCATTTGCTTGTGCGTATTTTTCTTTGTCTTTGCAAGTTAAAGTATGGAATCTTATATCTATTTGATGGCTACCTTTTTTCTTTTGTATTTTACATAATGGTATTTTTTAAACTACTTTGCCCCAATTCCCCCTCTGGGAAAGTCCCCAAGGGATGCACTAGTGCACAATTGGCCCCTAGGTCTCCTCTACGTTTTCCTCCTTTTCCGTTGATACCCAAAGTTCTTCAGAAAGCCAGCACATTGGGAAGGTCCTTAATTCTAATAGCCCCTTACTGGCTTTGTCAGATTTGGTTCCCCTTCTTGTGGCCTCATCTTCAGGAGGAACCTTGGATCCTGCATCCAATGCCGGATCTTCTAATTCATTCATCAGGGGTTCCTCATTCATCCCTTCAAACCCACAAGTTGACAACTTGGCTGCTCCAATTCCAAACATAGCAAGGCTACAAAATCTTTCATCCGCTACACGACACATTTTGATATCTTCTCATAAGACCTCAACAAGAAGATTATATCTTAGCAAATGGAAAAGATTTGCAGTTTGGGCATTAGAGAACCGTATTGATCCTTATTTGGCATCTATACCCTCTATTCTGGAATTCCTTACAAAGCGTTTAATGAAGGGGCAGTGGCAGCTACTATCCGAGTTCAATCGGCAGCAATTTCAAATTTTCACCTTGGGGATAATGGACCAAACATTGTCTCACAGGCTGTCTAATGCTTTTCTTAGGGGCACTAATCTTTTGAGACCATCTATTAAAGACCCAGTACCACCATGGAACATAAATTTTGTTCTATCCAGGATAATTCCCCCCCCCCCTTTGAACCTACATCATCGTGTGAATTGAAGTTCTTGACGTGGAAAACTATCTTTTAGTGGCCATCACTTCAGCTAGAAGGGTATCAGAACTACAGGCGTTGTCAATCAAACCTCATTACCTATTGTTCTACAGTGACAGAATATCTCTGCGTGCAAACCCATCCTTCCTGCCAAAAGTATGTTCAGAATCTAACTTAAATCAGTCAATAGATCTACCAGTTTTCTTCCCCAAGTATGGCAGTAAGGCAGAATACATGCTACACCAACCTGATGTTTATAGACATTTACGTTTCTCTTTACACAGAACAAAAGAATTTAGAAAATCTGATCAACTGTTTGTGTCATTTTCAGATGCCAAGAAAGGTACATCAGTAGCAAAAACTACTCTTATCTAGATGGTTATCAGACTGCATTTCTTTTACTTACAATGCAGTAAATAATCTACCAAGCAAAATAAAGGCTCATTTACTAGGGCTGTTTCCACTTCTGCTTTTCATGCCAAGTTGCCAGTAGATACCAGTTGTGCAGCAGCAACTTGGTCAAGACCTCATACCTTTATCACTCATTACAAAGTAGATTTGGACTCCAGAGACAGGGCCTCCTTTGGGTTCGCTGTTCTGAAGAATATACTCCCGTGAGCCACCCTGGAAAAATGGTGCTAGGGACGCTGTCCCATCAGTAAATAATGAAGGCAAGCTCAGACAACTTCACATAAAGAAGTCATGTATCTACCATAAGGTTCCATGTGAGTTGTCTATTATGCCATTCATTCTTACGTCCCACCCTACAACCCCCAGCCTGTGGCTTTTAGTGGATCAAGAGTTTTATTTCTGATTGGCACCTCCTAGGCTTTGACCCTGTTCAGGTCTTATAGATGGTAGGGAATTCTATACAAGTGTTAGTACGCAGGCAAACAAGGTCTGGGGAAGGCACTAGAGCATCATGGGATAGGGAATAAGCCACAGGCTAGTTGAAGATGTCGATCTTGTAAAAAAGGCAGAGTCGGAACCGAGGATCAGTTCTGAACCCATCAGTTAAGTATGAATGGCGAGATGGACAACTCACATGGAACGTTGTGATAGGTACATAACTTCTTTTTCTGTCTTTTATTACCCTATTATCAGTTTGTCTCCATGGAGAAGAAAGAAAAATGTAGTCCTCTGCTGCATTCTGAATGGAAAACGTTTCATTATATTTGATGTTCTCATGTTTTTTTGTTCCCACTTGAAATTTATTAGATTAACCCAGGGGTCTTAATCCAGATATTCATCTATGTGAAAGTAAGAGAAAACATATCAGCGCTACATGTATTATGATCTGTGCACTTTTGCACCCCATTCCCCACCTCAACAATCCACAATTACAGCCTATTAAGGGTTTTTTTTTTGTCTTTTTGCACTGTAATGCCTATATTTTTTAATACCAAAAAAGAAAGAAAGAGAAGAGGAAGAAGAAAGAAGCATCTGTTTACGTTAGTAACTTCATCACATACAAGAGCAACTAAAAATACCTTATTGTAAAATATGCATTTTATATTGTGAAATCATAGAAGTACTGTTAAGAAAAGAAACTGATCTGTTGTTGTCAGTCTTCATCTATTCTTGACTGATGGATTACAGTTATGATCCTTGGAACCGATCCAGCCATTATATAGCTCGTGCCAGCCAAAAAACTCTTGAGCTAATAGTTTACCCACAATGCCCCTGTTTACATTACCTCTGGTCTCTTTTGCCATTCTTATAGAAAGACACGTCAGCAGACTCTATTCCAGCCAAGTATAATATTGGAATTTTTCAATATTTCTCTTTCTTTGTTTAAATTGTCGTAGTATTTCTTAACTTTTATCTACCCAGTAGTGTGCAAGTGTTTTATTCCCTATTAACCTTGCACCTGTTGGAATTTCTTGTCTGCCATAGTTGGTAGTCATTCTCTCTTTCCTCTACCATTTGGTAATCTTTCCTACCATCATTGTTAGGATCTTTCCCTTACTTTCTTGTGTGTGTGTGTGTGTGTGTGTGTGTGTGTGTGTGTGTGTGTGTACTGTATCTTTCTCTGAGTTTCTGCCTCCTTTTGTCTACTATGGCAGATAAGTCAAAGTCAACCACCAGTTTCAAGCAGCGCAAAGAGTGTGGCAGGAAAATGCCAAACTCTGGCGGACAAAAATGTGTGTATTGTTTGGGTGCTCCTCATTTAGACCTAGAGTGCTCTATCTGCCAGGGCTTCAGTAATAGGGCCCTGGTAGAGCATAGAAATAAACTTATACTTAAAGGGCTTTTTAAAGCCCCCTTTGAAGAAGCTTTATCCAAGGCTGACTAATTTCCAAAGGCCTCTGGTTCAAAACTTAGTTTGGTGCCGACGTCTCCATCTGGCACTGACACCTAAAAAACATAATTATCCATCTGTCGGTTCCTCCTTGGAACTGAAATGAAAGGTTCTGAAGCTCACGGAGCAGACTGAGTCCTCAGGACCAACCACTACTTTGGTGCCGTCGACACCAGCCACAGCACCGACACTGGTAATGACTCCAGCGTCCGCACTGGCATCTTTAGTTTCCAAGTCTGTGCTGACATCTCCTACTGCTCTGTAGCTTCTACCTTCTGCTTCGGTGATGAAAACTGAAACTTTCTATGCACAGAATGAGATATTTCCCATCTATTTATCCCTTTCTGGGTCAACTCCCTAGCCCATTTATAGAGAGGCCAGAATCTCCCTACGGTTTGTCCATTCGCTCCGCCAGGAGTCTTTCTGAAGTTGACACAGTGTGGTTGGTGGACCATCTTCTGACAGCTGGGGGTCTTCCTCCATCTTCTCAGCCCACTCTCCCTTCTGCAGCAGGGGAGTTTTCCCCCAGCACTCTGATATATATTCCTCATCTGACTTCCTCAGAGGCTATAGAGCTGTCAACTCCAAGTGCACAAATTCCAATGACTTCTGTGCCAACAACATCTGTGTCTCCGGTTCCTGGTAAGGCACTGACTCCCTCAGTGCCTTCGGGTCCAGAGAGTTTGTCAACTCCTGTTTATTTGAGGTTGACCTTACCACTTCGAGCTACGGTGGCTGGGGAGTCTCTTTCCTTGGCTTCGGACTTGGAGGTGGGTCTCCTGTGGTGGAGTGTGACCCCGGTTCGGAGTTTGTCTCAGATGTTCTTTGTGTTTCACTGTTGCAGTCATCACATTTGGGTTATCTGCTTGCAGTAGCCCTCAGTCGGACTGATTATCAAAGTCTTGGGTCCTGCGTTGGTTGCCGTCTCATCTTCCATGACGTCAGGTAGTCAGGGGTATAAAGCATGCAGCTGATGCCATTACATCAGTCTTTCTTGCTGTGTGGTGCCCGAAGCAGAAGCAGTTCGCAAGTGCCGGTTGGCCAACTCTTGAAATTTTCGTTTTCGAGTTTCAGAACCAAAGTCTTCAACTAAGCTAAGTACCCCATTGGGAACACTTTTTCTTGCTCTAAACCGATGTCAGTAAAAGTTAATTGTATTTCTTGTGGAAAGCAAACACCTCAAAGATTTTCATTCATACTGTGTTCCTTGCTTAGGCCCAGACCACGACGTACCTCGCTGTCGGTTTTGTGCCTTATTTAAACAACGGACTATTCATAGTCTGTTTATTAACGCTTCTAAATATTTTGGTACTTGGTTCAGTTATCCAGAAATGGCTTCAGTAAGCCACCCGACTGCCAACATTCTGAAAAAATGTAAAGATAAAGACAGAGAGAGACCGCATAGGTCCAAAGCTGCCAACAACGCTTCTCCTAAGCTAGTCGCCAGTTCGCCGGTACTCAGGTGCTTTTGCAGCCCCTGATACCCACTACTTCAGATTTGCAGGCCTCTATTGAGACCCATTCGGAGTCCGGTATGCAGCGAGATGCTTCAACTGTGGAACCTGCGGATGTCTCTACCTTGGATGGGTGCAGGCACCGGCTTCTGAGGGTGTATTCAGGCCTACTGACTTGCATATTAAACCAATGCCATCTTCTTCTTCAAGGCCTAAATCTCGATCCATGCCTAGAAAAGCAACTCCCAGACCGTATGGTCAGGCCTCTATGCCTAAAA
This sequence comes from Protopterus annectens, assembly GCF_019279795.1. Taxonomy (NCBI): domain Eukaryota; kingdom Metazoa; phylum Chordata; order Ceratodontiformes; family Protopteridae; genus Protopterus; species Protopterus annectens. The sequence goes on from NC_056750.1 coordinate 591,401,988, forward strand.
AACACGTGATAAGAATGGCTGAATACCTTATTACTCTAATCGGGGAAAGCCACCCTTCCCCCTCTGAGAGACCTAGGACTGAGTTTCCCTATGATTCTTCTGATCAGGACTCTGAAATTTCTGTTTCTTCTGATGACCAGGATTTACCCTTATCTACCTATGAGGATTCTGATGCAGAGTGCTCCATTCCATCTGCTTCCCCTCCAGAGGATTTCTGTATTGGTGAAACCTTCCATACTCTTGGATCATTTTTGCTGGGAAAGCCAGGATTACTCTGACTCTAAAAAGAGTTTTAGGGATTTCTTACTCTTGCCCTAACACAGGCCTTTAGCTATCCTCCCTGTACTGGGCATTGTTGATGATGCCTTCTCAGAATCTAGCTTGGCCGCTGACTCTCTACCTCCTGCTACTAGAAAACCTGATGGGTATTACAGGGTTCCTGACTCTCACAAGTTCCTCTTTAAAAATCCTGCTGCGGATCCTGAGACCATTTCACCGGGACCTAAGGGCATTAAGGCTACTACTGCCAAAAATCCTACCCCCTCTGATAGAGATTCCAGGGTGCTGGATAGATGGGTTAAGAAGGTATACACTTCTGCAACCTTGGTCATTAGGGCCTTAAACTGCCAGTTTTATATGTTAAAGTATCAGCAGCATATTATTGGATTGCTTAAACAGAAAATGATGTTGATTCCTGGCTGTGCTGAAAATAAAGATTTACAGGATTTACTGCATTCTGCTGAACAAGTTGGAAAACATACTTTGCAATGTGGTTTTGATTCATTAGAGGCGTCTTGCAGGGCTGCTGTCACTGGGTCTGTACTTAGAAGGTATGCTTGGCTTAAGGAGCAATCTTTGCCAGATCATGTTAAAGCTAAATTGCTGGATGCTCCCTTAAACCAATACCACCTGTTTGGCAACAAAGCAGTAGTAGTACTTAGAAAGATGGAGGAAAAAACTAAATCTATGCAAACTGTTAGATTTCCTGCAAGTACAGCCTACTAGATTTAGTAGGCATTGGCGCTCTAAGAATTGGTCCTTTCCTGCTTCTTCCAGGCCTTCTCAGTCCAAACCCAGGACCAGCAGAATACCCAGGCTTCAGTCCCAAGGTACTCACAGGACTAAGCAGTGGGAGGCTCCCACTTCCAAAGCAGGGAGTAGTAAGAACCCCCCCCCAATGGTAAACTGTCTCAATGACTTAAGTTTAAAACTTCCAAGCCCTGCACAAATGACTGTTCCTTTAGGGGGAAAGATTGCCATGCAGGCAAAAAATTGGGAACTCATTACCCAGGACAATTGGATTTAAAATATAGTTTCCCAAGGATACAGATTCCACTTCCACTCCTTACCAACCTCAAACGGTTGGCCAGATCTACCCCCAAATCAGTGGGCAGAGGCTGAAAAGCAAGTTCTCTCTCTAAGTATCAGGGCTATTCAACCTGTCCCAGAAGAGGAAAGGGGACAAGGTTTCTACTCAAGACTTTTCCTGGTGCCCAGAAAAGACAACTCGTGGCGTCCTATCCTGGACCTCTTCACCAGCTGCTTCCTATGCTAGGCAAGGGTGCCTGGTTGGCAACACTGGATATATAGGAAGCCTACCTGCACATCCCAATAAGGGAATCTTGCAGAAGATACCTACAATTCAAAGCAGGCTGCATACAGTATCAGTTCTCTGCACTGCCCTTTGGCTTATCTACTGTGTCCAGGGTATTCACAAAGTGCCTAGCACCAGTCATTGCATTTTGCAGGCAAAGAAATATTCAAATATACCCATACCTGGACGATTGTCTAATTCAGGCAGAAAGTCAGGACATACTATTGAATCATTTGGCATTTGTACAGAAATTGCTAGCTTCTCTGGGGTACACCATAAACGAAAAGGAATCACATCTTGTACACTGCCAACAAATTGTATTCCTGGGAGCAAGCTTGAACACAACTTCCCAGATGGCTTTCCTCACGTCAGACAAACAAGTTCATTTGATAGCCTACTTCAAACTACTGGCCACAAAGACCCAGCTATCTGCAAGGAAAATACTGCAAGCCCTGGGGTTCATGGCCTGCTGCATTCTCCTAATTCCATATGCAAGACTGCATATGAGGAAACTACAATGGTATCTAAAAAGCCTATGGTTTCAACATTCTCAGGATCTAGAAGCAATGATTCCTATCATAACTTGTCTACAGATAGAGTTCCTTTGCTGGGTAGAGGCCTGCCACCTAAACAAGGGACTGCCATTCACTCTACCCCCTGCTGCCAAAACCCTAACAATAGACACATCAGACTATGCATGGGGGGCTCACTTGGCAGGGAAGTGCATTCAGGGCAAATGGAACCCAAGTCAAATGCACCTGCATAACAATCAAAAAGAAATGTTAGCTGTGCAGAATGCTCTGACAGCCTTCAAGGGCCACATTCTTCCAGGACAATTAATGGTAAAGACAGACAACACCACTGTTATGTTGTACATAAGCAAGGGGGTACCCACTCATACCCTCTCTGCAGACTAGCCATGGCTCTGTGGAACCCAGCCTTTTGCTACCAAGTGCACCTACAGTCTCAATTCCTGCCAGGAAAGCAAAATACACTGGCAGACTATCTAAGCAGAAATCTCATGGACCCACACGAGTGGAAACTGGTACCAAAGATATTCAACATGTTGAGAAACAAATGGGGGAGCCCAGAGATAGAGCTGTTTGCCTCCCCCCAGAACTACCAATTGGATAAATTCTGCACAAGGACTCCCCACAAACAAGCTTGGAAAGTGAATGTGCTGTCCTTCACCTGGAAAAACCTATCAGTTTATGCCTTTCCCTCTCTGCCTCTCCTCTCCAAGGTACTACTAAAGATCAAACAGGACAAACCAAGGACGATACTGATTGCACCAGACTGGCCATGCCAACACTGGTGTACCCCCTTTTGCACAGTGTGTCACTGCTGGCACCATGGCACCTGTCTCAGACCCCTGCCCTGCTGTCCCAGTTTGAGGGCCAGATTCTGCACCCACAGCTTCAAGCCCTGAACCTGGCAGCCTAGCTAATTACCTGATCTCTGTTACCATCCCTCAGTAAGCAAGTGTTGGATGTCATTCTGGAGGCAAAGAGGCCTAGTACTAGAAAATCCTATGCTGAAAAATGGAAAAGATTCTGTTCCTGGAACCAAACTCGGGGGATGGCCACAGCATTGCCCAATTAACCTCCAATTCTTCAATACTTAACTGACATGCTTCACGAGGGCCTTTCCTCCATCAAAATTCATGCCTCAGCCATTTCAGCTTATTACAACACAGAACCACCCCTCTTCTCTCATCCACTGCTGAAGCAGTTCCTCAGAGGGGCCAGAAACTTAAGACCCACCCAGGAGAGCCCCTACTCCAGCCTGGGACCTTAACTTTGTATTGGAAAAACTCACTCTACCTCCTTTTGAGCCAGCTGCAAATGCAGAGTTGAAATTCCTTTCTTGGAAAACAGCCTTCCTTTTAGCCATCACTTCAGCAAGAAGGGCATCTGAATTACAGGCCCTCATGGCAGTGGAGCCTTTCATCATCTTTCATGTGGACAGTGTGTCCCTCAGGACCAATCCGTCCTTCATGCCCAAGGTGGTTTCCAGTGTGGCCCTTAATCAGTCCATTCATTTGCCAACCTTCTTTTCTAATCCACAGAACAAAGGGGAACGAATACTGCACTCCTTAGATGTGCACAAACAACTTAGATTTTACTTGGACAGGACTAAACCTCTCAGGAAATCTGAATAACTGCTGGTTGCATTTGCTGCAGGGGCAGAGGGGAAGGCCATTTCAAAGCAAACCATTTCTAAATGGATAGGCCATTGCATTAATTTCTGCTGTAAGCACCATGGAAAACCTACCCCACAGGGGATAAGACCACATTCAACCAGGGCTGCATCTAACTCTACAGCCTTTCTCAGAGGTGTCCCTACCAGGGACATCCTAGAAGCTGCTACCTGGAGTTCTGTACATTCCTTCACCAAGCATTACCATTTGCCAATTTTCTCTAAATCCAGAGCTGGCTTTGCCACTGCAGTCTTGCAGGGCCTAATAGCTGGTCCTAATGCTATCTAATTTCCTCCTCCCATCCTTAGCTTTGGGAATCTACCAAAATGTGATGACTGCAACAGTGAAACATGAACATAGTACAGTTGTGTACACTTACCATAAATGTAGATGTTCGAGTATATTCACTGTTGCAGTCCTAGTTACCCTCCCTCCAGCCCCCCTGACTTCTATTGGCTATACCTCTATTCTTGTTTACTATGTGTAAAGCTTTTTGGTGTATTTGCTTTTTTGTTGGAGGTGTAACCTTGTATATATAATTGCTTCCCATTATGGAGGCACCTGACATCTGGGGCAAGAAAAACTGATGTAATGGCGTCGGCTGCATGCTTTATACCCCTGACTACCTGACGTCATGGAAGATGAGACCGCAACCAGTGCAGGACCCAAGACGTAGATCATCAGGCCGACTGAGGGCTACTGCAAGCAGATAACCCAAATATGATGACTGCAACAGTGAATACACTCTAACATCTACATTTATGGTAAGTGTAGACAACTGTACTTTCTGGGCTCCCATCCCGGGCTCCCATCCCTCCTCAGGGCGGCCTGCTTTCCATGCTATGGAGAGGGCTTTGACCACAGCTAGTGCCCAGGTGGCTCCTGTGCTACTGGAGTCTCACTCAATCTCTGCTTACCCAGAGCTTCTGCCAACCTCTGTACCCAGACATTGAGTTCCAAGGATGCAAAAGATGCCGACCAAGGATCACCCATCTTGCGAGTCCTCTTCAGATATTCCTACAGAAGAGTCCCCTCAGAAAAAGCTGTGTAAGAGGAAACACCTGGACTCCCCTGAAGAGTCTGTCATGGAGGGCACAGATTTCGATGAGGGGGAGGGTTCCCCCCAGTCACCCCGGAAGACATCTCCTTTGGAGACCTTCAGATTTTCAAACAGAGAGGTAACGAAGTCCAAAGACCCTTCCTCCAAGGAGTCTATGTACTTGCAAGCCTTTGGAGCTTGCCCATCTGCTTCATGGCTGATTCCTCCCACTGACTATCTCCTTAAGTTGATCACTCAGCGGGCTTGGAAGGCTCGTGACTTGATAGAATAATTTTCCCAGAGACCAGATAAAATACTGTCTGCTCCCGAGGACCCATCAGTACTGGGCAAATCGATTAGCAGTCGATTCCATTTTGGTGGCAGCTGCCACTAAAAAGGAACTAGCTGCAGAAAGTTCCACTGTTCATCCCCCTAACTGGGAGTCGAGGGTGATGGACAGATTTGAAAAGTGAATTTATGCATCTTCGACCTGTACCATTAAGTCCTTGAACTTCATGGCACATTTCACTCCAGAGGGACTTGATCAAGGAGCTGTCTGGTACCCTAACAGGAGCAGTTGCTGAGGGGGTCCAGGAAAAAGTGGCCTCACAGCTACCCTAGAGTCTCTCTAATTCAGTCATGAGGCTCATTGCACATGCAGCCGAAGGGGCGACCATTTCAGCTGGCTCAGGTGTTGCAATTCAATGACACACTTGGATGCGCTTTTGTCAGTTTACGGAAACTCTGATGTCTTCCTTTGTCAATGCTTCTTTTGATGGCTCCTCCTTGTTTGGCCCCAAAGTTAAAGAAACTCTTTCCAGGTGTGAGAAGGCTGGAAAGACCCTGTTTGCAGTGGGCATACATTTTTTTGTTCCCCAATGAACTTATTTCAGGAATCAGAGTGGGAAGACGTGGTTCAAGAAGTCCCAGAGGTCTTTCTATGACACACGTGGTGCAGACTTCCCTCAGGCAGAGGGGGGAAATATAATGGAAGAAACCATCCTAGAAGCAGAGGTGGCCTGCAGAACCTGGGGTTCAGGGAGCCCTTCTCTGGTCAACCCTGTCAGCGCTCCTGAAAGGACCTCTGGAGGCAGTCGGAAGAAGATTTTGTTTGCACCCAACAGCCTGGCGACAAGTAACCAAAGATTCCTGGGTGCTGAGAATTATTTCCAGAGGTTACCTTATCCCCTTCACTCTTTATCCAAGAACTCGAACAAGACTTCCCAATGTTCCACCTAATCAGAGGGGCCAAGCAGGCTTAGAAATACAAAAGCTGCTAGAAAAAGAGTCCTCCAAGAAGTCCCACCAGACTAGATAAGATCCGGACTTTACTCAAGGTTCTTTTTAGTGCCAAAAAAGACGGGACTGGAGACCAATTCTGGATCTCCGCATTCTAAACAGATTTGTTCAACAGTCCAAATTCCGGATGGTCACAGTTCAGTCAGTACTTCCCTTTCTAGAGGAAAACGATTGGATGTGCTCAGTACACCTTCAAGACTCATATTAGCACATAAAAATGGACAAATGCTCAATGTTTCTCCACTTTTGGCTAGGAGCCAGTCACTGTCAGTTTAGAGTGCTGCCCTTTGATCTCACCACAGCCCCAAGGGTGTTCAAATGTATGGCAGCAGTAACAGCTACTTGAGACTGCACAGATTCTGGGTGTTTCCATATCTAGATGACTGGCTCATCACTGTTTCCACTAGACATCTACTGCTACAGACTACAGAATTCACCCTACAATTGTTCCTGCATCTAGGCATCATGGTCAATCATTTCATACAAGTTCTCAGCTGACTCCCTGTCAGAATATGAACACCTTCTTGTGTACCCTCCCTCCCCGTCTGCAGATTACAGAAAATAAAATCTTAAGTTCATTCCCTCCTACTCTCAAAGTACCAGCCTTGCTGGTGCTCCAAGCATTGGGGTCCATGGCAGTGGCAATAACTCTGGTTCCATTAGCGAGATTTCACATGAGGTTACTGCAGTGGCTTCTTGCAAATCAATGGTCTGTTCTAACCCATCCAATGAACTACCCCATTTTTGTCACCAGTCACTGCAAAAAGGACCTGTCCTGGTGGATGGAATCCAAACAAATTCTTTTGGATCAACCCTTTCTCCCTCCTCAACTCAAAGCCATAGTGACTATAGATGCCTCCCAGATGAGGTAGGGGCCATTATCTGGGAAAGACAGTCCAAGACACTTGGTCCCCAATAGAGACCAGTCTGCATATCAATGTCCTGGAGTTGAAGGTGGTGCTATCTGCATTGCAAGAATTTCAGTCTGTCCTCCATCAAGGCACAGTTGCAATTCAATCAGACATGTCCGTGTGTGGTAAAAAAAAAAAAAAAACAAGCAAGGAGAAACTAAATCCTAACACCTGTGTTGAGAAGCCCACCGAGTGTGGCAATGGGCTATTGCCTGCAACCGGTTTCTGATAGCAATGCACATTCCAGGGAGTTCAAACGTGACAGCGAACAAACTAAGCAGATGCATTCTACTGCCTCACAAGTGGTCTCTCAATCCCAGGATAGCAAAGAAGATCTTTCATCACTGGGGCCAGCCTTGCTGCAACCTTTTTGCATCACCCCAAAACAAGTGCAGCGGCTATTTTGCCCTAATCCCCCCCCCCCCGGGAGAGTCCTCGAGATGCTTTTTTCCTGGAATGGCCCCTGGGTCTCCCCTATGCCTTTCCTCCTTTCCCTCTGATCCCTGTCTTCCTCAGGAAAGCAGCCAGGTTGAGAAGCAAAGTAATCCTCATTGCACACTACTGGCTCAACAAATTTGTTTTCCTTTCCTATAACCTCATCTAGTTCACCGTCCATGGATTTTGGACCCAGTTCCAGACCTTCTCTCTCACCCTCAGGGGCTGGTGCATCCCAGTCTTCAAAGGCTCAAGCTAACTGCTTGGTTCCTCCAATTCCGTTAGTCACCAGGCATAATGATATACCATCCCTGGTACAAATAATTTTGCTGGCATCACATAAGTCATCCAGCAGGAATCTCTTGCTTCAGTAAATGGAAGAGATTCTCAGTCTGGGCTTGTTATAATGGCCTCCACCCTTTTTCAGCTCCTGTGGAAAGTTTTAGAATTTCTGTTCATACTTTTTGCTAGAGGAACTTCGACTTCTACTGTTAAGGTCATTCTAGTTACCATCTCTAATTTTCATAATAGCTTCGGAGACCTACCCATAATTTCACATAGACTATGTAAGGTCTTCCTCAAGGGAACTATTCGATTAAAGCCTCCATTTAAAGACCATCTAGCCTCATGGGACCTGACTGTTGTTTTACAATCACTGGTACTTACCCCCTTTGAACCAGTGACTACTTGTGACTTAAAGTTCCATTCTTGGAATATGCTTCTGCTTATAGATATAATCTCTGCAAGATGAGTTTCTGAATTGCAAGCCTTATGTTCAAAACTTCCTTACTTAATTTTCCATAAGGATAGAGTTACATTCAGAACCAATCCATCCTTTCTTCCGAAGGTAGTCTGAGTCCAACATTAATCAAGCCATAGACTTTCCTGTCTTCTTTCCCCGTTGTCCAACAAAGGCGAATATTGCTTACACTTGTTAGATGTTCATAGACAATTACGTTTCTTCCTCAGCAGAACTAAAAAATTCAGAAAATCAGAACAGTGTTTCCTTTTCTGGTGCAACCTTAAGAAAATCTGTCTCTAAGGCTACCTTGTTAAAATGGTTAAGAGATTAGATTCCATCTGTTATAAATGAAAGTAATGCAAAGTTACCTGTGTCTGTGAAGGCACATTCCACCAGATCTATGGCTGCTTAAGCTGTTTTCCATTCGAAGGCTTCCATGAGTGAAATTTGCGCAGCAGCATGGGCTACTCAGTATACCTTTATTACTCATTACAAATTGGATTTGGTCTCCAAGAGAAAAGCTGCCTTTGGTTCTATGGCTCTCAGGAATATCCTTCCATAGGGCCACCCAGAATCTAAAGTAGCTGGTGACTCTGTCCCATCAGTCAAGAACAGATGAAGATTGAGAAAATCAGATAAAGAAGTTATGTCTTACCATAATGTTTCATCTGTGTTGTCAGTGTTCATCTATTCTTGACGTCCCACCCTCCTTCCCCCTCTTGTGAATTCCTGGTGGAGTGAACTTTTGTCCTAGGTTTTTATTAGGTCTCACCTTAGACATAACTTCTTCATTTGCATTAGTTTCCATCTATTTTTCTGCAAGTCTGCAAACTCGATCTGAGGTAATGTAGAGAGGAGCATTGTGGACAGACTATTAGCTCAAGAGTTGTTTGGTTGGCATGACCTGTATAACGGCCAGATCAGTTTCGAGGATAGGAACTGTAACCCATCAGTTAAGAAAAGATGAAGATTAACAACACAGATGGAACATTATGGGAAGACATAACTTCTTTTTTTACTTGGTTACATTTTTCCCTCTTCTAACCCTCCACTCAGAGCCCTTCCAAACATTAATGAAATGAAGTGAGGCAGTTTTTTTCAGGTCCCTCAAGTTTAACAAAATCAACAAAAGTCCACTCTCTCAACTTATTCTTACACAACCGTATTATACAACTGTGATTGATACTTTGCACTCTGACATTTATTCACTAAATTATGTGCTGCTGTTCTTCCTGTTCATCTCCATCTCCCAACTCCATATTCCGGTTCAATTCCAAGGTACTCCTGATTCTTCTTGTCAACTTCTGTGCTTTTCTGCTCTCAAGCTTTTTCCTTTGGAACAGTGGAAACAGTTTCACCTGCAGTCTCTGTGTCTTTTATTATTGGTAGAATAAGAAGCAGAGTCCCCTTCTGTTGAAGTCCCCTTCTGTTGATTGGTCACTTTTTGTTGGACAAACTTGCATTTCCTCCTTAGCCTATTCTGCATCAAAAAATGACTGATCCTCCAGGAAAAGTATTCTGAAAACAGCTGGATACAACAGCTTGAATCTCACACCTGCCTCTCAACATTCCTTGATTACTGGAATAAATTTCTCTTCTGGCTGTACTGTCTACAACTTTTAATATTTTGCCCTTTTGCCACAGTTTTGTCAGGATCAACTCTTTCTGCTGGTAGGTTTGCATCTTTACTAATAAAGGTTTTGGTGGCGTTTTTCATGACCAGATTTATAGCATACACATGGTGTGCCCTTTCAATGAACAGTTCCTTCTGTGGAATACCAGTTCAGCTGCTTATTTTTGCCTTCATAAAATGAATACAGTCTGTTCCTTCTAGCTGCTCTGTTACAGCAGAAAATCTCAGATTTTCCCTGTGTCTCTATCCTCTAATTTTACTATTTTCTGAAACATCTCATGTTAAGTTGTCTATCTTGCCTTCGTTCTTGCTGGTTGGGATCGGAGCCGATCCTCGGCTCCGACTCTGCCATCTTCTATAGCTCGGGAGCTGTTTACTGGCTCGAGGCTACCCCTTATCCCATGATGCCTAGCGCTAGCTACCCAGATCTCGGTTTGCCGCTTCAGCTACGAGGTGTCGTTTTACTGGCTCGGGCTTGTATTAGTTTATTATAGAACTTTTTTCTTCAAAAATAGCTTTTTTCTTAAGAGCTATACTTAACTTTTAGTCTTATACTGTTGTCATTAGTTTAGTGTGTTGTAGTAGTTCCTTTCCTCCCCCTTTAGAACTTGTTTAATTTAGAGAGTTCTTCCCCTCCCCCCTCTCTCTATCCTTTTAGGTAGCCGTTTAAGTTAGAGGCTTCCTAGTTTAAAAAAAAAAAAAAAATATTTACCTTTAGCTGTAGTATACTGTGTGTTTTTTTCCTTTTGTTGATAGTGGTGTTGTGGTATTTTGTTTTCACTTATCTGCCTTTTGGCTAAGATCAGTGTAGTATCTCTTGAGATATTTTGTTGGATACAGGATGTCTAAAGAATCCAAGGTGTCTGGATTCAAGAAGTGTGACTCATGCTGTCAGAAAATGTCTCTGACAGATGGGCACACTTCTTACGTCTATTGCTTAGGTGCAGTGCACCTGCAGGACTCTTGTTCTATATGCCATGCATTTAGTCCAAGATTTCTGCAGGAGCGTAAGAATAAGCTTATTCTTAGGGGTCTTTTAAAGCCCCAGGATTTACCGGCCAAGACTCAGCCTGTGAAATCCCCAAAACCGACCAAATTGTCGGCTCCAAGCTCAGAGCAGTCATTGGTTCAAACTTTACCTGCTACTTTGATTCCAGCCGGAACCGATGAGGCTATCTCCCCGTCGGCTCCATCAGAATCTTCGGAGCTGTCATGGAGCCACAAAAGGCTACGGTCCCCTTCTCTGGAATCCGTACATTCAGCTCCTCTGTCTCCCCTGCTTCAGAGTGAGCGCAGTCACAGATCTTCCCACTCCTCTCGGTCCTCTAGGCTCTCAGATCACGACATGGAGAGAGTGATCAGTAGGTTGCTGAAGTCACAGGCACTTGCCAAGATCTTGTCCAGCCCTCCTCAACAGGTGTCTGCTCCGTCCATTTCTATCGATGTTCCTCTTCCGACTCCTTTGAGCTCGGAGCTGGAGTTCGTTGGGGTTCGAGTCATGGAACCGTCGGCTCCAATAACTGTTTCTCCTTCGGTTCCATCGTCGGCTCCGATTCCCTCGATGGTACTGTCCATCGAGGGATCTGGGCGCCAAGGCTCCCTTGTCGGCTCCGAGGGGGCAAGTGGCATCGGACCCTTGTCCGACCCCGTTCTCCCTCTCGGAGCTTCGGCACAGGTGATTTCGGCTGCTACATCGGCCTTGGAGCCATCTCCCTCTGGGTGGAGAAGGATTCCAATTTCCTTGGAACCGGATCCTTCTCTGCATTGTGGCAGGGACGCCTTCAATGTCATGAGGAGCGTGCTGGCCTCTGAGTCAGCTCCACGATCGACCCCACCGGCTCCGTCCCCTTTAGTGCCTGCGACAACCTCTGCTCCTCCAGACCCCAAGCATGGGGAACCGGCTCTCCAGGGCACCCCATTGGTTGTTTCCTCTTCTCCCGAGGCCGCCTCTGATCATTCAGAGGAGCCCTCTTGTAAGAAGAAGTGCAAGAGGAAGCACATTGACTCCCCTGAGTCTGTCACTTCGGATACAGACTTAGATGATTCGGAAGGGTCCCAGAGATCCCCCTCTGAAGATGTTTCCTTTTCGGACATCCTCGAAATACTTAAGCAAAGGAGGAACTGGAATCCCCTAGCCCCTACCGAGGATGAGTCTGTATTCTTGGATGCATTTGGTTCCTGACCTTCCACCTCCAGGGTTTCTCCGCCTTTCGATCCACTCATGTCTGTGGTGGCTCGAAAGGCTTGGTCAGCCCCGGATACAGTGGAACCAACCCCGAGGAGACCTAGCAAGTTTATCACTGCACCCCTTGATAAGCAGTTCCTTACCAAAGGTGTTTATGTGGATGCCATGGTGGTAGCAGCAGCCACTAAAAAGGAGTTGTTGGAAACTTCTTCGTCTGTCCATCCTCCTAACAAGGAGTCTAGGACTATGGATAGATACGGGAAGCGAATGTTTGCTTCAGCGACCTTTTCGATGAGGTCACTGAATTACTTATGCCATTTTACCCGGCTTCAGAGGGATCTCCTTAAAGAGCTCGGAGATACCCTTCAAGATCCATCAGCTGAAGGGGCTCAAGCTAAAGTGGCTTCCCAGCTGGCGACCCTTAATTCTGTAGTCAACTCCTCCATGAGGCTCATTGCCTATGCAGCCATAGGTGCGAGTAGAGCCGCAGGTACAGGCGTGGCCCTTAGGAGACACGCATGGATGCAACTGTGTAATTTTGCGGAACCCTTTAGAGCGTCATTCACCAACACCCCCTTTGACGGTTCCTTTCTTTTTGGACCACAGGTGAAAGACACTTTGACTAGGTGTGAGCAAGAAGGCAAGACTCTCTCTGCCGTGGAAGTCCATTTTTCCACTCCTTCCAGACCATACCCCAAGGGTCAGAAGAGTGGTAAAATGTGGTTCCGAAAATCCCAGGGAGCCCCGCCTGACACACACAGCGATTTTTCCTCCAGGGGCAGAAGAGGAAACAACAGACGCCGCCCTCGTGGCAGAGGGGGTCCGCAGAACCAGGGTAGCAGAGAATCCTTCTAGCATCCCTGAAGGGTTGCCCGGCTGCCCATCTCTGGAGGCAGTCGGGGGAAGACTTTCACTGTACTCAAAAGCCTGACAAAGTTTTACGCAAGACAAATGGGTACAGTCAATTATATCCGGAGGTTACAAAATCCCTTTCTCTCAACCCCCCTTACCGTCAAGCAAATCCCTTCCAGATGTTCCACCCAATCTGAGGGACCAAGCAATCATAGAAGTTTCAAAACTGCTAGAAAAAGGAGTCATCCAGGAAGTCCCGGCAAACCAACATGGATCCGGAACTTACTCAAGGTTCTTTTTGGTACCAAAAAAGACAGGGCACTGGAGACCGATTCTGGATCTCAGCAGACTAAACAAGTGTGTTCAAAGAACAAAGTTTCAGATAGTCACGCTACAGTCCATTCTACCCTTTCTGGGTCAGGAAAATTGGATGTTACTCCATAGATCTTCAGGATGCATAGTATCCCATCAAAATGAACAGGCGCTCCAGGAGATTCCTTCATTTCCGACTGGGAGCCAGTCATTATCAGTTCAGAGCTCTGCCCTTTGGTCTCACCACAGCCCCCAGGGTGTTCACCAAATGTATGGCAGTGGTCACGGCTCACCTGAGATGTCAAGGATTCCAGGTGTTTCCATATCTAGACTGGCTCCTCACTGCTACTACCAGGCATCAACTTCTGCAAGCCAGGGGCTACACAATCTGCTCCCAGCTAGGCATCACAGTAAACTTCGAAAAATCTGCCTTGTTGCCCTGTCAATCTATCACCTATACAGGAGCAGACTTAGACACAAAGAACATGTCCGCAAGGCTTCCGCCAGACAGGGTATCTTTAATTCGCCAGCAAGTACAAATTCTAATGCAGAGCAAAAGGATCCAAGTCAGGTTCGTCCTTCAAACTCTGGGTTCCATGGCAGTGGCAATTCTTCTAATCCCACTGGCCCGCTTTCACATGAGGATCCTTCAGTGGCTTCTGTTCACACAGTGGTCTTTCCAACAGCTGCCCATGTCTCACATGATCATGATTACAGAAGCATGCAAAAGGCACCTTTCCTGGTGGATGGTCTCCCCACTAGTGATTCAGGGCAGACCCTTCATTCAGCCTCCTCCGGTTGCCACAATGACCACAGACGCCTCCCTGATAGGGTGGGGGGGCATTATCAGGGCAGGACAGTCCAAGGTACTTGGCAGCCTCACGAGTACCATCTGCATATAAACGTCCTAGAAATGAGAGCCGTGCACCTAGCATTGCAATTTCTTCAGGACTCTCTCCCTTCTGGGACCATTGCAATTCAAACGGACATGTCAGTGGTGTGGTACATCAACAAGCAGGGCGGAACCAGGTCCTACCCCCTATGTCGAGAAGCACTCAGACTCTGGCAGTGGGAAATTTCCTCCCAACGATTTCTGATTGTAACGCACATCTCTGGGAGGTCCAACGTCATAGCGGACAGACTCAGCAGAGCTATTCTCATGCCTCATGAGTGGTCTCTGAATCAGGAAGTTGCGGATCTTATCTTCCGCAAATGGAAACAGCCTTGCTGCGATCTTTTTGCCACCCCCTTCAACAGCAAATGCAGCAACTACTTCTCCCTTCTTCCGCTTCCAGGTCACACACCCAGAGACGCTCTAGTCCACGATTCGCCTCAGGGACTTTTTTATGCCTTCCCTCCATCTCCCCTGATACCGAAACTCATACAGAAAGCAATATTGTTGGGTTGCAAAATGATCCTCATTGCCCCCTACTGGCCTCGACAGATATGGTTTCCATTCCTTTCACCGTTACCTTCTCCATCAGCCCTGGACTCTGGATCCGATTCCAGACCTGCTGATTCATCAATCAGGTGGGCTGCATCAATCCCTCCAAACACTCCAGCTCACAGCTTGGTTGCTCCACTTCCAACCTTAGCCAGGCTTCCCAGCATTTCCCTGGCCATACGTGAAATTATTGTCTCCTCGCACCACTAGAAGGACTTATGCTAGCAAATGGAAACGTTTTTCTTGTTGGGCAGAGGCTAGGAACATAGATCCCCTTTCAGCCCCAGTCCACAAAATCTTGGAGTTCCTAGCAGAACTTTTTCATTCTGGGTCCGATTCTGCTACAATCAGGGTTCAATTAGCGGCCATTTCAAACTTTCATGTTGGTTTCTCTAATGCAAACATCATATCTCATAAGCTATGTAAAGATTTTCTAAGAGGGACTACTCTCCTTAGACCCCCAGTGAGAGATCCCCCTCCTCCTTGGGACCTAAATGTGGTACTAACCTCCTTAATTTTACCCCCTTTTTAACCTGCAGCGTCCTGCTCCATTAAGTTTCTATCTTGGAAAACTCTTTCTGGTAGCTATTACTTCAGCCAGACGCGTCTCTGAACTTCAGGCACTATTTGTCCGTCCTCCATACTTAGTTTTTCATAAGGACAGGGTTGCTCTGAGGACTAATCCCTCTTTCCTTCCGAAAGTCTGCTCAGAAAATAATTTAAACCAGTCTATAGACCTACCTGTGTTTTTTCCCAACCACACCAACAAGGCAGAATACAAATTACATCAATTAGATGTTCATAGACAACTGCATTTTTACCTGCATAAGACGAAGGAAGTCGGACCAACTATTCCTTTCCTATGCTCTGGGCAAACAAGGTCTTCCAGTTCCCAAAGTGACCTTATCCAGGTGGTTGTCTCACATTATTACTTTCATTTATCAATTGAGAAACAAAGAGTTGCCTATCAAACCAAACGGTCATTCTACTAGGGCTTTGGCCACCTCTGTAGCCTTCCAGTCTAGGTTGCCCATGGATTCTATCTGTGCAGCTGCTACGTGGGCAAATCCTCATACCTTTATTTCTCATTACAAGCTAGATATGGTCTCCAGGAGCAGAGCTGATTTTGGTTCCACAGTTCTGAAGAGTCTGTTCCAATGAGCCGCCCAGGATTGTAGGTGCTAAGGACGCTGTCCCAACCAGCAAGAACGAAGGCGAGATAGACAACTTAACATAAAGAAGTCATGTACCTACCATAACGTGCCATGTTAGTTGTCTTCATCTCGCCTTCTTTCTTGCGTCCCACCCTCTGTCCCCCTGTCCTATTGGATCGAGAGGAGTTTTGGTTTCACTGGCTGAGTGTTCTCTGGTTTGTTTCCTCTACTGACTTAGAGAGTATGACAGGTATGCTCAACCTGTTTGTTTGGACAGGTTGATTCTCTGGCTATGTCTGGGGTTAGCTATTACAAATGAGATCTGGGTAGCTAGCGCTAGGCATCATGGGATAAGGGGTAGCCTCGAGCCAGTAAACAGCTCTCGAGCTATAGAAGATGGCCGAGTCGGAGCCGAGGATCGGCTCCTTTCCCAACCAGCAAGAAAGAAGGCGAGATGAAGACAACTAACATGGAACATTATGGTAGGTACATAACTTCTTTTTCTTGAGCAGTCTCATAATCAGCCAACTTTATCTTCATTCCGACTACTGATTTTTACAGTTTTATCAGCTTATCTGAATATCTGTTTAAAGATTCTTCCATTTTTCCAGCCTTCTTTATTTGAGACCTACTCCTTCAGTGTTTTGTTTTAATCAACTCAGAGCACATTTGACTTATTTTTTCCTCTAGATTACTGGAAGGCACATATGCACCAAAGCTGGAGCTTGAACTGCTTTATGCTGCACAGTCAGTGTTTCCTCTTCACCTTTTCTTGTTGATTTCCTTCCAGGCTGTTTAGTTTCTTGAATTTTACTCAAGTTGTCAATATCCCTAACTGTCACTTCACACTTTCTGGTTTCACAAAGGGAAAACTGAAAGTAAGTTGTTGTTCAGTGTGCAGCCATCTTGGATGTCCTCCACTGGTACTGTTTTGAATGGCTGCATTCTTAGAGTCCCCAGATTGTTAAAAATGAAATTTTAACTTCAGCCTTTGGATAGAGAATGTTGGCCCGTCTGCTGCAGAGACAATCCAAAAGTGTGATGGAAGAGGCAAGTTGATCATGGAATTTTTAATATATTGTCCACCTCTCCTTTCCAAAATTTTCTATTGCCTGATGCAGTTTTGGCAAAAAGTGACTAGACAGTCTTAACAAAATGCAGGTATACAGAAGTTTAAGAAGAAATGGCAAGGGGGTTCCAAAAAGAAGTCTTGAACCTCCCAAAACCAAGGACAGTCCAACAAGTCTGAATGACTTTTCAAGGGAGCTTTTGTGACCCCCTCACACCCTGGCCCACTTTTTTCCAGAAAGTCTGAATCTCTGTTTTTCCTCTTTGACAGAAGATAATTTCAGACAAATGGGTTCTGAAAGTCACTTATCAAGGGTAAAGATGGCATTGGGACAAAATGCCTGCTTTCCAAGGGGGCATTCCTAATCCTCCAGATCAGACTGATGTCCTTCAAGGATGCATCTGCAGTCCTTACAAATGGGTTGTCCTGTCGTCAGGCAGCCCTTCGTTCGGCCGGATTCCAAAGTCTGGGTCTGGCTTTGGCTGGTGTCGCACTTCACCCGACGTCATTGCTGCAGTTACTCGGGTATAAAGGCATCAGCCGACGCCATTTTCCTCAGTCTTTCTTGCCGCGTGGTGCCCGAAGCAGAAGCTGTTCGCAAGTGCCGGTCGGTCAGAACCAGAGATTACTACTACCGAATACTTCTACTACTACCGAAGACTTCTAAAAAGCTAAGTACCCCGTTGGGGACTCTTTCTTGCCTCAGCCGATGTCAGAAAAGTGAATAATTGTTTAACTTGTGGGAAACAAATACCTCATAAAGATTTTCACTCTTACTGCTTACCTTGTTTAGGCCCAGACCACGACGTAGCAGCTTGTCTAGCCTGTGCTTCTTTTAACCGACGGACGCTTAGACGTCGGTCGGAATTTGCTGAGCAGTTTTTCGGCTCTGATTTTGCTTATATTATGCCGTCGGATCCTCCGACTTCACAAATATCCAAAAAACGCAAGGAAAAGGACCGACACTCGCGGTCCGGGGTTTCGGCCAAAACCGCGGTTAAGACAACCTCGAGTGTCTCGGTTTCGGCTGAAACCGAGCAAGCGGTTCTTCCTTCAGCCGAAAGCTTACCTTCTACCGAGGCCTCTTCCAACCTGGTGGAATCTGCTTCTGAAATCCAACCTGCAGTTGTGGTTTCTCAGGAATTATCTGACACTATTCCCTTGGATATTTCAACCCCTGCATGTGGAGCTGCTAGGCCTCCTGCAGCCATGTCCATTAAGGCCTTTGCCAGGGCTAAAGCAGCTAAAGCTACTAAATCTGTGCCTGTTATGACCCCCTCTCACAGGCCTAGCTCCAGTTCCCAAATGCTTAGTTTAGCAGAGGATCTCATTTCTTTAATCCGGGGATCCCAACCTCTCCCAGACAGGGCCTCTCACCCACCTCCAGAGAAGAGGCCTAGAGCAGAGCCCTGAGCCAGTTTCCACAGATGATTCCTCTGATGATTCAGATAATACAGACCCTCCAGAGGCTCCTTTTTCCCCTTATGAAGACTCTGATGCTGAAGAGTCCATCCCTTCTGCCTCTCCACCTGAGGAATTTTCCTTTGGGGAAACCTTGCATGCTATGAGGGAACAATTTCAGTGGCAGGGCCAAGATTTTTCAGACTCCAGAAAAAGGCTTAGAACCTTTTTGCATTTACCACAACATAGGCCTTTAGCTATACCTCCAGTTCTGTCTGTTGTAGATGATGCATTTAATGATGCTTGTACTGCTCCTGATTCATTACCTCCGGCCCCTGCTAAGCCCGATTGGTTCTACAGGGTCCCGGACACTCATCACCATTTATACAAGGCTCCTTTTGCAGATCCCGAAACTATCTCCCAGGGGCCCAAGGCTGTAGCATCTACCTCTGCCAAAAATCCCCTCCCCTCTGAAAGGGAATCCCCAGGTCCTTAGAGAGATGGGGTAAAAAAGTTTACACTTCTGCTACTCTGTCAGCTAGGGCCTTGAACTGTCAATTTCATATGATCCAGTATCAAGAATTTATGCTAGACCAGTTAACCAAAAAACAGTCCTCTGATGAACCTTTAGACAAGAAATATGTTCAGGAAATGGTACATAACATTCAGCAAGTTAGTAACCATTCTTTAAAATGCGGCTATGATGCACTGGAGGCTTCCTTTAGATCAGCCATGACTGGCACAGTTATCAGAAGGCATGCATGGTTAAAAGAGCAGGCCTTACCGGACCATGTCAAATCAAAACTATTAGATGCTCCCATGGATAAGATCAATTTGTTTGGCTCTCCTGCACAATAGGTGCTGAAGAAAATGGAAGAGAAGGCAAAATCTGTCCAAACAGTGAAAGATTTCTTACAGGTCCAACCGCCAAGGTTTAGCAGGAATTGGCCCTCCAAGAATTGGTCCTTTCCAGACTCCTCCAAAGCACAGAGAGGCAGGAATAGGCGTTCAAGAGGCAGAAGCCAATCCAGATGTGCCTACAGGGGACGCCAGTGGCAGGGTAACAACGAGCGAGGCACAGACACAGCCACCACCACTAATACAGGACAATCACAGTGACTTGGCTCTGGCACCGCCTACCAGGGAACAACTAGAAGCACCCTTAGGCGGAAAGCTAGCTTTATTTACAAAGAACTGGCATTACATCACAAGAGACAAGTGGATTTTGCAGACAATAGACCAAGGTTACAGGTTTCACTTCCATACTCTACCAGGAAAGAGAGGAATGCCAAACCTACCTCCAAATCAAAAGGCAGAAGCTCTACAACAAGTAAATCAATTATTAAAGATGAGAGCTGTGGAAAAGGTACCACATATGGAGCAAGGAAAGGGCTTTTACTCCAGACTCTTCCTAGTACCAAGGAAAGAAGGCAAATGGAGACCTATTCTCGATCTGTCCGCTTTAAACACATTCCTCATTGTTCCAAAATTCAAAATGCTGACCCTACAGCAGCTTCTTCCCATGCTGGGCAAGGAGTCTTGGCTGGTAACTCTAGATCTCAAGGAGGCATACCTGCACGTCCCCATATGACCAAATTGCAGAAGATACCTCAGATTTCTTGCAGGATCAGAGCATTATCAATTCTCAGCATTGCCCTTTGGCTTATCTACTGCGCTCAGAGTGTTCACGAAATGCCTGGCATCAGTAATCGCTCATTGCAGGCTTCAGGGGATCCAAATCTACCCTTACCTGGACGACTGCCTAATACAAGCGGACAACAAAACAAGCTAGCAGAAGACTTGAAAAGAGTCATTTACCTTCTACAAGCCCTGGGATACACAGTCAATATAAAAAAGTCAAGGCTGATACCATCCCAAAAGATAACTTTTTGGGTGCGGAGCTGGACACATCCAAACAAATGGCATTCCTAACAGTAGAAAAACAGGAGCAACTCCTCTCTACTTCTTGGCATTAACAAAACAAAACCACCTAACAGCAAGAAAAGTCCTACAAGCATTGGGCTTCATGGCATCCTGCATAATATTGGTACCACATGCCAGACTGCATATGAGAAAACTACAGTGGTACCTAAGGAATTTATGGTCTCAGCACAAGCACAGCCTGGAAACTCAAATTCCAATAATTCCATGCCTGAAGCAAGAATTCCAATGGTGGGCTCAGGCCTGTCAATCAAACGAAGGATTGCCCTTCCACAGCACTCAACCAAGCCAAACCATCACAACGGACGCCTCAGACCTCGGTTGGGGGGCCCACATGATGAACAAATGCATACAGGGTTTATGGACTCAAGAGCAGCTACACCTACACATAAACCTAAAGGAAATGCTGGCAGTAAAAATTCAGATTTTCAAACCATTTCTTCGACAAGGCCAATTGATGATAAGGACAGACAACACCACAGTTATGTGGTACATCAACAAGCAGGGAGGCACACATTCGTACCCTCTATGCCGGATGGCCCTGGACCTCTGGAATGTGGCCCTGAGTTACAACATTCAGTTACAAGCAATCTTTGTACCAGGGAAAGAAAACACTCTAGCAGACATATTAAGCAGGACTACCACCGGATGCCCACGAATGGATGCTGCATCCGGACATCTTCAAAACCATTACAAGAAAATGGGGTCTCCCAGAAATAGACTTATTTGCATCCCCACTCAATCACCAGTTAAAGAAATTCTGCACCAGGACGTACCACCCACTGGCATGGAAGGTGGACTCCCTATCCTTCAGTTGGAAAAATCTGTCAGCATATGCATTCCCACCACTTCCTTTGATGCACAAGGTGCTATTGAAGATCAAAGAGGACCATCCAAGGATCATTCTGATAGCTCCAGATTGGCCAAGGCAACATTGGTACCCATTACTGAGGAGCATGTCTCGGGAACAGATATGGCCCTTACCCCTAGTTCCCTTGTTGTTAACTCAGAACAATTACAGCACCCTGCATCCAAACCTGAAAACTCTGCAGCTGACTGCCTGGAACATTGCATAAGACAAATTAACCCAAATTTATCCCAAAGGGTTAAGGACATTATCTTAGAAGCTCGCAGACCTTCAACAAGGAAAACCTATTCAGCAAAATGGAAAAGATATATATCTCCTTTGGAGTATTGCTAAAGGGGAAGATGTGTCACTGGTAAACATAGCCAACATCCTGGAATACTTGGCAGAGCTATTCCACAAAGGCCTGTCCTACTCTTAAATTAAGATTCATGCATCAGCTATTTCAGCAGAATACGACTTGGATCCTCCAGTCTTCTCAAATCCTCTGCTCAGGCAGTTTCTGAGAGGAATTAAAAATGTAAAACCTCCTAGGAAGCCACCATTACCTGCATGGGACTTGAACTTTGTGCTAGAAAAATTGACACTACCTCCTTTCGAACCAGCAGCAACAGCAGAATTGCAATACTTATCATGGAAAACTGCTTTCCTGCTGGCAATCACTTCAGCAAGAAGGGTTTCTGAACTACAGGCATTAATGGCAGTACAACCCTTTCGGATCTGCCATCAAGATAGTGTCCATGAGAACAAATCCTACTTTTATGCCTAAGGTGGTCTCCAGAGTATCTTTAAATCAGGCTATCCACCTACCTACATTCTTCCCCAATCCACAGAACAGGGGAGAAAGACTGTTGCATACCTTGGATGTACACAGACAATTACGCTACTACCTGGACAGGACCAAGAGCAATAGAAAAACTGACCAGCTACTGGTAGCATATGCAGCAGGAATGGAAGGGAAAGCAATTACAAAACAGACAATATCTAAGTGGATAGGAAACTGCATTAGATTTTGTTACTCCTACCATGGAAAGAAAACTCCAGAAAACATCAGGCCTCACTCTACAAGAGCTACAGCCACTACCACAGCTTTTCTACGAGGAGTGGCTACCAAAGACATTTTAGAGGCTGCTACTTGGAGCTCCGTGCATACATTTGCCAAGCATTATAATTTACCTTTATACTCTAGATCCCGAGCAGGTTTTGCCACTGCTGTTTTGCAAGGGATCTTAACTACACCATAATTCTATCTTTCCTCCTCCCCCAGTTTGGCTATGGTATTCTACCCATTTGTAAGGACTGCAGATGCATCCTTGAAGGACATAGTACAGTTTTGTACCTACCATAAATGTAGATGTCCGATAGGAATGCATCTGCAGTCAGGATTACCCACCCTCCTTCCCCTCTGTGGTACTCCTAGGGTATTTGCCCCTCTTATAGCTAGCTGGGGGAATCTATTATGGTGTATTTGTTTGTATATATGTACATACATGCTTATTTTTTGTTTGCTTTCTAATATTTTGAACCATTGGCATTTATCAAAATTTAGCCTTCCTAGAGGGCACCTGGCATCTGGGGCAAGAAACACTGAGGGAAAATGGCGTCGGCTGATGCCTTTATACCCGAGTAACTGCAGCAATGACGGGTGAAGTGCGACACCAGCCGAAGCCAGACCCAGACTTTGGAATCCGGCCGACCGAAGGGCTGCCTGACGACAGGACAACCCATTTGTAAGGACTGCAGATGCATTCCTATCGGACATCTACATTTATGGTAGGTACAAAACTGTACTTTTTGTTTCCACTGTTTCTTCATCACATGCTGTTCCAAAGAGTGATAGAACCAGTTCCTCCTTTCCAGGTGGGAAGGGTTTTTTATTCAAGGATGTTCTAGTGCCAAAGAAAGAAGATGCTTTGGAGACCAGTTCTGGGATCTTTCTTTCCTGAACCTGTTTGTGATGGTGCCCAAATTCAGAATGGCGTTACTTCACAACCTGTTACCTCTACTTCCTCTTTCAAGTTTCCTGGTATCACTAGACTTAAAAAATGCTTAACCTCGCATCCCTATTCATCCAGACTTCAGACATTTTTTAAAGTTTTTTGTGTCTGGATCACATTATCAGTTCTCTCGCTTACCCTTTGGACTGTCCAGTGTACCAAGAGTGTTCACAAAGTGTCTAGCTCCAGTCTCCAGTTATAGCTCATTGCAGGCAGCCCGGGTATCCACATTTTTCCATTTTTAGATATTTTATTTTTGCAGAGTCTTTTTAAAAGTATCTGGAATCTCTCTCTTGGGTAAGAGATCTTACAGAAGCTGGGACTCCAAGAGAACATTCAAAAACCTTTCTTGGCTCCTTCACATGTTTGTGTTACCAGGATGACAAGCTAAACAGCTCAGTTCAAAGAGCTTTTCTTCCACTGGAAAAATAGATCTATATCCAGGCAGTCGCCTTGAGGGAATACATTAGGAGTTTGGGTCTCATGGCATCTATGATTCTCATAATATCTCTGACAAGAGTCCACATGAGGAGGATACAGTGGTATCTGAAATCTCTCTGGTCCCAGCATCAACTCCTTTTATCTTTGGAAATCCCAGTGCTGGGGGTTGTCAGTAGAGAAATCATTTGGTGGAGGCAACAGATATCCTTAAATCCATATATCACAGAGATGCTTCCATTGATCAAGGCACTCAATTGTCTGAGCCATCTTTGGTCCCCAAGACCTCTTCAAGTGGTTACATATAATACCACTGTCATGTGTTACATCAACGAGCAAGGGGGAAACGGGTTATATCCCTTTTGCAGACTAGCCGCATTAGTTTGGGATATTGCTTCACAGCACAGTCTCACTTTACTGGCATCCTATATTCTATCAAAGCAATTTTGTGTGGCAGACAAGCTGAGCAGGACCAGGGCAGACCCTCGCGAATGGGAAACTAAATTAGGGGTTCTTCAAGATTTCATTAATCTGTGGGAAGTTCCTCAAACAGACCTATTTGCCTTCTCTCTGAACAATCAACTGAGAAGATTCTGTTTCAGGACTCCATGCAAGGCTTGGAAGACAGATGCCTTTTCTTTTTCTTGGACACAAATGTTCCTGTATGCTCTTCCACCCTTTCCACTAATATCCATGTTAGTTCTGAGATTCATAAGGAAACACCCAGGATCATTGTGGTGACTCCCGAATGGCCCAAACAACAGTGATTCTCCCTTCTTTTGGAAATGCCCTGTGGCAATTATCACAAACTTTCTCACAGACTGGATCTACTCACACAAGAAAAGGAGTGTTTGTTGAACCCTAACTTCAACTTCAGTTGACTGCCTGGACGATAAGGTCTTAATTCCTTTAATGTACTTTACTGAGGACTTGCCACAGATACTAATGAAGGCAAGAAAACCTGCTACTAGAAAGTGATATATTGGCAAATGGAAAAGGTTTTCTAGTTGATGCCAACAACATAGCCAGCACCCATTTTTGGCTAGTTGTTCTCTGGTTGTACAATATTTCTGAGAGTTACTATCCCTTGCCCTTTCTTTTTCTGTCAAGGTTAACTTAGCCATTTCTGCATATCTGCCCATGGATCCTGCTCTTTTAATGCAGTCCCATGTCAAAATGTTTTTGAAAGGAGTTTTGCATAAGAGTCCTCTAAGAAAACTGGTGGTCCCTCTTTGGGATCTTAATTTTGTGTTAAGACAAGCTAACAGTTGCTCCATCTGAGCCAGCTAACCTGGCTGACTTGAGGTTCTTAATATGGAAAACATTTTTACTAGTTGCTCTGACCTCTGTAAGAAAGGTGTACGAGTTCCAAGCTTTTATGGTGAGTCATCCCTATCTCATTTTCCATAGGGACATGGTTTCTTTGGGAACTAATCCTGTTGTGCTTCAAGTGGTGTCCAATTTTATTTTAAACCAAACTATCCATCTCCCCATTTTCTTTCTCATACACGAAAATGAGGGAGAAAGGATACTCCGTACCTTGGATATTCATAGACAACTCAGGTACTGTCTTGAAATAACTAAATCTTTCAATCTTTAGATCATTTGTTTATTTCTTATGTAAGTAGAAGGACAACCTGTGTCAAAGCAGACCATTTCCATATGGTTAACTGAGGGCAACAGCCTTTTGTTATACTCACCATAATAGAACTATTCCAGGCAGGTTCAGTGCCCACTCTGCCAGGGTCTTGGCTTCGTATATGAGTTTTGGGAAGGGGTTGAATTCTAGAAGTATTCTAGAGGCTGATGTTTGGTCCTCTATACATACTTTTACAAAGCACTATAAATTTGATTCCTTCTTTAGGTTCAGTTCAGGTTTTTCTAGGGCCATTCTCCAGGGGCTCCTGTACACTTCTCCTTCCACCTCCCAAATGTGGGTAACGAGTAATGTAGCCATATAGCTAAGGCTACTGTAAATCATACTGTGATCAGTATGATTGTCATGGTTCAGCTGTGTGAATAAATTTACCATAACAGTAGATGTTCAAATGATCACTGCTACACTAGCCACACCCTCCCTTCATCTCCCTTGTTTTTTGCTGTGCTTTTTTGCCAGGATGTGGACACTTTTTTTTTTTTTTTTTTCCCCCGTTGCTTGTCCTTTCAGGGCACAGCCTCCCTCACTCTGTTGTTAAGAAAGCTCTGAAAGGCTTTACTCTCAAACTTTTCTTTCAGTCATCTCAACTTCAGCTGCCTGAGAGAATGGAAGATACCCGGAAGCATTGGAAGAAGGCTGCTGTTATATCCTTGGCATGATATAACCAATATAACTAAGGATCTGATGATGTCAATTTTCATTCATTCCTGAACCCCTTGGTTTGGATCTGAACCTCTGATCTGACTTTGATGTTACTATAGCTCGTGGCCAGCTGAAACTCTTGAGCTCCTCCTCCGTACCCATAATGCACCAGCCCCTAACATACCTCAGATCTCATTTGTTGCTTTTTGCATATAAACATGGTCAGCTTTGCTCTTGAGCAATTTTTGAGACGAGTGCTTTTTTCAATAATTCTTCTCTCTTTCATTCCTGCGTACATTTAGTGTATTTCTTACATACCATTGTTGGTATTTTTAAGAATTTAAAACATGAGCTGTATGTATATATATATATATATATATATATATATATATATATATATATATATATATGAAACTTCCTTCTTTACTTGACCCTTCCTCTTGCACTGTTGATGTATTCCTTTTTGTACCACAGTTGGTAACTTTTTTCACCTTTTTCTTTTCTCCTTACCCTTAAAACTTTCTGTTGTCTCTTGCTTCTTTAGCTGCTTTGATTGTGTCTGAAAAAGGGTTTAAGAAATGTAGAAAATGTGGCTGTCATTCATCCCATCAGGATTAAAGAGGCGAACATGCGTGGGCTTTGTTCAAGCCGCTTTATTATGAACAAACATCAGGACTGAGGCAAATAACTTTAACTTAAACTTATCAGCAGACTATTTCTCTCTTACATGCTCACTCTCTGGCTGCACTCCCAAAATGGCACTGAAGCTAGCATGTGCTTGCTATTTATATATGCACGTTCAGACCTTGGAAATGCTTCTTAAAGGGTACAACACATGCACATATTCTACATCCTCCCTGTTTGTGAAATGAATCATACTTCATTGATTACATTAATTGGCATGCAATAAAAACAAGACAATTCTTTGACATGCAGTTATACAGAACTAAATACATATAGACAATCATGTCCAGGTTGCTGTTTATTTTACACTAGGTCTAGAGATGTGACCAAATCATGTGACATAGAATTTAGATTCAGGTTTATCAACTGGAACTGTCTCTGCTGAATGTTCAACCTTAGGGACATCTGGAGCATCATCTGGAACAGAAGTTGGAGTTGAGACACGTTCTGCAACAGGAACATTGTCTGGATTGCTCTGAGATTTAGAGTCTGTATTACAGGGACAATGCTGCGATATCAGTTTTGATATAGGAAGATATCTGAGATTTCTCCTGTACTCCACACCCTCAGATTTTACAAAATAGGATCTTGGCTCAGCACATATACCCATTACTTGACCAATCTGGTTGGAACCTTTCGCCGTTTGTATCTTTGCTCTCCTTTTTTCAATGAACGAAGAAATCTGCTCATTTTGTCATAACTTGACTTCTGGAAAGAGAGTTTTCTGAACAGTTGGGCTTGGATGGCTTTGGTGTTCTTAGCTTTAGGACTCAACAAAGTCAAACCGATAGGCAAGGTTGGCCTTGTTTGCCTAGATAGAAGTCTCTGAGCAGGTGAGCTAAGTATATCATCACTGGGTATATTTGTGAGATTGAGTAAATTCAAAAAGACATTGGTATTGTCACGCTTTGACTTCTCTAGTAATTGCTTTGCACTCTGCACTGCATGTTCAGCTAGACCATTTGACTGTGGGTATTCAGGATTGCTAGTAACATGTAAAAAGCCCCATTCTCTTGCAAATTTCTGAAACAATTTCACTGGTAAATTGAGTACCACTGTCTGATATAAGCTTATGTGGACTTTCGTGGACTGGGAAATGACGTTTGAACTTAGTAATAACAGTAGTGGATGTTAGGTTAGGCAACAAATCAATCTCAAACCAGTTAGAATAAGAGTCGACCAACACTAAGTAATGCTGATTGTTCCACTCGAATATGTCTTTGGCTACTGTTGACCGAGGTAGTTCAGGAACTTGACTTAGCTGAAGTGGCTCTTTTTGCAGATGCAGTGTAGTGCTACTGCATACTGAATACAATGAAAGTACTTTGTCAATGTCTCTTGCTAGAGAAGGCCAAAAATCTAGTCCTCTCTACCTTCTTTTGATAGATTAGGAACCTGGGTGACCACAATGCAAAATCTGGATATATTCACATTGTAAGGAAGCAGGAACAACAACTTTAGGACCTTTGAAAATGTCATCTTCCATCAACAACTCATCTCTGTAAGAAAAATAAGCTTGTACTTCAGGCGGTTCACTGGATTGCTTTGGCAGCCATCCTACCTGGATGTAGTGGTTGAGCTTCTGCAAAACAGAATCAGTCTTTGTATGATCTCTCAGCTCATCAAGTCTTGTGGTAGAAACATTGCACACTTCCATGATATCAAAGTCAAAATTTTCTGCATCAGGCTGATGTCCTTCTATTCCCATGTTGCAGTATTCTGCATATGGGTTTATCCCTTCAGTCTCGCGTACATTTGGCCAGTATTCAAACCTTTCAGTCTCTCTATGGTGTGTCAAATGTCAGGCAAAGCGGTGGATACGTGGGCCATAAAAGTGATGTCGGCACACATCAGCCCTCAGAACTTTTCAGCCACCATTCGTATGCCAGGTGTTCCTGTTACTGCTGACGTCACAATCATTTTTTGAGATACGTTCCGTGTTGGGAAACCTTTTTCAGTCCTTATTGTAACATTGCTTGTTAATGTTATACAGAAAGGGAAAGTGTCAGTGTGGACGCCCACCATAAGTGTTTGTTCTGTTTAGGAAGAGCTCACGACTGTAAGGCCTGCTGTATTTGCCAGGCGTTCATACCAGAAACCTTTCGTAGCCGGTTGCACGCGTTAAATTTGTATCTTGAGAACCAGCGCCTGAAACTTCTTGTGCTTAGGATGGAAGGTCCTTCTGATGTTCCCCCAGAACTGCCTAAGTAGGCCAGAACCCTACGGCCTTTGACTATTACTGAGCCTGCACTGCCAGACTCCCAGCCTGTGGCTGACATAGGCCTGGTTTCAGGATCGGGTTCCGGATTCGCTTATGCGGAGGTTGCAGGTACCTCTAAGGTCGCCGCACCATCCACAGATGAGAGCATGTCCGCCAAGGCTATACTTGCACCACTAGCCGATGCCAGAGGGGAACCAGTGCTTCATGGGGAGTAGTCAGAGACCTCTGCCCCTTTACAGTCCCCGGTTTCTAGGAAACCGTCTACCACTCCTTTAAAAAGAAGGGAGAAGAGAAAACATATTCCTCCCTCTTCTGAAAGCATGCCTGACTAGCAGGCCTTCAGTCAGAGCCTCTTCAGCTCCTTTATGAAATTGAGGCCTACTCCTCATTCAACCTTCACCCCTCTTCCTCTCCTAAGCCCTAGGCCTGTGCATACAGACCAACCTCCTAGGGAAGAGGAGGTCCTTTCAGACTCCTCTGAAGAATATCTTTCCTACAATTCACAACTCTCATCTCCTTTGGGATACGGATCCCGTGAGGGAGAATCCCTGGACCCTGACTCCCCAGTGGAAGACTTAACCTTCACTAAGACCATTAGCAGGATGAAGGAACATTTCAGATGGGATTCCTCAGAAACATCTGAGGTACAGAAGAGGTATTACGACCTCATTCAAATGGAAACACTTAGTCCATCTGCTGTTCCTCCTATCATCCCAGCCTTCCTGTATCCCTTTTCTTCAGCATCTGCTAATCCTGACTCTCAGCCTCCTGCTCAACACAGACTGGGATAGGCTGTACAAAGTACCTGACACTGCTAAGCACCTGAAAAAGTCCCCTCCAGCTGACCCAGCCACTATCTCTGTGGCCACTGACAAAGTCACCAAATTATTACCAACTGTTACTATTCTCCCTGCTAACAAGGACAGCAAGACATGGAAAGATTAGGGAAAAAGATTTATACTTGTGCTACATTGGCCTTCAGAGCCACTAACTACCAGCCCCACATGACTAAGTATAGCCTATCTCTTCTGCAATCTGCTACAAACATTTGGCAGTTATTCCAGACTCCCCTGCCAAAACATCTCTGTCCTCCCTCCTGGCTCTTACATCTCAAGTCACCAGACACCCATTAGGTGTAGCTATGATGCTGCTGAATCGTTTGCTAGATCAGCAGCATCGGCATCTGCCCTACACAGATATTCCTGGCTTTGCCTACAACTCCTGTCAGATGATTTTAGGGCCAAGCTCATAGATGCGCACCCTTGGGTAATGCTGCACTTTTTGGATTTAAGGTCGTTGATCTCTCTAAATCACTGCCACAAAAGGGCAAAGAGATGCAGGACATCAAACATCTCCTGGTCTCACCAATTCCCAAGTTCCACCAGAATTGTCCTTCCAAAACACAGTTTATTAGGAAGCATTCCCGGTCTACCCCTAGTGCCAAACCTCGAAAACCCACCAGGAAACAACCTCCTATGCGTAGAGCACCTTCTGCATCTAGCCAGAGGCCTTCTTTTCAGGACCGGGGAGGGTAGCATCTGACTACCTGCAACTTTTGCCTCAATCTCCTCCCTGTACCATGTCCCTGTCTGACTGCCTGCCTCTCTCATTGTTTCCCTCTGTGGCCCTAGATCACCAAAGACAAATGGGTCCTGTCTATCCTCAAAGATGGCTACTACATGACTTGGCTCTCTCCTCCTATATGGAGAGTCATTCCTCATCCCCCTTCACAGCAACTGCCCCTCTTGCAACCAGTACTGCAGACATTGCTAGACCAGGGCATTATGCAATTAGTTCCCTCCTCTGCAAAAGGAAAAGGCTTTTATTCAAGACTCTTCCTGGTTCCCAAGAAAGACGGATAATGGAGACCCATCCTGGATCTTTCCTACCTCAGTCTCTTCCTAAAGGTACCCACCTCCAAAATGCTCACGGTGCCTACCCTTTTTCCTCTGAGTGCTCCCCAGGGATTCATGGCTACTCTGGACATAAAAGATGCCTACCTCCACGTCCCTAGCAAACCCTCCCACAGGAAATATTTAAGAATCTTGGTGGGCTCCTCTCATTGGCAATTTTCTGTCTTGCCTTTTGGTCCTTCCACTATTCCCAGGGTCTTTACCAAATGTTTAGCGCCAGTGGTGGCCTACGCCAGGACAAAGGGGATACAGATTTTCCCCTACCTGGACAACATGCTCATCCAGGCCCCCAGCCAACAAATACTGCAAGATCACCTCCACCTGGTGATCGCCTTATTACAGTCCTTAGGATTCCAGATAAATCTACCAAAATCCCACCTTCAAGCAATTCAGTACATTGTCTTCCTGGGGTGCAGAATAAGACCTCCAAAGGAGAGCTCCCTATCAGATCACCTTCTCCAGGTGCTCCAGTCAACCCAATTGACTGCAAGGTAGTACCTTAAACTATTGGGTTACATGGCAGCCACAATACCCATGCTACCTTTAGCAAGGCCCTACATGAGGAAGCTGCAGTGGTACCTTCACTCGGTCTGGAAACACAACCAGCCCTTGGAGCACATTGTACCACTTCTACCCTGCTTAAAATAAGGAGATACGTTGGTGGTGGGACCAGGTACAAAGAAACCCAGGACTCCCACTACAACCACCACAACCTGCCCAGGTCATGCACACAGATGCCTCAGACCTGGTGCAGGGCTTGTGGCTGGTTCACCTAAAATCAGAACACGTCTATGCCAGAGAAACAAGGGCAATCCTGCTAGCCCTACAGGCATTTCAACCTTCTACAGGTGACCTTTCTGATATACACAGACAACACAACCGTACTGTGGTATATCAACAAGCAAGAGGGGACCAGGCTAGCTTTCTTGGTTTTGAGAGTTGGCTACCTCACAGGGAATCTTCCTGCGAATGACCTACATCCCATCTCTCCACAACAAACAGATTTGTTGAGCAGAACCGGCACAAACAACCACAAATGGATGCTGCACAGAAAGGTGGTCTTGGATCTGGTCCACAAGTGGGCTTTACCTCATATAGACCTGTTTGCCTCCTCCCTCAACAGGCAATTTCTTGGCTTTTACACCAGAATACCAGAACCACAGGCACTGGCAACAGATGCCTTCTTAATCTCATGGAAGGGGAAATATCTATATGCATTCCCCTCCTTCCCTCTCATCCAGAAAACCCTGCTGAAAATACAGCAGGACAACCCAAAAATCTTGTTGGTGACTCCCTACTGGCCCTGACAGCACTCGTTCCCCTTACTTCATCTGTCCAAGGGTATTCACCACAGGTTAACCCCCAGAGTGGACCTCCTCACACAACATAAGGGATCAGTAATCCGTCCACAATGGCAGATGCTCCACCTAACTCTGTGGCTGATAGGATTCTGATCCCATTTAGACACCTTTAGTGTGAGGATGTTCTCAATGTCCTGCAGGAGGCCAGGAAACCTAATGCCAGAAAATCATATCTCTCCAAGTGGAAACGATTCACTATTTGGTGTCTCAAAAAACAGCTGGATCCGCTTCTCAGTGAACCACCTCTGGTGCTGTCCTGTTTGTGTGAGCTACTGCAGTCAGGACTGGCTTACTCATCCATTAAAGCCCATCTGTCTGCTATTTCTGCCTGCTCACCTTTGCACCCCCCGCTTGCTTCACAACTACCTTACAAACTTTTCCTCAAAGGAGTTCTGCACCTTAGGTCTCCTAGGAGACGCATTCCCCCTCCTTGGGACCTCAACTAAGTGTTAGAGAAGCTTACACTACCTCCTTTTGAGCCAACTAATAAAGCCTCCTTAAAGCACTGCACCTGAAAAACCATCCTGTTGGTGGATCTAACCTCAGCCAGGAGAGTATCTGAAGTCCAAGCTCTTATGGCTACACCACCCTTTCCAGTTTTCCACAAAAACAGGATTACCCTTAGGACAAATCCGTCCTTCATGCCCAAGGGATTCAACGACAGGTCCCTTAATCAGGCCATCCAACTACCTGCTTTCTTCCCTAATCCACAGGGAGACAGTGACAGAGTGCTGCATTCCTTGGACATTCATAGATCAGATTCTACCTGCACAACACCAAGTCTATCAGACAGAGACAGACCAGCTATTTGGATCCTTTCACCCCAGAGCCCTTGGTAAGGCTGTTACCAAGCAGACTAGTTCTGCTTCGATATCAAAAGTCATAACTTTTTGCTACCAGTTTCATGGCAAGACCCCACAAGGAGTAGTCAAAGCTCATTCCACTAGAGCAATGGCATCTTCAGAAGCCTTCTTCATGGTTTGGATACCCCTTCAGTCCTGGAAGCTGCTAATTGGTCATCAGTCCACACTTTCACCAAACACTACAAGCTTGACCTCATCTCCAGGTCCAAGGCAAGTTTTGCCAGGGCTATCCTGCATGGATTCCTGGAATCTGCATCTAGACCACCACCCCAACCTCAGTGAGCTTTGGCACTCACCCATATGCAGAATACTGCAACATGGGAATTGAAGGACATAGAAAAGTTGTGTAAAGTCTTACCATAACCATAGATGTCCTTCTCTTCCATGTTGCAGTATTCCTTTCCACCCACCTTGCCCTCTCATCAGCTACATTTATTCCTTTTCTGGATAGCAATGATATAGTATTGCCCTTACAGGACTGGCTCCAAATGGGGCTACTCTTCTGAGGGCTGGTGCGTGCCGACGTCATTTGTATGGCCCACGTATCCTCTGCCTTGCCTGACATCTGACTCACCACAGAGGAACTGAAAGCTTTTGAACACTGGCCATACGTATGCACGACTGAAGGGATAAACCCATTTGCAGAATACTACAACATGGAAGAGAAGAACATAGTACAGTTGTGTACACTTACCATAAATGTAGATGTTCGAGTGTATTCATTGTTGCAGTCATTACAGGTTATCTGCTTGCAGGTAGCCCTCAGTTGGCCTGATTAACAAAGTCTTGGGTCCTGCATCGGTTTCTGTCCCTTCTTCCATGATGTCAGGTCGTTAGGGGTAGAAAACATGCAGCAGACACCATTGCATCAGTTTTTCTTGCCCCAGATGTCAGGTGTCCCCCTATGGGAAACAGTTAAATATAAAAGTACAAATATATACTTCCAACTAAAAAAGCAAATACACCAAAAAGGCTTTTAAGCGTAGTAAAAGAAAGTATAGGTATAGCAAAAAGAAGTTAGGGGGCTGGAGGGAGGGTAGCCAGGACTGCAACAGTGAATACACTCTAACATCTACATTTATGGTAAGTGTACAACAACTGTGATATGTTCTTCGTATTTCACTGTTGCAGTCATTACATTTGGGTAGATTCCTGAAGCTATAGTTGGGAGGAGGATTTTAGATAGCATTAGGGCCAGCTATAAGACCCTGCAAGACTGCAGTGGCAAAGCCAGCTCTGAATCTAGAGAAAAATGGCAAATGATAATGCTTGGTGAAAGTATGTACAGAACTCCAGGTAGCAGTTTCTAGGATGTCCCTGCTAGGGACGCCTCTGAGACGGGCTGTAGAGGTAGATGCAGCCCTGGGGGATAGGTTTTCCATGGTGCTTATAGCAGAAATGAATGCAATGGCTTATCCATTTAGAAATGGTTTGCTTTGAAATAGCCTTCCCCTCTGTCCCTGCAGCAAATGCCACCAGCATTTGTTCAGATTTCCTTTGAGGTTTAGTCCTGTCCAAGTAGAATCTAAGTCGTCTGTGCACATCTAAGGAATGCAATTCCCCTTTATTCTGTGGATTGGGAAAGAAGGTTGGCAAATAAATGGACTGATTAAGAGCTACACTGGATACCACCTTGGGCATAAAAGATGGATTGGTTCTAAGGGACACCCTGTCCGCATGAAAGATGATGAAAGGCTCCACTGCCATAAGGGCCTGTAATTCAGATACCCTTCTAGCTGAAGTGATTGCTAAAAGGAAAGCTGTTTTCCAAGAAATAAATTTTAAGTCTGCAGTAGCAGCTGACTCGAAAGGAGATAGTGTGAGTTTCCCCAAGACAAAGTTAAGGTCCCAGGCTGGGGTTGGAGCTCTCCTGGGTGGTCGCAAATTTTTGGCCCCTCTGAGGAACTGCTTGAGTAGTGGATGAGAGAAGAGGGGAGGTTCTGTGTTACAATGAGCTGAAATGGCTGAGGCGTGGATTTTAATGGAGGAAAAAGACAGGCCCTTGTGAAGCATCTCAGTTACGTATTGTAAAATCTGAAGTAAATTGGGCGCTGCTGTGCTCATCCCTTGAGAATGGTTACAGGCACAGAATATTTTCCATTTTTCTGCTTAAGATTTTCTAGTACTAGGCCTCCTTGCCTCTAAAATGATATCCATCACAGATTTGCTGAGGGATGGTAAGGAAGAGGTTAAGTAATTAGCCAGGCTGCAAGGTTCAGTGGTAGAAGCTGAGGGTGCAGAATCTGGTTCTCCTGCTGAGACAGCAGGGAAGGAGTCTGAGGCAGGTGCCATGGAGATAACCGTGACACACTGCACAGGAGGGGGTACCAGTGTTGGCACAGCCAGTCTGGAGCAATCAAAATCATCCTTTGTTTGTCCTGTTTGATTTTTAGTAGTACTTTGGAGAGCAGAGGCAGAGGGGGAAGGGCATAGACTAATAGGCTTTTCCAGCTAAAGGACAGAACATCCACTTTCTAGGCTTGTTTGTGGGGAGTCCTTGTGCAAAATGTGTCCAATTGGTAGTTCTGGGGAGAGGCAAACAGGTCTATATCTGGGCTCCCCCATTTGCTTGTCAACTTGTTGAAAATTCTTGGTTCCAGTTTCCACTCGTGTGGGTCCATGAGGTTTCTGCTTAGTCCGTCTGCCAGTGTATTTAATTTTCCTGGCAGGAATTGAGCTTGTAGGTGCTCTTGGTAGCTCAAAGCTTGTTCCACAATGCCATGGCTAGTCTGCAGAGGGGGTAAGAATGTGTACCCCCCTGCTTGTTTATGTACCACATAACAGTGGTGTTGTCCGTCTTTACCATTAGTTGTCCTGGAAGAATGTGGTCCTTGAAGGCTGTCAGAGCATTCTGTACAGCTAACATTTCTTATTGATTGATATGCAGGTGCATTTCACTTGGGTTCCATTTGCCCTGAATGCACTTACCTGCCAGGTGAGCCCCCCCCCCCACCATGCATAGTCTGATGCGTCTGTTGTTGGGGTTTAGGCGGCAGGGAGTTGTGTGAAAGGTAGTCCCTTGTTTTGGTGGCAGGCCTCTGCCCACCAAAGGAACTCTAGGCGTAGGCAAGGTATGATGGGAATCATTGTTTCTAGGTCTTGAGAATGTTGACACCATAGGCTT
Source organism: Protopterus annectens (assembly GCF_019279795.1). Taxonomy (NCBI): domain Eukaryota; kingdom Metazoa; phylum Chordata; order Ceratodontiformes; family Protopteridae; genus Protopterus; species Protopterus annectens. The sequence continues at coordinate 591,437,964 of NC_056750.1, forward strand.
TTTAGATACCACTGTAGTTTCCTCATATGCAGTCTTGCATATGGAATTAGAAAAATGCAGGAGGCCATGAACACCAAGGCTTGCAGTATTTGTCTTGCAGATGGCAGGTATTTTGTGGCCACTTTTTTGAAGTAGGTTGTCAAATGAATTTCTTTCTCTGGCGTGAGGTAAGCCATCTGGGAAGTTGTATTCAAGCTTGCTCCCAGGAATATAATTTGTTGACAGGTACCAGGTGTGATTTCTTTTCATTTATGGTGTACCTCAGACAAGTTATAACACTTTTTTACAAAGGCCAGATGATTCAAAAGTATGTCCTGGCTTTCTGCCTGAATTAGACAATTGTCCAGGTAAGGATATATTTGAATATTTCTTTGCCTGCACAATGCAATAACTGGAGCTAGGCACTACCCTGGGCACAGTAGATAAGCCAAAGGGCAGTGCAGAGAACTGATTGTGTGTGTAGCCTGCTTTGAAGCGTAGGTATCTTCTGCAGGATTCCCTGATTGGGATGTACAGGTACGCTTCTTTTAAATCTAGTGTTGCCAACCAGGCATCTTTGCCTAGCATAGGAAGTAATTGGTGAAAAGTCAGCATCTTGGTTTAGAGTAGACAGGTCCAAGATAGGACACCATGAATTGTCTTTTCTGGGTACCAGGAAAAGTCTCGAGTAGAAACCGTGTCCTTTTTCCTCTTCTGGTACCAGTTGAGTAGCCCCCATGCTTAAGAGAGAAAGTACTTGTTTTTGCGCCTCTGCCCACTGATTTGGGGGTAGGTCTGGCCACCCACTTGGTGTTGGCAATGTGTGGAAGTGAAATCTGTATCCCTGGGACACTATATTTAAAACCCATTTGTCCTGGATAATGAGTTCCCAGTTCTTTGCATGAAGAGCAGTCTTTCCCCCCAAAGTGGCAGTCCGTTGATAAGTGCTTGGAAATTTTAAAAGGAAGTCATTGAGACAGTTTACCATAGAGTCTTATTCCCAGATTTGGAAGTGGAGGCCCCCTACTGCTTAGTTCTGTGTGTCCCCTGGGACTGTAACCTGGTGTTTTTGCTGTGTCTGGGTTTTGCTTGAGAAGACCTGGAAGGGGCTGGAAAGGACCAATTCTTAGACGGCCAGTGCCTACTAAATCTGGGAGACTGAACTTGTAAAAAATCTTTAACAGTTTGCATAGATTTAGCTTTATCTTCCATCTTTTTTAAGAACTTCCTCAGCCTTGTTGCCAAACAGGCTGTCCTGATTTAAAGGAGCATCCAACAATTTAGCTTTAACATGATCAGGCAAAGATTGCTCCTTAAGCCAAGCATGCCTTCTGAGCACAGAATCAGTAACAGCAGCCCTGCAAGAGGCCTCTAATGAATCAAAACCAAATTGCAAAGTATGATTTCCAACTTGTTCAGCAGAATGCATTAAATCCTGTAATTCTTTATTTTCCACACAGTCAGGAATCAACATCATTTTCTGTTTAAGCAGTCCAATAACATGTTGCTGATACTTTAACATATGAAACTGGCAGTTCAAAGCCCTAATGGCCAAGGTTGCAGAAGTGTAAGCCTTCTTACATCATCTATCCAGCGCCCTGGAGTCTCTATCAGAAGGTGTAGGATTTTTAGCAGTAGAAGCCGTAATGCCCTTGGGCCTCTGTGAAATAGTCTCTGGATTTGCAGTAGGATTTTTGAAAAGGAGCTTGTGGGACTCAGGGGCCCTGTAGTGTCTGTCAGATTTTCTGGGAGCAGGAGACAGGGAATCAGGGGCCAAACTAGATTCCGAAAAAGCATCATCAACAATGTCTAGTACAGGAGGAATAGCTAAAGGCCTATGCTGAGTTAGGAGAAGGAAATCCCTAAGTCGCTTTTTTGAATCAGAAAAATCCTGGCTTTCCCAGTGGAAATGCTCCCTTAGAGTATGTAAGGTTCCCCCAAAAGAAAAATCCTCAGGAGGGGAAGCAGAGGGAATGGAGTCCTCTGCATCAGAATCTTCATAAGTAGATAAGGGCAAATCCAGATAATCAGAAGAATCAGAAAAAACAGAATCCTGATCAGAAGATTCATAATCAACTTCAGTCCTAGGCCTCTTAGAAGGGGGGGGGGGTTGGCTATCCCTGATTAGAGTTATTAGATCTTCAGCCATTCTTATAATTTGTTTTTTAGGCATAGAGACCTGAGCATGTGGCCTGGGCGTCGTTTTTTTAGGCATAGATCGAGATTTAGGCCTAAGTAAAGAAGGAGACGTTGGTTTAATATGCAAGTCCATTGGCCTGAATACACCCTCAGAAGCCGGTGCCTGCACAGCGGCTCCGGACCCATCCAAGGTAGAGATATCCACAGGTTCCATAGTTGAAGCATCTCGTGGCATACCAGACTCCGAATGGGTCTCAGTAGAGGCCTGCGAATCAGAAGTAGCAGGTATCAGGGGCTGCGAAAGTGCCTTACTGAGTACCGGTGAACTGGCAACTGGCTTAGGAAAAGCATAGTCAGCTAGTTTTGGACCTCAGCGGCCTGTCTCTGTCTTTATCTTTGTGTTTTTTTCGGAATCCCAGTAATCGGATAGCTAACCGCTGACATTTCTAGATAATCGAACCGAGAACCAAAATATTTAGAGGCGAAAATATACCGACGGATAGTGCGCTGATTAAATAAAGCACAAAACCGACGGCAAGGTACATCGTGGTCAGGGCCTAGGCAAGGAATACAGTATGAATGAAAATCTTTGAGGTATTTGCTTTACACAAGTAATGCAATTATTAACTTTTACTGACATCGGTAGGGAGCAAGAAAAAGTTTCCCCAATGGCGTACTTAGCTTTAGTTGAAGACTTCAGTTCTGAAACTCGAAAATGAAAATTTCAGGAGTCGGCCAACCGGCACTTGCGAACTGCTTCTGCTTCGGGCACCGCATGGCAAGAAAGACTGATGTAATGGTGTCAGCTGCATGTTTTATACCCCTGAAGTCATGGAAGAAGGGACAGCAACCGACGCAGGACCTAAGACTTTTTTAATCAGGCCGACTTAGGGCTACCTGCAAGCAGATAACCCAAATGTAATGACTGAAACAGTGAAACACAAAGAACATCTATGGTTATGGTAAGACTTTACACAACTTTTCTTTCTGTTGTAATTCTGGGCAATCTGGATAAGGTATTAGCGAGATAATGAAGTTTGCCTTTTGTATGGACCATTTTGAAGTTGTACTTCTGTAATTTGAGTATCGTTCTTTGTAATCTTGCTGGAGCAGAATCCATAGGCTTCTTTAAAATAGTAACTAGAGGTGGGTGATCAGTTTAAATCTGGATATCTCGACCATAAATATAATCTTGAAACTTGGTGCATGCAAATACAATTCTCAAAAGTTCCTTCTCAATTTGAGCATATTGCATTTCAGTTTTGGTACGAGTTCTAGATGCATAGGCTACTGGCCCACCCTCAAGAAGAATAACTGTACCAAGACCAAATTTTGAAGCGTCGCAGCAAAGAGTAACTGGTTTATTGACATCATAGTATCTTAGTGTAGGTGGAGTGGCAATTTTCTGCTTAAGGTCATCAAATTCTCTCTGATGCTGTTCTAGCCAAGACCATACAACATTTTTGCATGTTAGATCTCTTAAAGATGCTGTTAATTCACTGAATTCTGGCATGAACTTGCCCAAATAGTTATCCCTACCAAGAAAATGCTGTAAAGCTTGAACATTGTCTGGAGTGGGCATCTCAAGAATAGCTTCTTGCTTGGATGGGTCTGGTTGTAATCCAATACTAGTAAACAAAAACTACGTATGTGACTTCTGGTAATCTGAATTTGCACTTCAGAGGATTGAGCTTTAAGTTCACTTCACATGCTCTGTACAAAACGTTCTTGGGGTTTGTCATGCTGTACTTCACCATTGCCTCTGATCAATAAATCATCTACTATTATGGCACAGGGATCGACTGAAAAAAATCTGTTCCATTGCACACTGAAAGACTTCACTTGCAGAATTTATACCAAATGGCATCCTGAGAAATCTATGTCTTCCAAATGGGGTACTGAATGTAGTCAGTAGTGAAGATTTGGGATTAAGCATTACTTGCCAAAATTAACTCTCTGCATCCAAGACAGAAAATACAGTGGCATTCGGTATCAGGGCTGCGACTTACTCGACTGTACGCATGGGATGATGTCTCTTCAGTGCCTTACTCAAGTCTCTTGGGTCGATGCATATTCTGTCGTCATCTTAGCCATTTTTATGAGTTGCTACCATAGACGACACCTATTCAGTTGGTTCTGTGACTGGATAAAAATCACACCTTGTTGCACCATTTTATCCAGCTGAGCTTTAACTCTATTCTGCCTAACTATAGGAACTCTCATTTGCTGATCTGACCATTGGACTGGCCTCTGGGTCTAACTTCATGGAATGCACAACTGGAAGCTTGCCTAGCTTGTCATTGTAAACATCAGCATATTCTGAGAAAATAGTTTCACTGATGCTGGAACTGGAACATGTGCTTATGCGATGAACTTCTTTAATAAAGGAAAGCAAGTCCATTCTCAAACTGTCTCCGAGACCTAATAATGACTGCACAGGTCTTCAAACCATGTAAAACAACAACTTGTAACTGTACCCAGCCAAGTAACATGAATGCAATACTGTTCCTTCCAACTGAATTCCTTCACCTCCATAGGCAACAAGTTTTGCACAACTATCCACATTGTTGTTCATCAGCTCTTACTTTGTCAAATGTTTCTGCTAAAATGACATTACACTTTGAACCAGTGTCTACTTTGAGCTCAGTGGGTTTACCATGAATCAGGACAGTACAAAATACTTCACGCTTTGCTAATAAGTTTACTGCATTGACCTTTTCACCAAACACTGATAAATCATCTACGTAGAAAGTGGAGTTGTAGTCTACATGATCAGTTTGCTTTTTTGAGTGGTCTTTCTTTATAACTGAGCGAGGCTTACTTGTGATTTACAAAACTTTTGCAAATTATTCCATTTTTTACACTTGCGATATTGCTGACCAAATGCTAAGCACCTTTCATTTTTAGACACATGGTTGGCCCACAATTACAACAGTTAGCAATGAAGCTTGACTTGGATTTTGCTGAGTCACCCTTGTGCTGTACTGAGTTGCGTCTGTTCTGCACTGAGCATGCTCCTTTAACTGAACTAGTCTTAAAACTTGCTGGAAAACTTTGGGTTCTCCCTGCCGCAAACACAGGGGCTGGAGCTGCCATGTGCTTAGGCCTGTTTCTGTTTGCCACGTGCTACATGCTGTCTACATTTGCTCTGGAGCCTTTCACTAAGAAAAATCTTTCTCACAGCAGCACTATTAATACCACACACACAAGCCTGTCCTGCATTAGCTCATCTATTAAATCACCAAACATGCAAGTTTTAGCTTTGTTTCTCAAGTCAGTAATATAGGGTGCAAGTGTTTCTCCTGGCGTTTGGTCTCTTGTGTAAAACAAATGCCTCTGTAATGTAACATTCATCTGGAAGTTGCACATTTCTCTGAATTTGCGCTTCAGACACTTGGGATCTTTCCTTGATTCAGCCTGGACAGCAATATGACGACTTTCATCTTCACCTTCATACACTGCTGGTGCATACACAAATGAATGCTCTCTGTCAATGGCATCTACCCAGCTAGGTTTAGCAAAATGAATGCCCTGGTACGTGCATCTTTATCTGAGTAAGCTGCTTGTATGAAAATATTGTACTGTTGCTCAAATATTTTCTAATTCTCTGCAATATTCTGATCAAATACAAATGGACCTGGTCTGTGAAATGCCTCTGCCATATTAACACATCAGCGAAGGTTTTATTTATTTATTTTTATATATTTTTTTTGCAAGTATGCACGAATACACACACACACACACACACACACACATATATATATATATATATATATATATATATATATGTGCCAGAAATCTATACCGGTACTTGTTACTATGCCCAATAGCACAATAATCCAATGAGTAATTTACCTCTGCGAAATACTTTGCAAAATAAATCTCCCGGGCACTCCAATACTCTTGAAATTATTATACTGTAAAGTCATTTATCATCATTTTAAGAAACGTTTCAAAGTAACTGCACATTTCGAATAAACTGGGCAGCAGAAGAATCTCAGAGTGAGAAACATTTCAAAGTAACTGTACTTTGCGAATAAACAGCACACTGAAATACTTCTGAAATGGCTGTACTTTGCTAAGTAATTCTTTACAGTGCAAGAAACACTCTGTAATGGCAGCACCTTGCGACTAGACACACCCCGAACAAGAAACTTTTCAAAATGGCTGAATTTGACTGCACTTCGTGAAATAGTTGCACTTTGCACACAATAAACTCTTCGGAATAAATACACAGTAATAAACGCACACTGTATGCACTTTTACACATTTTGCGATACTTTGAATAACTCTAGTTATGCTATTCAGGGCTTTGTACTGCAGTGGTGGTGCTGCGGTAGCATTGTCGCCTCATAGCAAGACGTTGTCCCTTTCCATTCTCAGCTAGAGCATCTTCTGTGTGAAGGCATACGTGAATGGGGCGTGCCTTCGTTGAAGGTTGTGCGTCAGGGCTGGAAACCCGGTACGTATAAATCCACTACCAATCATTAGCGGACCGGAGTTCCGCTGTGGCGAGCCCTAACCGGGAAAAGCCGAAAAACACAAACAATGCTATTCAGGGATTTAGTTAATGCAAAATAACTGTTTATGCCAAAACACTAATTTGCCAAAAAAAATGCAGTCGCCTTGCTTTATTTATGCTTAATATGACCTTTATTATATATTTTTTGCCTGTTTAATCTCCTTTCTTGTGCTCGCTTTACTCTAAACATGCCCGTGTAGCAATTCCGAGGTGACTCTGAACCTCCAATGTGCTTTTCTGGTAATCATTTTATCAAATATCTTAACTTGGAACATTTTGCTTAATTAATAAACTTTCTATGCCTTTCGTTCACTTAAACATTTCCATGCTATTCATTTGTGTATTAATGCATTTTGTGCCCTTGTGATACTCCATTTTATCTTTTTTAATAAAATAATCTTTCGTGCAAGTTTTCATTAACTTTAGCTTTTTTCTGGCCCTTTTTTGCTCTTGTTTCTGTTCTTCTGCCTTCACTGTTGCTTCTGCACCTCGTATCTTTGAAAAGCAGTCTCTGGAATCGCAGTTCTGACACCATGTTGTTCGTCCCGTCAGGATGAAAGAGACGAACATGCGTGGGCTTTATTCAAGCAGCTTTATTATGTACAAACACATCAGGATTGAGGCAAATAACTTTAACTTAGATAAACTTATAAACAGACTGTCTCATTACATGCTCACTCTGGCTGCACTCTCAAAATGGCACTGAAGCTAGCACATGTTTGCTATTTATATATGCACATTCAGTCCTTGGAAATGCTTCTTAAAGGTAGAACACACACATGTTCTACAGTGCCCATAAATTACTTTGACGCTCATGACCTCTGTGTCTGTTGTTTTGGCCCAGAACATCTTAACGCGGAATGCAGTATTTGCCAGAGTTTCAATCCGTGAGCTATAGCAGACCATAAAAACAAATTTATTTTAAAAGTTTTACTGCCCACAACTTTTTCCAAAGCCATATCTGGGGCTCACCGCCTTAAGGCAGCTTCTAAAGATGCTCCAAAACAAATCCCCCAAAAAAGTCGGGTTCTTCCACTCGGTCTTCAAAGGAGCCTTTGCACAAAAAGGTTAGATCCAAAGCCATCCTGCTCCAGGACTGCCACAGCATCACATAAAATGTCTAAGCTAATTTTCAAACTAGCTAATTTTCAAACCTGCTAGCTGTCCTGCACTACAGTCTATCTTGCACACACACCCCCCAACTAGAACCCTCTGGTCTTCAGCAAAGACACTTTTAAATGTAGCTAAACCCAACAAAAGAGCAGAACAATGTCTATATTCCTACAACATTGCCAAACTATGCAATAGCCTCCCCTCATACATTACTCAACTAGACTCCGTAATAGCCTTTAAAGCTGCACTAAAAACCCACTATTTAAATAATCTTAGCTCTACCTGTGAAATGGTGTAACCCCCTTTAACTTCACACACTTAACTGCTCAGATCCTACTCTTTAACCCTCTGTTATGTTATTTTCTTCCTCCTCTGTAATTTTCATCTACCTACGATATGTACATTTGCCAATGATTATGATTACTTTCTTGTGATTGAAAGTATGTTGTTATGTATCTATACAATCTGATAATTATGTATTAACTATATACCATTACTCCCCACCCTATGCTAATGTATGTATATCTCTTTCACTTTGTATTTGTTCTGTACAATATTTGATTACCTGTGGAGCTTTTCTCCCTGGGCCTCCACTGAAAATGGGTTTCTGATCCAGAGGACTTTGCCGGTCAACAAATGTCACTAAATAAATAAATGTCTTGGGAGCTGACTACTACAGATACTAAAGTATCCTCTGATCTGATACCTTCTTTAGACCCAGTACCTTTTAGGGTCCCATCTCCCATCCTTGAGAGACAGTGATCCAAGTCACTTTCTACTGCTTCATCTTAGATGTTCTTCATCTCACATTGCTGCAGTCCTTACTTATGGGTAGTCCGCGGTCCTCAGTCGGCCCGAATACCAAAGTATTAGGCTGACGTCGGTCATAGGCGCCTAGAACTGACATCAGAGCGTCAGGGTATTAAAGGCGCATGACCGACGTCATATCCTCAGTCTTTTTTGCCGCATGGTCCGATGCAGAAGCAGCGTTGCAAGTGCCGTTCGGCGTTCTGAAATTTTTCGGCTCCGGAGTTTCAGACCGATACCAAGTTGGGCTAAGTACCCCGTTGGGGAATATTTTTGTTTTTTCTTGCCTCGGTTACTTACCGGATGTCAGAAAAAGTGAATAATTGTATTTCTTGTGGGAAACAGATACCGCATAGGGATTACCACTCGCTTTGTATTCCTTGTTTGGGACCGGAGCACGACGTAGTCGGGTGTCGGTTTTGTGCTAGGTTTAATAAGCGCACTATAAAACGGAGGTTAGATTGCGCTAGGTTAGTCTTTGGCAAGAGGTGTAATTATAACATGCCGTCGGATGTTCCGGCGCCGGCTTCTACTAAGAAGCGCAAAGACAAATCGTTAAAGCCTAGGCAGGATGCTTCGCCTGTTACGGACGCCGGATCTTCAGAAGCTACAGCTGAACAGCTGGATCCGGCTGAAGTTTCTGTTGAGTCCCAGGGGGAAACTTTGATTTTACAAGATGTGGCCTCTCAGGAGGCAGGTCAGGCTGAAGGGGCCTCTCAGGTTTCTATTCTCCCTTCTATGCCTAAGGTGGTTAGGCCTTCTGTTACTGTTCCTAAGGCTCCTTCTAAGGGCAGGTTTGTTTTGCCTTCCTCTGGTGTCAGTTCTGGTTCTTCAGGGTCTGTGCCTAAGAAGCACATGCTTAAAATGGCAGAGGATTTGATTTCTTTAATTAGAGGTTCTATGCCCCCTCCTGATAAGAGGCCCAGGATGGAGCCAGAGTTGGAAAGTTTGGAGCAGGCCTCAGATGATTCTGAGTCTTCTGCTGAAGACATTCAAGATTTCCCTCCTTATTCTGATTCTGATGCAGAGGATTCCACTCCTTCTGCTTCTCCTCCAGAGGATTTTTCATTTTCAGAAACTCTGCATTCCATGAGGGAGCATTTTAAGTGGGAAGGACAGGATTACTCTGATTCATGGAAGAGACTCAGGGAGTTTTTGTTTTTGCCACAGCATAGACCCTTAGCTATACCTCCGGTTTTGGATGTTGTTTCGGATGTTTTCTCGGAGGCTTCCCTTAATCCGGATTCTGTGCCTCCTGCTCCAGTTAAACCTGACAGGTATTATAGGGTGCCTGAGGCTCATAAATATCTGTATAAGAGTCCTAGGGCGGACCCAGAAACTATTAGTCAGGGACCTAAGGGTGTTAGAGCCTCTGTTGTTAAGAATCCGGTTCCTCTGGATAAGGAAGCTAGAGCTTTGGATAGATGGGGTAAGAAGGTGTATACCTCTTCTACTTTAGCGATGAGAGCTTTGAACTGCCAGTTTCATATGTTGAAGTATCAGAATTTCCTCCTTTCTCAGCTAAGATCTAAAGTGGATGCTTTAGCAGAGGGCATAGAGTGTAAAGAATTGCAGGATTTAGTGCATGTTTCTGAACAGGTGGGAAAGCACTCTTTGCAATGTGGTTTTGATGCTTTACAGGCTTCTTCTAGGGTGGCTGCAACTGGTTCAGTTATTCGTAGGCACGCCTGGCTTAAGGATCAGAATTTGTCTGAGCATGTTAAGTCCAGAATTCTGAATGCCCCTTTACAGTCTGAAGTTTTGTTTGGTCCTCCTGTGGAGTCAGTCTTAAAGAAAATGGAAGACAAGGCTAAGTCTATGCAGACTGTTAAAGATTTTTTGCAGGTACACCCTCCAAAGTTTAGTAGAAATTGGCCTACTAAGGGGTGGACGTACCCTTCTTCTGATTCTCAGTCTAGGGGTAGATCTAGGCGTGGTAGGGGCAGAGCTCAGAGTACCTTCAGGCCAAGACAATGGAGTTCGCCTGCTCAATCTGCTGGTGAAGGCAGGGGCCAGTCCTTTCGTAAACAGGCCCAATGACCTGCATTTTCAGCTGCCAGATTCTTCCTGCCTGGCAGCTCCTTTGGGAGGAAAGTTGGCTCTTTTCAAACAAACTTGGCATTTAGTTACCCAGGACAAATGGGTATTGGACATTATAAACCGAGGTTACAAGTTCTATTTCCATACCATGCCTCCTTTCAAGGGCATGCCAGACGTCCTCCTCGGCAAAGGATAGAGGCTCACAAACAAATTTCTTTACTTCTTCAAATGGGAGCTATACAGCCAGTTCCTCTGTCAGAAGTGGGCCTAGGATTTTATTCTCGCCTGTTTCTAGTTCCAAAGACAGGGAACACGTGGAGACCAATTTTGGATTTATCTATCCTCAACACTTATCTGGACATTCCAAAGTTCAAGATGCTGACTTTACAACAGCTTTTACCTCTGTTGGGAAAAGATCACTGGATGGTTACTCTGGATCTCAAAGAGGCTTACCTTCATGTTCCTATCAGGCCCAGTTGCAGGAGGTTCCTGCGTTTTCGGACTGGAAATTTACATTATCAGTTCTCTGCATTGCCCTTTGGCTTATCTACTGCCCAGAGTGTTCACAAAGGTTCTGGCTCCAGTGATAGCCTTTTCAGACTAAGAGGAATACAGATTTATCCTTATTTGGACGATTGCCTGATTATTGCACAGGAAAAGGACGAACTTCTTCAACATCTACAGTATGTGATGGCAGTGTTAAGATGCCTAGGGTATTCTGTGAACGAAACAAAGTCCAGTCTAGTACCCTCTCAGGACATGTGCTTTCTGGGTGTGAGACTGAATACAGCTTCCCAGATGGCCTTTTTGACCCCGGACAAACAAAGAAGCCTTTCTCTTTATTTTCATCAAATGTCTCTACGGTCCAGGCTGACTGCAAGGACAGTCCTTCAAGCCTTGGGGTTCATGGCATCTTGTATTCTGGTGCTTCCCAATGCCAAATTGCATATGAGGAAGCTTCAATGGTATCTCAAAAATGTATGGACACAGCACTGCCAAGATCTAGACACTGTCATTCAGATAATACCTTGCATTCAGGAGTTTTTGTGGTGGGCTCAGGAATGTCACCTAAACAAGGGACTCTCTGTGACCCGGCCAGAGGCGAGTCAGATTCTAACGACACATGCCTCGGACAAGGCTTGGGGAGCACACCTCAATGGAAAATGTGTGCAAGACACGTGGCCTGTCAAACTCCAACATTTGCATATCAACTTGAAGGAAATGTTAGCAGTCCAGTTTGCATTGATGGCTTTCAAAGACTTACTTCACCCAGGGCAGGTGTTGATTCAAACAGACAACACTACTGTCATGTGGTACATCAACAAGCAAGGGGGAACCCATTCTTACCCTCTTTGCAGACAAGCGATGATTTTGTGGGAAACTGCTCTCAATCTACACCTCAATCTTCAAGCAAGGTTTCTACCAGGAGCACAGAACTCCTTAGCAGATGTGTTGAGCAGACAAATAATGGATCCTCACGAGTGGAAATTGGATCCTCATGTATTTCAAAAATTGACAGTGTTATGGGGAACTCCAGACATAGATCTGTTCGCTTCTCCACTAAATTACCAGTTGCCAAAGTTTTGCACAAAAATGTTTCATCACACAGCTTGGAAGGTGGACGCTCTATCATTCAGTTGGAACAATCTGCATGTATATGCCTTTCCACCTCTGCCTCTTCTTCCCAAGGTACTTTTGAAGGCCAGACAAGACAAGCCAACCATGATTTTGATAGCACCGGATTGGCCTCGACAACACTGGTACCCACTACTGAGGAGTCTAGTACGAGAACCTCCATGGCCTCTGCCTTTGATTCCACACCTTTTGTCACAGGAGGACAATCACTTCCTCAATGTCAAGATTCAGTCTCTGCATCTAACAGCCTGGCATATTCTGTTTTAGACTCTGGAGGGTCTCAGCTTCCACAACAAGTTTTGAATGTTATTTTGGAGGCCAGGAGGCCTAGTACCAGGAAAGTTTACGCTGATAAATGGAGGAGATTTTTTATTTGGAGCAAAGGAAAGGACTTTGATGTCTCCAAACCTGATTTAAGTGTTGCTCTTCAATATCGTACTGAGTTATTGGACAAGGGTTTGTCTTTCTCCTCGATAAAGGTCCATGCTGCAGCCATTTCTGCTCACTATGATTGTGACCCTCCTTTATTCTCTCACCCTTTGTTTAAGCAATTTCTTAGAGGGGCAAAGAATATAAGACCCCACGTAGAGCTCCTACTCCTGCTTGGGATCTCAATTTTGTGTTGGAAAAGCTTACTCTACAACCTTTTGAGCCTGCAGCTGCGGCCGAGTTAAAGTATTTGTCATGGAAAACTGCTTTTTTGTTGGCCATTACCTCTGCAAGAAGGGTTTCTGAATTACAGGCCCTCATGGCAGTGGAGCCTTTCCTGATTTTTCATAAGGATAGGGTATCTTTGCGTACTAATCCTTCCTTTATGCCTAAAGTGGTTTCTAGTGTGGCCTTAAACCAAACTATTCATTTGCCTACTTTTTATGCAAACCCCCAAAATAAAGGAGAGAAAATTTTGCATACTTTGGATATTCACAGGCAGTTGCGTTATTATTTGAGCAGAACCAAGGAGTTCAGACAGTCTCAGCAGTTGTTTGTTTCTTTTGCCTTGGGTTCACAGGGTAAACCTGTTTCAAAGCAAACTATTTCTAAATGGATTGGGTTTTGTATTTCTTTCTGTTATTCCCATCATGGTAAGGAGATTCCAGCTGGAATCAGGCCTCATTCCACTAGGGCTACTGCTACTTCCACGGCCTTTCTAAGGGGGGTAGCTACAAAAGACATTTTGGAGGCAGCTACTTGGAGTTCAGTGCATACTTTTCTAAACATTACCACCTTCCTCTCTATTCTAAGTCTAGGGCTGGATTTGCCACTGCAATTTTACAGGGCATTTTAGCAGCCCCTAATGCTTTATGATTTTACCAACCTCCCTTTCCCGTTGCTTTGGGATTCTACCCATAAGTAAGGACTGCAGCAATGTGAGATGAAGAACATAGTACAGTTTTGTACCTACCATAAATGTAGATGTTCGAAGATCCACATTGCTGCAGTCCAATTTACCCTCCCTCCTTCCCCACTGTAGTTTAACAGGGTGCTATGCTTTAGGTGATGGTTGTTGTTGGGCATGTTTTTGGGAGGTATTCTATTTTTGACTGTGGCCTTTCTTGTTTGGCCTTCTGACATCTGGGGCAAGAAAAGACTGAGGATATGACGTCGGTCATGCGCCTTTATACCCTGACGCTCTGATGTCAGTTCTAGGCGCCCATGACCGACGTCAGCCTAATACTTTGGTATTCGGGCCGACCGAGGACCGTGGACTACCCATAAGTAAGGACTGCAGCAATGTGGATCTTCGAACATCTACATTTATGGTAGGTACAAAACTGTACTTTTTCCAGGAGCGTCACTGTAGCTGACATGTATAGAATGATGAAGGTTCTCTCGGTGCAGATACAAATGGGGGTTCTCCTAGCTCGTACCCCCACAGATCAGAAAGTCTTAACCAGCTCTACCCCTCCAGTACTGACTCCTTCTCCAATTCTACACTTAGTTTCAGAGTCCTTGGATCCGAGTGTACCGAGACCTTCAGGATCGCATCTGAGGACAGTGGTGTCCTTGGATCTAAGGGTTTCTCTGAGCTCCCCGGCTCTGATGAGTTCGTACCCAAGTGGCTCTTGGAGTCCAAGCATTCTGGTTGGATCCGAGGTGTTGGATTTGACTCTGAAGTTTTCGGAGCCACCTCTGCCCCTCAGAGCCTCAGCCCTAGGCAGCTTGGCTCCAACCAATGCCTCTGGTAGATTTCCTTTGGGGCAGATGGAGCTGATGGGGCAGAAGCATGTATTCTTGGCTTCCTTCTCCCGGGATTGTCTGCCTTTGAGGTATTGGAGAGAGAGTTGTCTACTTCAGTGGGACAGATGGTCCCTCTCACCTCAGATCTTCCCTCAACATCTTGTGTGTACATGCTGTATCAACATTCAACTCCACAGGGGCAGCCATCCCAAACTCACCAGACTACTCAGCAGGGTATTACCCTAGTTTCCGACACTTCCCCGGAACATCCCACCAAGGAAGTTCTCCATTAGAGAAAGTACAAAAGGAGGTACTTGGATTCCCCACAGGAATCTTATCACAGAAGACAGTGTCTCATTTTGAGACATTCTGGGGATCCTCAAACAGTGGGGTGGTTGGTCCTCCCAAAATCCTTCTCCAGAGGAATCAATGGTTTCTGGAGGCATTTGAACCTGGCCCATCTACCTCCTGGGTAACTCTGCATGCTGATTAGCTCATTGATTTGGTGTCTCAGTGGGCATGGAAAGAACCTGATATGGTTGAACTTATTTCCAAGAGATCAGACTGAATTCTGGCACCTCCAACAGGAAGGAAATACTGGAGCAAGGGTGTACCAGTAGATACCATGGTCATTGCAGTGGTCATGAAAAAGGAATTTGTGGAACAAAGTTCCACTGTCCATCCCCTTAGTAGAGAGTCTAGGGCTTTGGACAGATTTGGGAAGTGTGGCTATGCTTCAGTGACTTCTACTATTGGGTCAATGAACTATTTGGCACAATTTACTAGTTTGCAGAGACTCAAGCATCGGTAGTTTCGAAGTTGGCAATCCTTCAGTCCATCTTAAATTTGGCCATGAGACTTCTCTCATGCAACTGAAGGTTACCTCGAAGGTGGCTGATTCAGTCGTCTCAATAAGGACACATGCCTGGATGTGCTGGTGTGACTTTCCAGAGCTTTTCAAGTCTTCATTTGTCAATGACCCCTTTGATGGATCTTCCTTATTTCGCCCCAAGGTGAAGGGCACAATCTCCAGATGTGAAAAAAATGGAAAGATGCACACTGCTGCAGGAGTATGTTTTTCAATCCCTCAAAGAACCTTCTCTAGGTATCGAGGGGGACAAAAAATGTTGTTAAAAATCTGAGTCCTTTCCAAGATCCACATGTAGAAGATTTCCCAGGGGCAGAGGGGGAGGGACACTAATGGAAGACTCCAGCCACATGGCAGAGGTGGCCCACAAAATCAAGGGTCTAGTGATATGTTCTGTGATGGCCCTTATCAATGTTTCTGAAAGGAGGCCCAATTGTCACCCTCTGGAGGCAGTTGAGGGTCATTTATCCCTGCACCAGAGAGCCTGGCTTGATATCTCAAAAGACACATGAGTGCAGAGGACTATTTCCAGAGGTTATATATTTCCCTTTTCCCTTCCACCTCCATCCTCATAAAAGCTTCCCAAAGTTCCGCCCAGTCAGAGTAGAGCAGCAGCACTGGAAATACAAAAGCTGCTAGAAAAGAAAGTCATCCAAGAGGTCCCACCAGACCAAAAAGGATCCAGAACTTACTCAAAGGGACTGAGACCAATTCTGGATCTCAGCAACTTGAACAAGTCAGTTCAACACTCAAAGTTTTGGATAGCCACAGTTCAGTCCATCCTGCCATTCCTAGGCAAAGATGATTGGATGTACCCGATAGATCTTCAAGATGCGTACTATTACATAAAAATGAGCAGGTGAGCCAGAAGGTTTTTACACTTCTGGCTGGGAGCCAGTCATTACCAGTGTTGAGCCCTGCCCTTTAGTCTCACCAGAGCCCCCAGGATGTTCATCAAATGTATGGCAGTGGTTACATCTCACTTGAGACTGCAGAGATTCTGGGTGTTTCCAGATTTAGACAACCGGCTCATTACCGCTCCAACCAGGCATCTACTTGTAATAACGAGAGACCAGGTGCTCCAAACTGCCTCCTTTCTGAGAATTACAATAAATTACAACAAATCTCAGTTGGAACCATCTCAAATACTGGAATTTATAGGGGCAAATTTCAGTGCAATGACTGTAGCAGCTTCACTCCTACTAAACAAAGTGCAAACATTAAGATTCCAGGTCACAAAAATTGTTCACACCACCAAAATTTCAACCCGATTGATTCTTCGAGCCTTGGGGTCAATGTCAACGGCCATAATTCTTGTTCCTCTGGCAAAATATTGTATGAGAATTCTTCAGTGGATGCTAGTGTCCCAATGGTCAAGTCTTATCAACGAATGTCAGTTCAAATAAGGATCACACAGACATGCAAGAAATACCTTTGGTGGTGGATAAGGTCAGACCAGCTTTTACAAGGCCATCCATTCATTCTCCCTCAACCCAAGGTCATAGTGACCACACATTCCAGATTTGGGGGGGGGGGACTTCCAGGGAAGAACTGTCCAAGGCACTTGATCCCCCAAGGAGGCCAATTTGCATATAAATGTTCTGGAGGTGAGCGCACTGCTTTTAGTGCTGCAAGCTTTTCAGGATGCACTACCTCTGGGGACAGTTGGCATCCAAACAGACAGTATGTTAGTAGTTTGGTAGATCAACAAACAAGGAGGAGCCAGGTCTTATCTCTTGTCGAGAAGAACTTAGTGTGGCAATGGGCGATCTCATCCAACTGTTTTCTGATAGCAATGCACATTCTGGGGAAGTCCAACATTATAGCAGACAAATTAAGCAGGTGTGTTCTACTACTACTCATGAGTGGTCTCTCAATAAAAAAGTGACAGAAGCGATCTTCCATCAGTGGGGCCAGCCTTGCCACAGTCTTTACGTCTACCCTGAAAAAGTGCAGCAGCTTTTCTGCTCTAATCCCTCCATCAAGGGAATCACCGAGGGATTCTCTGCTCCACGATTGGCCATCTTGTCTTCTCTATGCTTATCCACCAACCCCATTGATTCCCAAATTCCTACAGAAAACTGCAAGGTTGAGGAGCAAAGTCGTCGTCATTGCACCTTCCTGGCCTCGACATGTTTAGTTCCCCTTCCTTTGGCGTCATCTCCTTTACCCACCTTGGATTCTGGATCCAATTCCAGACCTACTGTCTCATTTGACAGGCATGATTTATCCAGACATCTCAAACCTTACGCTAACAGAGTGGTTTTCCACTTCTGCTAATAGCCAGACAACCTATGCTCTTGTCCCATGTCTCTCATATACTTCTGTCTTCCCATAAAGCTTCCACTATGAAAATCTACAAGAGTAAATGGAAGAGGTTTGTTTGTTGGGCGCTTCAAAAACATATTGATCCTTTTTCAGCCCCTACACAAAGTGGCCTAGAGTTTTTAGCAGAAATTTTTAATGAGCGAGCTAGTTTCTCTACCATTAAAGTTCACTTACATCAATCTCTAACTTTCATGTAGGGGATGACTTTCTTAAAAGGTACTATTTTACTTTGACCACCTTATAAAAATCCTACTCTTCCATGCGATTTGAATCTTCTATTGCAGGCCTTAATCCATTCTCCCTTCGAACCAGCAGGAAAATGTGATCTTAAATTTCTGACTTGGAAAACAACATTTTAAGTGGCTATCACCTCTGCTAGGAGAATTTCAAAACTTCACATGTTATCCTCTAAACTTCCTTACTTGATCTTTCATAAGGATAGAGTATCGTTAAGAACCAATTCTTCCTTCCTTCCTAAGGTGGTGTCAGAATTCAGTATAAATTAGTCTATTAACTTGCCCATTTTCTTTCCAAAATTTGAAAATAAAGGTGAATATGTTACATTTGCTGGATGTTCATAGACAGTTGCATTTCTACGTAGAACAAAACACATTAGAAAATCTGATCATTTATTTATATCATTTGCAGGTACAAATTGGGCACATCTGTTACAAAGATAAGATCAGCAAGGTGAATTACAGACTGCATAGCCTTTATCTATAATAATTTGGTCTTCATTAACAAAACTTGTAAGAGCTCACTCTACAAGATCTATGGCAACCTCATCAGTATTTTTATCCAGTCATTTCATGGATGACACGTGCAGCTGCTACTTGGGCTAATCATACTTTTATTGCTCATTACAAAGTGGATCTGGTCTCAGGGGGAAGATCAGGCTTGGGTTCAACCGCGAAAATGTAATCAAAAAAATATAAAAATGAGCCACAGAGTATGCTGCAAAATTTGCATATTTTAATGGTATCTTCTTGTACCTCTGCTGTAACCTTCAAGGGATAATAAACACCACCAAATGCAGTCAATTTATATCCTAATTCATGCTGAAATTGGTCCCATTAACACTTCATTATTGAACCAATAACAAAACCTTCATTTTTATTAAAGTGCCATACTATTAAATGCATGAATACAAATGTAATTACAATACAAATACAGATGCAGTACAAATTCAACCCCAAACGTCCCCCGTACAGGCTTTAGGGAACAGCATGATTAATGGGGATGTTTGGGGTTGAATTTGTCCTGAATCTGTATTTGTATTGTATTCACATTTGTATTCATATATTTAATAGTATGGCACTTTAATAAATATAAAGGTTTTGTTGTTGGTCCAATAATGAAGTGTTAATGGGACCAATTTCAGCATGAAGAATGATATAAATTGACTGCATTTGGTGGTGTTTATTATCCTTTGAAGGCTATGGCCAAGGTACCAGGAGGCCCATTAAAATACATAAATATTGCAGCGCAGTGTGTGGCTCCTTTGTATTTTTTTGGTTATATTTTTTGGGGTTCAATCATACTCAAGAACATCCTTCCTTAGAGTCCACCCAGGATATCAGGTAGTTGGGGACTATGTCCCAGTGGTTGAGGAAGGAATAATGAATGAAAATTGACATCAGATGAAGAAGTTATGTACTTACCATTAACGTTCCATCTGTGGTGTTCATTTTCATTCTTCCTCAATTCCCCATCCACCACCCCCCATCCTTTGTCATCATGGACTTCTGGAAGAATGAGATGTTGTTGAGTCACCTCAGTGTCTTGTATGGAGCTCTAGATATTGGTGTCCTTTGTTAGGAATATTATGCTAATATCTACTATTTTTTGTCATGTAGCAAACAAGATCTGAGGTATGTTAGAGGTATGTTAGGGGTTGATGAATTATGGGTAAGGAGGAGCTCGAGAGTTTTAGTTAGCCACTAGCTATAGTAACGCTCGAGTTGGATCCATACCCAATGGTTGAGGAAGAATGAAAATGGATAACATAGATGGAACGTTATGGTAGCTACATAACTTCTTTTTACTGCAGCAGAAGAACAAGATGAGCTACCTTCCAAAGTCCTCAGAAATCTTGCCATTGTGTTGGCTGAGATCCTGATAGAGGTATTCAGTAGATCACTGTTTTGTACAGAAGTGTCAGAAGACTGGAAGTTTGTAAATGTGATACTGTTGTACAAGGGTAGTGGGAGGATGAAACAATACGTGGAATTGAAGGCCTTTTGCCTTAATAACAGTAGTAGTTATGACTTTATTTTTGTTGGTGTTTAGCATTTCTAGAGGAAAACAATATCCAGGGCATCATGTTATATGTGAAGTTGGCAGGGGTGTGCCAGCAAATGTGGTCTACCTGGGCTTTCAGCAAAGCCTATGACTCTGTTCCTTGCAGGCTGACAGGAAAACTGGAGGGGCTGGGAATAGAACCAGAATTGATGAACTAAATATTTAAATTGCTGAATAGCAGGACACAGGACTGTGGTGAAAGGAGCAATGTCAGGAATTATGATGACTAGTGGAGTACTGTAAGGGTCTGTCCATGGTTCCCACACTTTTCATTGTTTGCCTCAGATTTCTAAAAGATCATTGAAAAGGGTCAGCTTCTTTGCTGGTGACATAAAGATAGGTGCAGCATTGGAGGATGGGGATAAGTAAGGGTCTAATGAAGGATTTGGAAAGGCTGATTAAGTTAGCAGAAAAGTGGCACTTGAAGTTTATTGTAAACAAATGCAGAGTACTGCACAAAAGGTACAAGAGCCCTGATGTGAAATGCCAGTTAGGGGATTGAAACAAATGGCAACACAGCCAGAGCAGGTAGTATTAATCTAACTTGGACTGGACCACAAGCAACAACAAACAGGACGCCATTGGGGTTACTTGGGGTAGATTCCAGAAGAAAAGAAGTAATGCTTACAGTTAAGGCCTTGGTCAGACCACATCTTGGCTACTTGATGAAATTTTGGAGGCCATATAAAGAAAAGGACATCTGGCTGCTGTATGGAATCCCAAAGTGTACTATCAGCAGGCTACCAGAAGTTAGCTGTGGGAAATTGATTAATTACATGTGCCATTTAATAATTGCAGTAAAAGCTTTTAATGATTGAATTAAACGATGGGGAAAATTGTTGGGTATGTGAAGAACTCGTAGATTTATTACAAATTCAAGGAAGTTCAGAATGTTAGCATGAAAGAGCTTTCATGAATATTTTTTTACACAAGAAACTGAAGTCAAGTGCTCCTAGAGGTAACTCAAATGTGCTGGAGATTTAATCAAGATCAGAGATGAACTTGCAACATATATTCTGGAGTTGTTTGAAACTAGGCAGTTATTGAAAGGACATGCAACATTTTGTCTGGACTCTGTTAGGATGTTAATAGCAGTTACAAGAATTAAACTGCAACCCAAGTTGGGCTGGAGCTCTAATTGAACGGATGCAAGTGAAAGAATGAGACTTGCTTGTTCCTAAAAATGTTATCACT
This sequence comes from Protopterus annectens, assembly GCF_019279795.1. Lineage (NCBI taxonomy): Eukaryota > Metazoa > Chordata > Ceratodontiformes > Protopteridae > Protopterus > Protopterus annectens. The sequence continues at coordinate 591,459,068 of NC_056750.1, forward strand.
AAGAAATGGAAACCTCAGAGGAACCGAAAATAAGTGAGTTGATAGCTCTTTTGAAGGAAATAATGGAGTTAGAACTTAGAATACAGGGTAAAAATAGCTTTCACAAATAACTGGAGAAAATTGAACCAAATAGAAATTGAAAATGGAAATTAAATGTATGAATAATTGGCCTCAAAGTGGGGGGTATTCTTGAAAGTAGCTAAATAAAGTAAAGGAAAGCCAACTGGGGACACAGATACAAGTAAGTTCATAGGTAGGTACTAGGCTATCGGCCCTGGGACCTATATAAGTCTAGCCAAAAAGGTTCTCTGACTTTCACCACCCAAGAAAGTTATTTTCCTGCACCTCAGTTTAGCAGAGTCACAGATGTGAATCCCGGGTTGAATTTCCTATTTCCCATCCAATTATCAGGATTTTTCTTAGAGGGCTAATGAGCTTTGCTTGACATGAATGGGTAGTATGTTCCAGAGCATGGGAAGTCTTTGGGACATGAATCTATTCCTCCAGCATGATCTGTTTATTGTGATGGCAAGATTTAGGTCCCTGGAGCATGTGGCTCAGAGGGATTGGGGTTTCTTTGTGTAGCATGTCCAACAGAACTGAGTTTGACATGGCTTTGTATGTTAGGCGGAGGTCGCCTCTGAGTAGGCGATCAGCGATGGAGTAGAGCTGGAGTTTTTTGATGCGGTCTGCGTATGGCATCTGTTTGAGGATGGCAATCCTCTTAGTGAGGTATTTCTGCGGCCTTTCTAGTTGTTGTAGATGTCTTGCAAGGTACATGCCAAACGGGGCGTTGTACTCTATAATGGGTCTTATGAGGAACGAGTAGAGAGGAACAATGACCTCTTTTTTTCTGGAGGTGAACCCCTTTGTGATGAGGTGTGCCACATAGAAGGATTTCCTGACTACTGTGGCGATGTGATTATCGAAGGAGAGGCTACTGTCCACCTGTGTCCCAAGGTCTCTTATCATACTTTCGGTGTTTAGTAGTCTACCGCCGATGTGGTAGTTCATGGGTACAGTGTTTTTCCCAAAGGGAATGACAGTGCACTTCTTGGTATTGAGCTTGAGGCCATGACACTGACACCAAGCATCAGTCTCAGTGAGGCCCCTTTGTAGAATGTCTACATTATTAGGCGATTCTATTATGGCTCCTAGTTTGCAGTCGTCTGCGAACTTCATTAGCCAAAGACCTGCAGTATTAGCCAGAACTTCTGAGAAGTAGATGCCAAACAGGAGAGGACCCAGGACTAAGCCCTGTGTTACTCCACTTGTCACTGGTCTGAAGTTGGATTTGGAGTCTGCTACTTCACTGTGTGGGTTCTGTCAGTGAGCATGTTGGCCACCCATCTTGTGACATAGGGATTTATGCCCAGTCTAGTGAGTTTATCTATAATTCCAGAGAGGAGGATGGTGTCGAAAGCCTTGGCGAGGTCAAGATAGGCTGTGTGCACCACTTTACCCTCGTCCACAGCTCTGGTAACTGCTTCAAAGAAGTCATTCGGGTTTAGGAGACATGACCTACCTTTTACAAACCCAAACTGAGTGGGGTCCAGAGTTTGGAAGTTACCCATGTCCTTGTTTATAAGCTCCAAGATGATACGTTCCATGGCCTTGCAGACCAGGCTCGTCAGGCTAATGGGGCGGTAGTTCCCAGGGTCCATGGCGGCGCCTCCTTTGTGGAATGGGATTACCATCGCTGTGCGCCATTCAGTAGGCACAAAGCCTGAAGTGAGGCTATGATTGAACATGGTACTTAAGTGGAGTGCCAGTTCATTCTGTATTTCATACAGAACACAGCCTGGGATGTTGTCAGGTCCCATGGATGCTGTGTACTTGGCTTTGGAGAGTGCGGTCTTTACATGTGCAGCTGTGATTACAGATGCTTTGCATTCTTCCAGTATAGTGGTAGGCCCTTTGGGGGGTGAAGTTTGCACTGAACTTATCTGCCAGGATGTTGGCAATATCAGTTGGTTCTGTATATCTAGTGCCAGTGTGCTGTAGCTCAGAGCAGATCTGAGTGTCGCCATTGAGATTCTTGACATAGCTGTAGAATTCTTTGTGGTTGTCTTTAGAATCAGTGGCGATTTTATTTTCATAACTAGCTTTGGAGGATTTTGAGGGACCTCAGCTACTTACTGAGGCTGACCAGGGAGTTCCTGCAATCGGGGGATTTTACTCTTTTTTTGCGACAGCTTCTTCCTTCTGTTGTAGAGTTTGTTTATGGTTTTTTTTTTTTTTTTTTTTTTTTGGAGGATAGCATTTTGGTTCTGTTGGGGGTGGCACAATCCATGCACTCGTTTATGTGCTTATACTGTGCATTTGTATAGGATTCAGCAGTCATACCTCTATTTTCCGTCTGTATGGGTGTTGTGAAGCTTGCCACTTCTGTCTTAAGAAGCATGAAGTTGGCTTTGGAAAAGTTTTTTATGGTGGTTTCCTTAATGCAGGGTGGGGGCGGGATATTAATGTCTAGGATGATTAGCTTGTGGTCGGATCTGACCAGCGAGGAGTTGATCTCTGGTGTGGAACATCGATTGCCCATATTGGTAATAACCAGGTCCAGGATATTGCTGCCCCTGGTGGGGGTATTGACAAGCTGATCCAGGGCGTTGAAATTTATGAATTCCAGAAAGCGTTGAGCAAATGAGTTACTACATGAGGAGTTTTCCCAGTTGATGATGGAGTAGTTGTAATCACCCATTACTAGGGTATTGGGCTGTACCATAATATTACGCAGTATATCAAGAAACATGGAATGGGCATCCTGGGGCATGGTGGGGGATCCGTAACAAGCTACAACCTGGATTGCAGTCTTGCCCAGTGTTAGTTGCACTGGATAATTTCAGATGCATTATGTTGAGCAACTAGCCTGGAGGTGTGGATATCCTTAATGAATATGGACACGCCTCCTTCTTTAGTGTTTTGGTCCACGTTAGGTGGCCGAAAGGTTTGGTATGAGTTACAGCCTGGTAATGCAGGGGTGCTGTCTGGAGCCTTGAACCAGGTCTCCGTCACTGCACAGATGTCTATGTTCTCCATTTTAAGGAGTGCCTCGAGTGAGTGCATTTTGAGGTTTAGACTTCAATCATTGAGTAGCATTACCCTCAGATTTTGCTTGCTTATACTTGCTATGGTGGTGAGTTTGTCATTTGAACCTTGCCTAAAAAAAGGCACTACAGGGGTGGCAAGAGCCTTAGCCAGTATCCGGAATCCCAGGGGAGACAGGTCCAGGCCATCTCTGGCAAAGCATCGTGGTCTGTCGATCATGTCATCCCAGGCAGACAAACACTGGATCCCCTTAGAATGACACCAGAAACTTAGCCAATTGTTGAAGTCAATCATTTTTTCCTTGTATTGTGGTGGTATTCTGGGCGATAGCAGGATGCTACTCGCAGCTAGGGCCATACCTGCCTGGGGCTACATGATCAGAGAGCTCCTCCATGTCTCTTTTCTTGTAGTCCAGGGAGGTACGTCTTATGTCATTCACACCAACATGGACAGTGACAGAGTCATATTTGTACTTGTGGAGTGACCAGAGTACTTGGGTTATGTGGTGGATCCTGGCACCCGACAGGCAGCTGACAGTAACTTTCTCATTTAGCCTGGTGAGTGGGACATCAGTGTGCCTGACTATACAGTCACCTATGACTAGTGTGTTGGGTGCGTTGTTTTGCTTTATGGGCTGAGGTTGAGTGGCACACTGATTTTGTGAGCTATGTGTCATTTGAGTACTGTTGGGGGGTGGTGGTTGCTTGCATTTCAGCTTTGGAGGTCTCTGTTTGGGCAGATTTTTATTGAGAGACTCCGTGAATGTAGATGTGTGTTTTGTATTACTATGTGTGGGTTTAGGTGGTGTAGGTTTTGATGGACTATATGTTGAGTGTGGTGTGGTGCAGGTGATTACCTTCTCCTCTTGACTGTCTAGTACAGTCTTGGCTGGAGAGAGAGCTTATTTTCCAGTTTGGCTATATAAGTGCATCTCTCAGGTTGTAGTGTTGGGTGGTAGAAGGAGAGGGTTGTCAGTGTACATGAGGCAATTGCATTGCCCCAAGATGCCCAGATTCATCAGGTGGACAGGGCAAAATACCGGGAGCTGACCCTTAGACATGCCTGGATAGGTGGTTATTAATTTAAGTACTAAAAACAGTTTTCCTCCTAACAAGTGAGGAAAGTTGAATGCTGAAGTAGTTTGTAGATTATTTAGTGCTTGCAACGAGTTTTGAACAAGTGCTGAGCACAAAGAAACAGTTTTGAGTGCTAAAGCTAGAAAACTGGCCAGTTCTAAGGGAAAATTAGAAGAGCAGACTTTCTGACACTGAGAATAGTTTAACCCTAGTTAAACAGCGCTGAGCAGTATGCAGAACTGCGCAAACACGGGTTTTTAAACAGAAAGATGAAAGGGCTAGAAATAGCCCAAAATGGCCAATAAAATTACAGATTCTGAGCTGAAACAACTCCTCCAGCGACAGGCTGCTCAAAGCTCACCACTCTCACTGATTAACAGAGACGCTTCCTTCTTAGTAAGGTCTGGGCAGCACAGAAACTACAAAACAGCCCAGAAGTTAGCAAAATCTGAAAACCAGACTCTACTGGTTATAGAAAGGTGGGAAACAAGTAGAGAGACAGGATTTTTTTTTGTTTTCTTTCAAAAATTAAAACAGATACAGGAAAACAAACACTTTTAAAGGAGAAAAATGGCTATTGAACTTGAGTGTGTAGCCCTCAACAGTTGGAAAACACTTACAACAATCAGTTAAAGTGCAAACAGTATCAGAATTAAAAAAAAAAGTTCAAATAAGTTGCAAAATTAATAAAAAATGCTCAGAATAGTGCGGCTAGCAAAAATAAGCAACAAAAAGCAAAACTGAAGTACTTAATCCACTCAGAGTCTCCCTTTTCTCTCTCTGCTGCTGTAGAACTCTGCAGGACACCCAGGCAGGATCTTGCTGAGGTAATACTGAATTTTAGCTTAACCTATAGATACAGAAACTTGATCTCGGAAAATCTGGAACCAAATATTGTAAACCTTATTTCCAGACTGGATCTAATGTACAAGTCTTAAGCCAAAACTAACCAAAAGATCAGTCACCAACGTATTGAGTAAGTGTACTGTGTATGAGGTTTACATAATGTGTATTTTATTTTTAAGGCAGTCTTTAAGAACTGATCTGATGTTGTCTTTTCCACCTGTGGTTATCCGATCTGAGGCAGGCCACATTCCCAAGACTTTAACCTGACAAGCTCTGCCACCTCTACCCATAATCCCTTGCTCCTATGGCTCCAGATTTCATTTGCCGTCATTCCTGAATAGTCGAGGTTGAGCTATCATTCTAAATCTTTTGGATTAAGCACTTGGGCTTCAGACCAGTTGTTTTACATTAGGAAGGTTTGTGGCCTGCACTCTGGTGGCAGGACAGGTAGCTTACATCCTTCTAAGTTGGGAACTGCTGATTGAGGGCTCAGTGTCTGTTATTAGTTCTGGTTTAAGCACTTGGGCTTCAGGCCAGTTATTTTACATTAAGAAGGTTCGTGGTCTGCACTCTTGTGGGAGGAGAGGCTGGACTCTGCCCTTCTGAGCTGGGAATTTCTGGTTAAAGGCTTATAGTGCCTGCATATTTGAACTGTTTCTTACTGAAATTGGTACACCTTGTTTGCTATAGCATAGACTAGATCCAGGCCTGCTGAATCTAGCTTTGTTTGTATGCTTGTTGTTTGTTTGCTTATTATTTCCCTGAAACGCTAATTCCACCTAAAACGCGGCTTTTCAGCACTTCTGTGGATCCCTAGTGATATCTGCATTGCTTACTGTACTTATTTCCTTGTTTCACTTGAAAGAAAGTTACTGTTTGTCGTTTTTGCATTTAAGTTACCTGTAACACATTGCATTTAAGTTACCTGGCACTTGCTCACTAAAGCAATTATATAAGTCAACACTAAAAAATTAAAAGCACTACACCCTCACAAACTCCCCTTGAGTACCTTGTTCCCCATTGGCCCTTTTTTTGAATTATAAAGGAATTCCCAATACTATTCTAGCATGTCCAAAGGTCAGTTGTCAATCTCCTCTTCGGTCCAGCTGGTGAATCTGGGAATCTTGAGGCAATGTTACAACAGCCTCATGTACACAGACAACCCTCTCCTCCTCCCAACAAATTCCAACACGTGAGAGATGCAACCATATAGCCAAACTGGAGGCTAAGCTCTCTCAACTCAGTACTGACGTAACCAGTCAGGAGGAGAAGGAAACCACACTCACTACAATTCCAGTCTCACATAGACCTACCACGACAGCAAACCAAACACATAAACACACAAAAACATACTCGGTGGCTCTAAATAAAAATCTTCCTAAGCAGCAGAGACCTCCAAAGCAGACACCCAAGCAACCGCTACCCCAAAACAAAACACGTGCAACACACAGCTCACAAAGCCAGTGTGCCGAACAGTCACAGCCCTTAAGGCTAAACAACACACCCGATACACTTGTAATAGGTGACTCTATCGTCAGGCACACTGACGGCCCGCTCACCAGGCTGAACAAGGAGAAGGTCACGGTGAGCTGCCTGTCGGGCGCTAGGATCCGCCACATAATACAAGCACTCAGGTCACTCCAAGGCAAGTACAAATATGACTCGGTCATTGTCCATGCTGGTGTGAATGACCTGAGACGTACCTCCCTGGACTACATGAAAAGAGACATAGAGGAGCTCTCTGAGCATGTAGCCCAGGCCTGTATGACCCTGACCTTGAGTAGCATCTTACCCTCACCAAGAATGATGCCACAATATGAAGACAAGATGATCAATTTCAACAATTGGCTTAAGTATTGGTGTCATTCAAAGGGGATCCAATGCCTGTCAGCCTGGGATGACATGCTCGACAAGCCACGATGCTTCGCTAGGGATGGCTTGCACCTGCCACCCCTGGGCTTTCGGATATTGGCAAAGGCTCTTGCTACCCCCATAGTGCCTTTTTTAGGCAAGGCTCAAAAGACAAACCCACTTCCATAGGTATCACAAGGGATAACAAACTAAGAGTAATGCTACTCAATACCAGAAGTCTAAACCTCAAGATGCACGCACTCGAAACTCTCCTTAGCATGGAGAACATAGATATCTGTGCAGTAACAGAAACCTGGTTCATAGCTCCCGAGAGCACCCCAGCACTACCAGGTTATACCTCATACCATGTTTTTCGGCCCCAAAACTTGGACCGAACCACAAAAGGAGGGGGAGTATCAATATTCGTCAAAGATACCCACACCTCCAGGTTGGTGGCACAGCACGAAGCATCAGAGACTATCCATGTGCAACTAAGTGGGTAAAACTGCCTTCCAGTTTATAGCCTGCTACAGACCACCCTCCCAAACCCAGGAACCCCACTCGGCCTTCCTGAGAACACTGGAAAATATGAAGGTCTCTCCAAACACCATTATATTGGGCGACTTCAACTACCCAAACATAGACTGGGAGCATTACTCTAGCTCCAACACCCTAGCCCAAAGGTTCCTAGAATTTATAAACTCAAATGCTATGGAACAACTTGTTACCACTCCCACAAGAGGGGAAAACATACTGGACCTGATCATCACCAACATGGGGACTCTATGCTCCAGACCAGAAGTGTATCCCTCACTGGTAAGATCAGACCATAAACTAATCTCACTGGATATTCACATCCCGACCCCACCCTCTGCCCAGAAAACCACAGTGAAAAACTTCTCTAAAGCAAATTTCACACTCCTCAAAACCGAGGTGGAATCCTTCAAAGCCCCCGGGCCTGTGGAAAATACGGCCCAGACCGCAGAATCCTTTATAAACGCATTCTATGAACACCTTCAGGAATGCATGGATCATGCAATCCCAAATAAAACCAAGACCCAGTCCTCCAAAGGCAGACATCCTGTCTAGTGGACCCCAGCCATAAACAAACTATACAATAGAAGGAGGAAGCTACTACATGATAGAGCAAAATCCCAAAAAGGGAAGGCATCTCTGATCAGTATTAGCAAAAAACTACGGGCACTCATAAAATCGTCTAAGGCCAGCTTCGAGAGAACAATTGCACAGGACACTAAGGATAATCACAAGGCTTTCTTTAGTTATGTTAGGAACCTGGGTGGGAATTCCCAGATATGCTCAGAATTAGTCCAAAATGACAACAAATACACCGAACCCACAGACATTGCCAATATCCTAGCTGACAGGTTCAGCGCAAACTTCTCCCCCCCTCCCCACCAAAAGGGCAAATATCTATCCCAGCAGAGTGCTGCCCCCCTGACATCTCAGATGCTCAGGTAAGAGCCGCCCTCTCCAAAGCAAAAAAAACAGCATCAATGAGACCAGACTGTGTCCCGGGCTGCGTCCTACATGAACTCCAAGAAGAGCTAAACCCAAACTTAAAACTACTGTTCAATCTCAGCCTTACTACAGGATATGTACCCAAAGAGTGGCGTACAGCAACAGTGGTCCCTCTCCACAAAGGTGGTGCCTCAACGGATCCTGGAAACTATCGCCCCATAAGCCTGACTAGCTTGGTCTGCAAAGCTATGGAAAGGATCATCATGGACCTCATAAATAAAGATATTGGGGACTTGCAGACACTGGATCCTACCCAGTTCGGCTTTGTTAAGGGCAGATCCTGCCTCTTAAACCTGGTCGATTTCTTTGAAACAGTCACCAAGGCCATTGACGAGGGGAAGGTGGTCCACACAGCCTACCTGGACCTCTCAAAAGCCTTTGAATACAGTACCCCACTCGGGCATTATAGAAAAGCTCACCAGCTTAAATATAAACTCCTATGTCACTAGATGGGTTGCAAACTGGCTCAAGGGCAGAACCCACATGGTTAGAATTGCTGGAGCCATGTCAGACTCCAAACCAGTTACAAGTGGCGTCCAACAAGGCTCAGTCCTGGGACCTCTCTTGTTTGGTATATATTTCTCGGAGGTACAGGCCAACACAGAAGGACTGTGGCTGACCAAGTTCGCAGATGACTGCAAACTGGGTGCCATAATAGACTCTCCAGCCGACACAAGCATCCTCCAAAAGGGCCTCATAGAAACAGACAACTGGTACCAGAGCCATGGCCTCAAGCTAAACGCCAAAAAGTGTATAGTCATCCCCTTTGGCAAAAACAAAGTGCCCACAAATTACCACATAGGTGGTAATCCGTTAAGTACAGAAGTAGTAATTAGGGACCTGGGGACCCAAGCTGATAGCAATCTCTCATTTGACAAATACGTGGCCAAAGTGGTTAGAAAAACATTTTATATAGCCCACCTAATCATGAAGGGATTCACATCTAGATCAGGGGAGGTCATCGTGCCTCTTTACTCATCCCTCATCAGGCCCATAATTGAGTACAATGCCCCTTTTGGAATGTACCTTACCAACACCTGCAGCAACTGGAAAGACCCCAAAAGTACCTCACCAAGAGGATCAAAGGGCTCAAACAGATGCCGTATGCTGCCCAGTTAAAGAAACTCCAGCTCTACTCAGTGGCATACTGCCTGCTCAGAGGCGATCTGTGCCTGACGTATAAAGCCATGTCCAACCTGGAATTAATGGACATGCAGCACCTCAGAAAATCCAAATCCCATCGAGCTACGCGCTCGAGAGACTTGAACCTCAGCACTGAAATAAATAGGACATGCTGGAGGGACAGATTCATAACCCAGAGGCTCCCTTCACTCTGGAATAAAATCCCAGTCCAGGTTAGGCAGAGTCCCTCATTGACTCTCTTCAAGAGGAATCTTGATGAGTGGATGGGAGATGATAGGTTTACCCCGGGTATCACTTCTGTGTCACTGTTAGACAGAGGCACAGTATACTAACCTCGAAAAAGGGCATAGCAAAATTAATTTAAAATGGGTGGCGAAAGCCAAATGCACTCTGGCTAGGCTTATAAATGCCCTAGGGCAGATAGCCTAGTATGAACCTATGAACCTATGAGTGCCCCAGACTTTGTATATACTTTTTGAGTGTTTAGCCTAGTTTTCTCAGTGGTTGTCTCCTCTACCCCCTGGGTGCTAGTGTTAATTGGTTAATGCATAGTTGCTTAGTGTGTTCTGCAGTATTTCAGTTTGTGAGTTAGGGTTGTTAGCTTGGCAGGTAGGGTTCCTTTTTTTTTCCCCCTTTCTTTATTTTTATAGTTCTTAGCTTGTGGTGTCTTTTGTTATCCATTTCTGATATCCTTTCTAGTAGCTGCTGGTTAGGTAAGTTGATTTAGTGTTATTGGGTTCGTGTGTGGTGTGTTTTTTTTTGTCTGGTTGTTTTGGATAAGGAGTTTAAAAAGTGCTCAGACTGTGGGTGTAAGTGCCCCTCTCAGGAAGCACATGATTTGTGCATTTATTTAGGGATGCCTACTTGGATTACCCTTGTGCCATTGGAGAGCCAAATTAGTTTTTAAGGGGCTTCTGCCAGCCGATGAGTCCTCCTCTTCCTCCTCCAGCAAAGGGAATCAATCTCACCAAAGTTCCAAGGACCCAAAGGTTGCCAAGAGGATCGAAAATGCTCTGCTCCCCCTTCGACTTCCTCTACTCCATTGGAGTCAAAATTCCCAAAGCCCTTGGCTTCCCCTATGGTTTGGATCTATTATTGGCTCCCACCCCTCAGAGACCATCTACTTCAGTGCCATTGGTGAGGAAGGCTCCATCTCCTGCCATCAGTACCTTGAGCCCTTTTCCTTTCGAAGCGTTCCCTGTCATGCAGAACTTTTTCACCCTTTTCTCCTTCCACCTCATCAGGCATCCTTGTTGGAGTTCTTCCCCTTCTCCTCCCCATATCCAAGCTTCTCCAGTTTGGATCAGGTTGTCATCGTCCCCTTTGGTAGGTGGGTCTCCAAGCCTCCTTCAGTGGCTTTGTCAGTTCTGTCATCCCAGTCAGTTGGGAATTTAAGACCCGCAGAGTTGCAACAGTTGATGAGGTCCTTTTTACAGAATTAAAGGCAATTAGGGGTGATACCTTCTGCTTCAGCTCCATTAGCATAGCTTCCTCCTTCAGGCCCTCTTGGCTCCAAGGTAGCCAGAGCCAGTTACCTTCCCTCCTTTAGGGGCAGATCCAATGGCTTGGCTGATTTCTGAACTGACCGATACCTTGGTTTCTCAACTTCAGCTGCATCTGAGCCAAATGGGCCCTCAGGCGATCAAGGCATGGGTGTCCAGGATGAGTTCCACAATTCCTGTTTTGAGGTCATCATCCCTCCAGTTTGGGGCTTCTGCTCTGCGTAGTTTGGTGCCAGTCTCTGTGTCGGGGTGGGCAGGAGCTGCCACTGGGTCTGGTACATCCTTGGGGTTTTTCTAACCCTAGGTCCATCGGCTCCAGTAGGCCTGTGTTGGCTCTGCCTACATTGTGGGGAGACTGTTCTCCCATCCTGAAAAACAGTTGTCAAGTTCAGCTGGTGTCCCCCATACATCTGTGCCTTTGGACACTATTCAATCTAGTCTGTGACTGCTGACTCTGGGTGGCTGGCTGCCCTTCCTGTAGCACACCTGGCCTCTGCTGCTTCCCCTCTGGATTCCCCGTGGTGGGAGGTTTCTGGCAAAAAGAAGCACCTGGGCTCCCCAGCGGCATCTGTCACATAAGACACCAACCTCAAGGAAGGAAAGGGGATTCCCAAAATTCCCCCCATGAGGATACTTGATTTGGTGACCTTTTGGAGCTGCTTTACCCATACAGGGATTGACCACTGAAGCCCTTATCTCCAGAGGAATGTTTTTTTGGGAGGCCATCATGGTGGACCCCATCCATGTCCTGGGTGGATCCTCCTCTGGACACTGTACTTGACCTGGTGTCTTGAGTTATGGAAGGAGTCTAATATGCTGGAACTGATGCCCTGTAAGCCAGATAAGATTCTTGTCCGCCGTAAGGACTGGTAACACTGGAGTAACTGTCCGCCATGGATGTTATAATGGTGGCAGCAGCCACTGTGGAGGAGATCTTGGAAGAGTGTGCCTCTGTTCATTTCCTAAAGAGGGAGTTTTGGGTGTTGGACTTACTGGAGAAGAATTTTGATGCCTCAGCCACTTTTGCACTGAGGGCATTGAACTATTTAGCACATTTGACCAGACTTCAGGACATAGTCTTGGAAGTGTCAAGAGTAATTAATAGCCAGCAGACTCTGGAATCTCACAAGACCTTGGAGAGAGAGAGAGGTTCATATTACACTCAATTGTTAGTGTGTCCATGTATCTTCTGTCCAATGCAGCTGATGGCATGTCTTAAGCCATTGGTGCTGGCATTGCCATGGGTTGCCCCAGTTGGATGAAGCTGTTTAACTTTGCAGACTGCTTCAATGCATCCTTTATTAGCATCCCCCTATGACCAGGAGTAAGCAGTAAGGAAAGATGCTGTATGCCATGGGAGTGCATTTTGCTACCCCTCAATGGACCTTTCTAGAAACCAGATTGGGGGGGGGGGTGTCTCTTCTTTAGGAAAACACAGCAGTCATTCCAGGACGCTCCTCATGAGGGTTTCCCTGTGGTAGAGAGGGTAACCACAATGGATGCCATCCATGCAGCAAGGGTAGCCAACAAAATCAGGGAAGTTTGAGAGGTTTCTCTAGGTAGCACTCTCAGTGGCCCTGAAAGGTTGCCCAAATGTCTGTCTCTGGAGGCAGTAAGGGTTTGCTTGACTCTACACCCAAAAGTGTGGGAGGCTATCACCTGTAATGCTTGGGTGCTGAGAGTCATCCAGAGGCTATACAGTAACATTTTAGATGCTCCAAAATTGAAACTGAAATGCCTCCCAAATGTGTCACACTGTCAGAGAGAGGCTGCAGCCATTGACGCCCAAAAGTTTAGATAATTGAGTCGTCCAAGAGGTACCACCAGACCAGTGTGAATCGTGGGTGTATTCCAAGACTGTTTTTGTTTACAAAGAACAAGGACCTCAGGCCATTTGTTTTTATTTGAGCAGGGTGAACTACATCAAGCAGACCAAATTCTGGATGGTCACAGTGCAGTCCATTCTATCTCTGTTGAGGTAGTATGACTGGGTGTGCTTGATCAACTTAAATGAATGCCTACTGTACCATCATACAAAGATTGTGAGTCAGTCTAGAAGGTTTCTTCTCTTCTGGCTCGGAACCAATCACTATCAGTTCTGGGTACTGCTGCTTAGGGTCACCACTGCCCCCAGGGTGTTCACCAAGTGTATGGCAGTAGTGGCAGCCTCGCTAAGGTTGCATGGATTTCAGGTCTTTCCTTACCTGGATGAATGGCTTCTAACCACAGCCACAAAAGCATCATTGATTAGGTCCACTGATACTTTATTCCTGCTGTGCAGCTCCTTGGGAGTCGCTGTCAGAAATCCAGTCTTCTTCCTGTGCAGTCACCAGAGTTTATAGGTTGCCACTTGGACACAGTTTCTCAGATCACAGGGCTGCCATTCTCCAGAGTGTTGGCCCTACGGGGTCTTGCTGTTACATTATTATCGTGTGAAACGCCTGGCTTATCTGGTTCTCAGGCTATTGAGGCACATAGCAGCCAGCGTTTGATTGGTCCCTTTCACAAGGTACTACATGAGGATTCTGTAGTGGATGTTGGTAGTCCAGTAGTCCTTTCTGATGCACCCAGTGGCATTTCCAGTTATATTGACATATTTGTCGAATGCAAATCATGTGGTGGTTGGAGTCTCCCTTGGTTTTTGCTGGGAATTCATTTGATCTGATGTCACTTTCACTCATTTCTCAACTTTTGCGTTCAGATCTGACTTGGTCATTTCTTCCAACTTGAGCTCCTCCCTTTACCTATAATGTCCTAGTCATTTAACATACCTCAGATCTCATTTGCTGCCATAGCATTTGGACGTGGTTGCTGTAAACTCAAGTGAGCTTTCAGAGTGTTTTTCGTGAGTTGACTTTCAGTTTATGTAATTACAGATCTGATGTCACTTTTCATTCATTCCTCAACCAATTGGGTTCAGATCCAAACCCTGGATACAACTTGGCTGCTGTTATAGCTCATGGCCAACTGAAACTCTTGAGCTCCTCCCTACCCATAATGCACCAACCCCTAACATACCTTGGATCTCATTTGCTGCTTTCGTGTCTAGATGTGGTCAGCTTTGCTCTCGAGCGTATTTGAGATAAGTGCTTTTTTTGATCATTTCTTTCAAATTTTTCTATAACTGCATACACATACTGTATTTCTCTAATACCATTGCTAGTATTTTTACTTAGGCTTTAAAAACCTTTTTCTGACAACCTTCCTTTTTACACGGTGTATTCTTCAGTACCATTGTTCGTACTTGATTATCCTGTTCCTTACCCTTTTTCAAAAAAAAAAAAATCTCTTTTCTTACTATTTGGCATTATTCTGTGATGTCTGAGAAAAGATTTTTAAGAAGTGCAAAAAATGTAGCCATAAGCTTACCTTATTCTGACACTCATGACCTCTGCGTCTGCTGCTTAGGCCTAGAGCACCTTAATGTGCATTGTGACATATGTCAAACTTTTAATCCGCAAGCTATAGCAGACTGAAAAAACAAATTAATTTTAGAAGGTCTACTGCCAACTTCTTTTTCAAAAGCCATGTTTTGGGTTCACTCCCCTAAAATAATTTCCAAGGACACACTGAAAAAGGATTCTTCAACTCCATTGTCTACAGAGCCAACACTCAAAAAGTACAAGCTTGATCTGAAGCTGTTCGGCTCCAAGATTTCCCCAACATCCCCTAAAACATTTTCAGATCGGAGTACTTCAGCTGTGAAGGTACTGCCTCAGGTCTGATACTCTCCAACTATAGATCCAGTTCCTTCTAGAGTCCTGTCTCCCTTCCTCCAGAGAAGGTGGTTCAAGTTGCCATCTATTGCTTCATCTCATTTTTATAGGAGCATCACTGAAGCTGATGTGGATAGAAAAATGAAGTTTTTCTTGGTGTAGATACAGATGAGGGCTCTCCCCGCTCCAACTGCCTCAGGTCAGGAAGCCTTCACTAGCTCTACTCCTCCAGTATCGGCTCCTTCTCCAATTCGACACTTCGTTTCGGAGTCCTTGGATGTGAGTTTGCTGAGACCATCTGGTTTGGATCCAAGAGTGTTGGTGTCCTCTGATCCAAAGGTTTCCCTGAGCGCCCCAGCTCCAATAGGTTCAAAGCAGACTGGCTCTCTGGAGCCGAAGCACTCCAGTTTGATCCAAGGTGTTGGAGGCGACTCCTAAGTGTTTAGAGCTGTCTCTGCCCCTCAGACCCTCTACCCCATTCAGCTCGCCTTTCTGCCTCTGTTGGATTACTTTCGGAGCAGATGGAGCCGATGGGACAGAAGCAAGACTTCTCTTCTCCATCAGATTCCTTCTCCCCTGGATGGGTCTGCCTTTGACATAGTGGAGAGAGTTTTCTCTCCTTTGGCAGGACAGATGGTCTCTGTCCCATTGGATCTTCCTTTGGTGTCCCATGTGAATCTGCGCCAAGAGCCTCTACATTCAGCTCCACAGGGACAGCCATTCCAACCCCTTCAGACTACCTTGCCGGGTATTACTCTCTCTTCCGACACCTCCCTGGAACATCCCACCAAGGAAGTACCCCGGAAGAGAAGGTGCAAAAGGAGACACTTTGATTCCTCTCAGGAATCTGTCACAGATGACATGGATTTTGATGAAGGGGAAGGATCCCCGAAATCACCACCCAAAGACATCTCATTTGGAGACATTTTGGAGATTCTCAAGCAACAGGGTGGTTGGTCCTCCAAAAATCCTTCCCTGGAGGAATCCGTGTTTCTGGAGGCATTTAGATCTGGACAGTCTACCTCCTGGGTAACTCTGCCCACTGATGGGCTCATTGATTTGACTGTTTAGCTGGCATGGAAGGAACCTAATGCAGTTGAACCTATCCCGAAGAGACTGGACCAAATTCTTGCACCTCTGACAGGAAAGGAACACTGGAGCAAGTGAGTACCAGTAGATGCCATGGTTGTGGCGGTGACCACAAAGAAGGAACTTGTGGAACTAATTTCCACTTTCCAACCCCCTAATAAAGAGTCCAGGGCTTTGGACAGGTTTGGGAAGCATTTCTATGCTTCGGCGATCCTTGCTGTTAGGTCCTTGAACTACTTGGCACATTTCACAAGGTTACAAAGTTTTAATTAAGGAATTGTCAAATACTCTTTCAGGGACCACTACTGCACGCTTCGGTAACTTCACAGTTGACAACCCTTCAGTCCATCTTAAACTTGTCCATGAGGCTTAGCTCTCATGCAGCTGAGGCTATCTCAAGGGTGGCAGGTTCAGCCATCTTAATATGGAGACATGCCTGGATGTGTATGTGTGATTTTGCAGAGCCCTTCAAGTCTTTTTTGTCATTGCTCCTTTTGACACAACTTCCTTGTTTGGCTCCAAAGTGAAGAACGCACTGTCCAGGTGCGAGAAAGATGGAAAGAGACTCTGTGCTGTAGGCGTAGCTTTTTTCAAACCCTCAAAGGACCTTTTCTAGAAACCAACAAGGGGGGTGGAAAATGTGGTTCAAGAAGTCTCTGGGTCCTTTCCAAGATCCAACTGGAGATGGTTTCCCCAGAAGCAGAGGGGGGGAATGCTATGGAAGACACTGCCCATGCTGCAGAGGTGGTCTGCAAAACCAGGGGTCTAAAGAGACTTTTTCTGACAGGCCCTGCCAGTGCTCATGAAAGAAGGCCCAATTGTCCCTTGGGATTGTTTATCGCTGCACCAGAGAGCTTGGCTAGATATTGCAAAAGACAGGCGCAGAGGATTTTTTCCAGAGGCTGTATAATTCCCTTCCACCTCCATTTTCCCAAAAGTTTCCCAATTTTCCACCCAATCAGAGAAAAGCAGCAGCACTAGAAATACAAAAGCTTCTAGAAAAAGTCATCCAAGAGGTCCCAGTAGACAAGAAAGGATCTGGAAGTTGCTCAAGATTTTTTTTAGTGCCAAGGATAACACGGAACTGGAGACCAGTTCTGGATCTCAGCAACTTGAGCAAGTCAGTTCAACACTCAGTTTCAGATGCTTATGGTTCAGTCCATCCTGCCATTTCTAGGCAAGGACGATTGGATGTGCCCAATAGACCTTCAAGATGCGCATACTATCACATAAAAATGAACAGGTGATCCAGAACGTTTTTACGCTTCTGGCTGAGAGCCAGTCATTACCAGTTCCGAGCCCTGCCCTTTGGTTTCACCACAGCCTCCAGGGTGTTCACCAAATGCATGGCAGTGGGGGCGGCTTACTTGAGACTGCAAGGATTCTAGATGTTTCTGTATTTAGACGACTGGATCATTACCATTCCGAGTAGGCATCTACTAATAATAGCAAGAAACCAGCTACTCCAAACTGGCTCCCTTCTGGGGATTACAACAAAATAACAAATCTCAGTTGCAGCAATCTCAAACACTGGAATTCATAGGGGTAGATTTCAATGCAGTTTCTACAACAGCTTCGCTTCCATTAAATAGAGTACAAACATTAAGATTCCAGGTTGCAAAACTCATTTACAACACCAAAATGTTTGCCCGATTGATTTTACAAGCCTTGTGTCAGTGTCAGCGGCTGTGATTCTTATTCCCCTGGCAAGGTATCAAATGAGAATTTTTCAGTGGTCAAGTCTTTATCAATGGATGTCAGTTCAAATAAGGATCACACAGGCATGTAAGAAGTAACTTTGAGGGTGGATAAGGTCATACCAGCTTTTACTAGGCCGTCCTTTCATTTTCCCTCAAACCATAGTGACTATGGATGCATCCTAGATTGGGTGGGTGGAGCACTTCCTGGGGAAAACAGTCCATGGCACTTGGTCCCTGAAGAGACCAATTTGCATATTAATGTCCTGGAGATGAGAGCACTGCTTTTAGTGCTTCAAGCTTTTCAGGATGCTGTACCTCTGGGGACCATTGTAGTCCAAATGGACAATATGTCAGTAATTTGGTACATCAACAAACAAGGAGGAAGTAGGTCTTGTCCCTTGCATCAAGAATCTCAGTGTGGCATTGGGGAATCTCATTCAACTGTTTATTGATAGCAATGCACATTCCTGGGAAGTCCAACATAGCAAACAAATTGTGCAGGCCCATTATACTATCTCAGGAGAGGTCTCTCAACAAAAAAGCGATGGAAGCGATCTTCTGTCGATGGGGCCAGCCTTGTTGAAATCCTTTTGAGTCTTCCCTGAACAACAAATGCAACAACGTTTTCCCCTAATCCCCCCAACGAGGGAATCACCGAGGGATGCTCTGCTCCACGATTGGCCCTCTGGTCTTCTCTATGCTTATCCACTAACCCCACCGATTCCCAAATTCCTAAGAAAACTGCAAGGTTAAAGAGCAAAGCCATCCTCATTGCAGCTTTCTGGCCTCAACAGGTTTGGTTTGCCTTCCTTTAGGCATCATCTTTACTCACCTTGGTTTCTTGATCCGATTCCAGACCTGCTGTCTCATGCAACAGGCATGACTCATACAGACATCTCAAACCTCAAGCTTAACAGTGTGGTTTCTCCAAATAGCCAAATAACATATACTGTTGTCCCCTGTACATCATATACTTTTATCTTCCCATAAAGCTTCCATTTGGTGGTGTCAGAATTCAATATCAGTTTATCTATTAGCTGGCCCATTTTCTTTCCAAAATTCAAAAATAAAGGTGAATATATGTTACATTTGCTGGATGTTCACAGACAGCTGTGCTTCTACTTGCACAATAACAAAAGACATTAGGAAATGCAATCTGATCAGTTCTTTATATCCTTTGCAGAAAACAAATTAGGTAAATCTGTTACAAAGGTAACATTGGCAAGATGGATTATGGATTGCATAGCCTTTGTCCGTATTAAATCTGGCATTTTATTAACAAAACCTGTAAGAGCTCAGTCTACAAGATCTATGGCAACCTTGTCAGTATTTTTATCCAGTCATTCCATGGATGACACATGCAGCTTTTACTTGGTCTAATCCTCATACTTTTAATACTCATTACAAATTGGACTCAAGGGGAAGAGCAGCCTTTGATTCAACCATGCTCAGGAACATCCTTCCTTAGAGTCCACTCAGGATATCCGGTAGCTAGTGACAATTTTGCAGTGGTTGAGGAATGAATGAAAATGGACAATGTCAGATAAAGAAGTTATGTACTTACCATAACTGTGTTGTCCATTTTCATTCTTCCTCAACCTCCCACCCACCAACCCCCAACCTGTGTCGCCGTGGACATCTGGAAGAACGAGATACTATAAAGACATCACAGTGTCTTTTAAAAAGCTCCAGAAACTGTTTTCCTTTGTTAGGAACAATATTCTAATATTTAGTAGTCATGTCCCCTAGCAAACAAGATCCGAGGTATGTTAGGGTTTGGGGGGTTATGGGCAAGGAAGAGCACAAGAGTTTCAGTTGGCCACAAGCTTTAGTAACGGCTGAATCAGATCTAAGATTTGGCCTCTTCTGAACTTACCCTTCTTTGGTCGTGGATCCCATTATAGATCTGACTTTTCATCCTGCAGGTCTGGACCTGCCCAACCTTAAATCCCTAAAGTTGACTGCATGGTTCCTCCAATTTATTTATTTATTTCAGTTTGATGACCAGGGAAGTCCACTGGCCCAAGAAGAGTCCATTTCCAGTGAAGGCCTGGGGAGAAAAGCTCCAAAAAAAACATAATACAGACATATGAAGCATAGACATTATAATCAGGGAACAAGAATACAGCAAGGTACATATACACAAAGGACATTGTACATTAGGTATACAAGTACACAAAGCAGTAGAATATTCAACAATATGAGTAAAGTACAGATATGAGAAATTTTATAAAAGCTTTATAACAAGAACATTGTACATTAAGCATACAAGTACACAAAGCAGTAGTGTAATCAAGACAAATGTTTTTTATATAAATAAATATATATATATATATATATATATATATATATATATATATATATATATATACATATACAGAAATGAGTATCATATTATGGAGTCTGCCATCTCTGGTGCAGATATTAGTTTCATATTATGGAATAGGCCATCCTTGGTGCAGTAGGAGAATTGTCCAGGCATGTCTTAGTGGAAATATTGAGAATAATATCTAAGTACTGTAAAGGATGGACAAGATAATGAGATAGGGTTTAGAGGGGAAAGATCAAGTTGGAGCATGACAATGGGCATTCCCATTTGGAAGATAAATGGGAGCACAATTGAGATTTGAAATTGTTATGGTTAGATATGTTGCGAATGAGAAAGGGGAGAGAGTTCCACTGTTTAGCTATGGAGTAGGATAGTAGGAGTTGGCCAGGAGGACGTGAGGGTTTTTAGATTTGTAGGAGATTTTGGTTTTCATATCTGAGTGAATGGTTAGGTATGTAGGGGGTTAAGGCTGTAGTGAGAGAGGGGCAGTTTGAAGGTTTGAAGATGAACTTGTGGGCAGTGGTGAGCTGGAGGAATATCATGTAGTTGGGAAGATCGAGCCATTGCAGGGTACAGAGGGAGTGGCAATGGTGGGATGAGTGTTTTGAATTGGTTGCAAATTTTGTGGTAACAGGACTCTAGTTTGGATTGTAGGCCATGCTGGAGATTGGTAAACAGAGGAGCGCCATACATAAGATAGGGGAGAAGATAGGAGGAAGCTAAGATTTGTCTGGTGGAGGGGCTGAGGTAGTGGTTGTGTCTGTAAAGGAGACTTAGTTTCTGATGGGTTTTTCTGATGGAGGAGTGGATGTGGGTGTCAAATTTTAGATTTTCATCAGTGGTGACACAGAGCAGTTTGGTATTGGGAACAATTTCAAGGGAGTTATTCTGGCTGAGTATGGAGAGTGAGTTTATGTTGACAGTGGTGTTTCTAGAAGGAGTGAAGATATCAGTTTAGTTTTGTTAGTGTGTAGGGCCTGTTGATGGGTTTGCATCCAGGTTTCTGTTTTAGAGAAGGCTAATTGGGTTTTTGATAGGAGTTCAGAGGGGGAAGTAAGCTGAGCAGATGATAGTGGAGTCATCTGCATACTGGATGAGTGAGGCTTCGAGGATGGAGTGGTGGAAGTTGTTGATAAATGTGTTGAAGAGTAGAGGACTTAGGACAGAACCTTGGGGCACACCAGTGGTTGTAGGCAGGAAGGGAGAGGTTTATTATTTCCAATGGACAGCTTGTTGGCAGTCAGAGAGGTAGCTGGAGAACCAGGCTATGGTGGTAGGAGAGAGATGGAGGAAGGAGAGTTGGGATAGGAGTAAGGGGTGGGAGATGGTGTCAAAAGCCTTTGAAAGATCCAGAAACAGTGTAGATGCGAATTTACCAGAGTCGTGCGCCTAGTTAATGGTTTCAAGAAAGGAAAGGAGGGCAGTCATGGTACTGTGGCCAGTGCGGAAGCTATGTTGAGTAGGGGTGAGGAGATTGCCATGGGTTAGGTATGCATCAGTTGTGAATGGATAACGTTTTCTAGTATTTTAGAAAGTGAAGAAAGGATGGCAGTAGGTCTGAAATTGGTGGGGTCTGTGTTTTTGGCTCCTTTGTAAAGTGGGATGATGTAAGCATGCTGCCAGATAGATGGGACATAGGATTCTTGAATGGATCTATTTATAAGAATAGAAATGGGAAAGGCTATGCTGTCTGCAGATAGTTTGAGAAAGGTTGATGGACAATTTATCAGGTGCATTGCAGCACAGTTTGAGCTGGAGGAGAAGTCTTTTTTTTTGTGCTAATGGGGATGGGTTTTAGGCTGAAAGGGGAGGATAGAGGTGAGTGATCAGGGAGAAGGGGAAGCAGGGGGGATGGGATTGGGGGTATGTGGGAAAGAGGAGGATAATTTTGCAATACAGTCTACAAAAATTGAGTTGAATTGGGTGGCTGTTTCAAGGTCTGTGAGGTTGGGGTTTGGACGGGTTATCTTTATTACCAAGATGGAGGAGATGGAATTCCCAAATATTTTAGGATTACTTGAGTGCACGGATTGAAGTTTGTAGTAGTATGCATTGCGGTCTTATTAGCTTTTTTTACAGAGTTATGGAGTTGCTTAAATTCTAGGAGGGAGTTAAATGTTTTGTTTTTCTGATATTGCTTCCATTTTATGTTTCTTTGTTGCGTTGTTAGTTTTGTTTCTTTTGAGAGCCCGGGGCAGGGATTGGTTTTGATGTGTTTGGTCTTAAGGGGGGCTTGCTGGTTTAGGAATGACTGGTTGAAATAAAATACAGCATTGTCGAGTTATAGGGTTTTTAGATGGGTCCAGTCAGTATGCTTTAGACATTCTGAGAAAATTAGAGGGTTGAAGGAGGAGAAGATGCAGGTTTGAATGTAGTGGTGGTGTTTTTGTAGAGGAGAGGGGAGATGGTCAGCAAAGGCTGGTAGGTGGTCACTGAGAGGGTCTGGAAGTATTCCAGCATTTGAGATAAGGTTGGGATGGGATTGATGGTCCCGGAGGTACCATCTTTATTTGGCCAAGTTGGAGCAAGTATTAGTTGGGAGAAATTGAACAGATTGATAGTGTGGGAAGGGGCTTGGGAGTTAAATGAGGCCCAGTTAGTGTTCATATCACCAAGGATTTAGGTCTCATTTTTGATGGTAGAGGAAAACCAGGAGAGGATATCTTCAAGTGTTTTGAGTGTTATTGCCTGGGAGAATATAGAGTGCGCCTATGCATATGGACTTGTGGTTGTTGATTTTTAGTAGACCAATTGTGATTTTTGCATTGGCAAGTCTTGTGATATGATTGGTGCAAGGAGTAATGGTATGGGAGGAGGAGTAGATAATAGCAACACCTCCACCTTTTTTTATGTGGTCTGTCATTGCAAATAATTTTTGTAACTTGACCTGATGGCCAGAAATCCCAAGCTTCCTGACAGAGTGATGCATATTTTGTCCTCTTCTTAGAAGTTGCCTACTCATTAGGGGTATACTTGCAAGTGGGAACATTTTGCATGTTGGGCTTGTAAGTGGAAACTTTGTTTGTTGGACTACTATTAAGGGGGGGTTGATCCTTTTTCAGCCCCCATAGAGGTTATTTTTTAATTCTCGGAGGATTTATTTCACTCTGGCACAAGTTATTCTACTATCAAGGTGCAATTGGCAGCTATTTCCAGGTTCCACATTGGTGGAGACAGTATGCCTTTAGCAACTCTCAAAATTTCCAAGGCTTTCCTCAAGGCCACCTTTTTGTCATGTTGTGTCGTCCAGTTAAACAAAAATGTCATTTCTTGGGATTTGCCCATCGTGCTTCAAGTTTTGGCTGCTTCTCTTTTTGTCTTAAAGTTATCTTTGAAGACTGTTTTTGGTAGTGGTTACATTTGCCAAGCGAGTTTCAGAGTTGCAGGCCCTCTTGTCAGTACCTCCATACCTAATTTTTCATAAAGACCGGATTACTTTGCGCATGGACCCTTCTTTTCTTCCTAAGGTGGCTACAGAAAAAAGTTTGAGTCACTCCATTCATTTGTCTGTGTTTTCCTGAGTTTTCTAATGAGGGGGAATATTTGCTGCATTGTCTTGATGTTCACAGACAATTGAGCTTTTACTTGGATAGAACAAAAGCTTTCAGAAAGTCTAATAAATTGCTGTTTTTTTCAGAAGCCCAGTTGGGCATGCAGTGTCTAAAGTTACTGTCTCCAAGTGCTGATTGTATCTACTTTGGATATAGTTTGAAAGGAAAGCCCTTGAGAGGTGAACCAAAAGGACATTCTACAAGGACTATGACTACTACTACAGCATTCTTCTCCATAGCTGTATTGGACGAGATTTGTGAAGCTGCTACCTGGGTTGGTCCTCACACCTTTGTGTCCCACTACAAATTGGATGTTCAGTTTGATGTCCGGGGCTTCCTTTGGTTCCTCTGTGTTGTACAATATCCTCCTTTGTGAGACCTCCCCTAGGTTTTTGCATGGCTTGGGACCTTGTCCCACAGGTTGAATTTGGATAGAAAAGACAACATTGAATATGAAAGTTATGTACATACCATAAAAATAGATCTATGTTGTCACTCTCCGTCTAGTTCAGCCTTCCCTCCCTCCAGTCCCAACCCCAACCTTTTTTGGCAAGCCTCTTAACTGTGGAATGACAGTCAGGGAGATCTTAACCTTCTCCAAAGCAGATTGTAACCTCTTATGAGATGACATAAATAGATTCACTGCACCTCCTCCCTCAGATGGAACTGGCAACTATGCTGAGTTCTACACAAATGATTTATACAAACACCTGAACAACTGCATTGACTTGGCCATACCTGATGGGACCTAGACAAGCTCTTCAATGAAGAGCAAACCTGTCTGGTGGGCAACTGCTATTAACAGGCTTTACAATAAGAGGAAGAAATTGCTGTCTAAGAGTAAGAAGGGCGAGCCCCAAACTGATAACACTCCCTCCTCAGCTTAAACAAACAAACAAGACTCCTTGTGAAGTCCTCCAAAACTAACCATGAATCCAAATTAGCTTACTCACCTAAAGACAACCATAAGGTGTTCTTTAGCTACATCTGTAACCTAAAAGGAAAGGCTTGAGTTTGTGCCAAACTGGTAGTGAATGATACCGCAAATACCGAGCCTGTGAACATTGCCAGCCTGTTAACCAACAGGTTCTGTGAAAACTTCACTCCCCTTTCCCCACCACACTTTACCCCAAGACATAGCTCCCACCTATCCTCTACCCAATATCTCTAAAGAGCAGGTTGTGAACGCCCTCTCTAAGATCACAAACACAGCATCCATGGGACCTGATAACATCCCAGGCTGCATCCTTCATAGGTTCAGTCAAGAATTAGCAACGCCATTGGGAACTCTTCAATCATAGTCTAAGCACTAGCTTCATCCCAGTTGAATGGAAAAAGGTCACCATTATCCCTGTGTACAAAGGTGGTGCCTCCACTGACCCTGGGAACTATAGACCTATTATCCTGACTTGCCTTATCTTCAAGGCCATGGAGAGAATCATCATGGACCTCGTCAACAAAGACATTGTTAAACTCCAAACACTTAACCCAACTTAATTTGGATTTGTCAAAGGGAGATCATGCCTATTAAACCTGGCGGACTTCTTCGAGGCATTCACCAAGGCCCTTGAAGAGGTGAAATCTGTGCATAACAGCCTACTTAGACTTAGCCAAGGCTTTTGAAACTATGCCCCACTCAGGCATAATTGCCAAACTCACCCAGCTAGGTATCAACCCGTATATTATTAGATGGGTTGTTAACTGGCTCACTCATAGAACTCATATAGTCAAAATAGGGGAATCCACCTCCAGTAGCAGCCCAGTAACCAGTGGTGCTCCACAAGGATCAGTCCTGGGACCTCTACTGTTTGGAATCTATTTCTCGTGAAGTGCAAGCTAAAACTTAAGTTCTGTGGCTGACAAAGTTTGCTGATGACTGCAAACTGGGAGTGGTCATAGAATCTCCAAACAATGTCATCATCCTACAAGAAGGTAAAATGTAATATCATTCTTTTTGATAAGAGTGATGTTTCTGATAACTATCACATCAATAACAACACCCTAAGTATGCACTCAGTGGTGAGAGACCTGGGCACACAGGTTGACAGCAACCTTACCTTTGGTCATGTCTCCACAGTGGTAAGAAAGACATTTTATATTGCTCATCTCCTAAGTAAGGGCATTGCCTCCAGAAAAAAGAAGGTATAACCTCCCTGTGCTCTTCCCTAATCAGGCCAATAATCGAGTACAATGCCCCTTTTGGTATGTACATTTCCAAGCAGATGCATCAGTTGGAGAGACCACAAAAGTTCCAAACAAGGAAAATTCAAGGTCTTCAGCATCTGTCCTGTGATGTCCTATGAGGATCGTCTGAAATCACCATCACTTTATTCTGTTTCATACAGACTACTCAGAGGCAATCTCTGCCTTGCACATAAGGCAATCTTTGACCCTGCTTTATTGGAAATGGTGCATATCTATAAGTCAAATGGTCCACTGGTTACTCACTGTAATGACCTTAACCTGGTATGTGACATTAATAGAATCTGCTGGAGGAACAGATTTGAATCCCAGAGGTTATCACACCTTTGGAACAGACTCCCACTTCATGTCAAGCAGAGAACCTCGTTTGTCCTCTTCAAATGCAATCTGGACAGTTGGATGAGTAACTGTAAATTCACCCCAGGGGTTCCACCTCTGTCCCTCTAGGACAGGAGTGATAGGTGCTGATTGTGGAAATAAAGGTAAAACTTGGCTAGGCTTGTAAGGGCCCTAGGGTCATTGGCCTAGTAACCTCATGTGATCTATAATCCTTTTCCCTTGCATTTTGGGGTCTTTCATAGTTTTTGCTCATGGAGTTTTTGAACATGATCAGGTATGGGCAAACTCAATCTGAGGTAGCCCCAGGAGCAAGATGGTTTGGATATAGGAGGCACAGCTCGACAAGCTGATGTCTTGGGAATGTGGCCATCCTCTGATGCAAGTCTGATCCAATAACCATAGGTTGAACCAGACAGAAAGAGAAAACATGGACCTATAGTTATGGCAAGTACATAAACTTTGTTTTTCATTGCTTGCTGCTTGTTGTGGTTATGCTGTCAACTAGGGATCCCAATTAACCTGGAGAAGTTCAAATAAACACCAGTCCAGACCACAAGATGCCACCTGGGCACCACCTGATGGATGGCCAAACTTCCGGAATGAAGATTAAATGCTGTACTGACAAGCTTCCCTGGTCCTGTTTCACCCAAATCCTATGGCAAGATCTATCCTACATCTTTTAGGTTATGTTTACGGCAACACGTATTACCCTTGTTCCTCATGCCAGATTCCACATGAGTGTTACAGTGAACTTTTTCAGTACAGTGGTCTGTTCATCATTATCCTTTGTATTCAGATACTCCAGGATCTGCAGACAACATATACACTGGTTGCTAAATTTTCCTCTAGTTTCTCTAGGGCATACCTTTGTTCTTCCTCCTCCAAGAGCCCTGGTAACCATATATGCTTCCCTTCCAGAAAAGGTTTTTTTTGGGGAGAAAGACTTTCCAAGTCATGTGGTCTGCCCCAAAGGTCAATCTTCATATCAGTGTTCTGGAGAATGAGGGCAGCCTTCCTAGAACCTATTTGTATCCTTTATGTTGGAGGTCATGAAGGTTTGGCAGTGGGAGATGTCTTCCCAGCACTTTCTCATCACATTGTATAGCCTGGGGAGGTCTTGTGTATTAGCGGACAAGTTGAGTAAGTCAATTCTGCTGCTGCACAAGTGGTTTCTTAATCCCACAGTGCCTTCCTCAATTTTCAACTGCTCAGCCGAGCCTTCTTGTGATCTGTTTGCAACCCAGACCAACATCAGATGCAGCATCTGCTTTGCCCTTATTCCCCAGTCAGAGTAGTCTTGAGGGAAGCTCTAGTCCATGCTTGTTCCTCAGATCTTCTTTACGCTTATTCTTCAACTCCCCTCATAACCAGATTTCTGCTGAAAGAGGCCTGGTGCAAAGCAAAGGGATATCCTCATCACCCTCTTTTTAGCCTCAACAGGTATGGTTCCCCTTTCTGGTGAGCCTTACCTGGATGCTGGACCTTCTTCCAGATTGATCTCTTACCTGTCTGGCAAGCCTCACTCAGACATCAAATCCCTGAAGTTTACCATTTGGTTTCTCCACTTCCAGTGATGGACAGAAATTCCAGACTTTTGCCCACTGTGATTCACATCTAGTCATCTCAAAAATTTCCCACCAGGAAAGTTTGAGGACGCAAGTGGAAGATATTTTCTGTATGGGCATTGGACAACCATCTTGATTCTTTCTCTGCTCCTTTACTATTGATTCTAGATTATCCATGGAGGAGCAAGCCACTCTACCATCAAAGTTGAGTTGGCCGCTATATTGAATTTTCATGTTGGTGAAGCCCAGACTCCTTTTGTGTCATTAAAATTGTCTAAAGAATTTTTTAGGGGTGCCTTTCTCTTATGGCCTCCTCTAAGACATCCCATTCCAGCTTGAGTATTACTATTTGACTCTGGTCTTGAGTAAACCTCCAAACCTTGTCATGCAAATTACCATATTTTGTCTTTCATAAAGGTAGTTTCTCACTGAACACTAACTACTTTCCCAATGTTCCTTCTGACTTTGCTTTGAATCAGGCGATTAATCTCCTGGCTTTCACCCTCCAGTTTCTCAAACAAGGGTGAATATCTCTCATATTTATTGGATGCTCATAGTCAATTACATTTCTGTTTACATTGTACCTAAGACTTCAGAAAATCTGACCAAGTTTTTCTCTTTTTTTCTAAAGCTAAATTGGGAACTAGTGATTCCAAGGTCTCACTGTCCAGGTGGCTATCCAATTGCATTATCTTTGTCTGTAGAGCCAAGGGACTGTCACTGCCTTGCAAACCTAAAAGCTCATTCATCTAGGGCTGTGGCATCCTCTACATGTTTCTTCTCTAGAGTCGCTATTGATGACATTTGCGCTGATGCAATTTCTACAGTGCACACATTTATCTCTCATTACAAGCTGGACGTGCAGTCTGAGTCTTGGCCTTCCTTTGGCTCCACCATCCTTTAGGACATCCTTCCATGAGTCCTTCCAGGGTTTTTGACACCTGCAGAAAAGGCATTGAATGAGAAAGTTATATTACTTACCATAATTGCATTGTATTATAAACCTGTGTTTTTCATCCATCTTCAACCTTTCCTCCCCTGCCAAATTGTCATTATCTTGGGCTCTCGATTGATCACACACTGGCCCTGTCTGGAGCCAGTGGTAGGGAGTGACACAAATAGTTAAAAGGAGTCCCTGAAAGGAGGACTTTGAGACCAGCAGAGGATTTCCTTCAAACCGTCCTTTCAGGAACACCTTCAAAATGCATTCATCCTGCCTTCTAAAAGTCTTCTCAGGTTATCTAAAATACATGTTGGTTTGGGCAGAGCCTGAAGTTTTGTAAATAACTGTTTTGTTCTGGGCTGCTTTTGGCAGATCACCTTATATTTAGTGAAAACTGTCAAAAGATTGAATTGAAATACTGTATTTCTGTTAAAGACTTATATTTTGGCGGAATGTTTTTTTTTCTTTGTAAATAAACCTGCTTAAACCTGAAAAACTTTTAAAGGCTGTGTTCATTTGGACTGCAACATGTATATGCTTTATGTAACTTCATTCATTGGTGGAGTTGCTGAAACAATTGAGTGAGTCCAGTCTACTATAATTTGACTGTGTGCATAACGCAATAAACTACATAAACTTTAGTCCTACATGTACACAAATATTAAACATTGCATGGGATAGTGAGTGGATAGCTGGTTTATGCTTTGAATAGTATGCTTCAGTCCTTATCCACACCAAGCCTTAAAAATGAATTCATAACTTATAGCGGGGAGGTTAAAGGCCTTTAAGTAATAAAAATAAAACTTTCTAAGTACTGCACTTAATGTGGATGAAATAAAAGATGTTGACTTTGTGATACTGCAATAAGTCTAAAATCTTTGGTTGTACCATTACCTTTGACTTTTAAATTTCAAAACCATATTGTTTTATACTCATTTACACAGACCTGAAATATAGAGAATTCCCTTATGAGTTGCTCCAGCATGGTCTGCCACTGCTACAGGAAAAGGGGTGGTGAATTCCCATTTGTTTTCAGCTGGTTTGTATTCTTCTACTGTGTTGGTAAGGTTCCCCAGTAGTGTTCCTCCTGCTACGGCAATAATCTGTTCTGATACCACATCAGCATGAAATCGAGTGCGCTTCTCTAGCATACCAGCAACTTGCAGCCATGAACATGTCCTTGGATCAAACCGAAACACCTACAAACAAGACACATTTCATAGGTACACTGGTAAGAAAATTGTTAAGTTGTTAGACAAAAATATTTACTGTTCTAAGGGTAATTTGAGTACTTATAACTGAAGGGATCTCCTGCCAAGGGCAGCCCAACATCCGGCCAGTATACCAAAGCCTTCAGTACTTACAGGTGCGGTATGGCATGTGTATGCTCCCCGCACAAGGTGTAGAGTATAAAAGTGATGTACGGACGTACACACTCAGAACTTCTTTGCTGCCAGTCCGAACACCATCACTGACCATCGAACTGAATGCCTTTCTTCTGTACTGGTTACTGAGCTGTTACTTTTTATATATGTGACCTGTTGGGGCTTCTCCTCATTTTCTTTTTCTTTAATATTGATAGGCCTACTACACTTATTGGATGTCGTGAAGGTTCTGACCCTTCTAGGGTGCTTCGAGTGGATGTCCCGCAGAAAAAGAAACCAAAACCCCGAGCATCTTCCTCACAGTTAAAGATCTCTAATGTGAATGGCAGGATTTTACTCTGGGGGTGTTTAATGCTTTAATGGCTTTGCAATCTCCTCAAGAGGAGTCTGTGCCTAATCCCCCAGTCTTCCACGCCTGTTAAAAGACTTAACAAACTGGATTCCTCTGAGGATGAGAACTCTTTGAAGAGTCCTTAGCTTACTCTTCCCAAATCCCTTCCCCTTGGATTATGGATCCTTTAGAGGAACTCTCTTTTGGGGATGCTGTTACCTGTATGATGGAATTTCTTAAGTGAGATTGCTGTTAAGTTTCTGATACTCAGAAGAGGTATTATGAGATCCTTCAGATGGAGTCTCCAAAATCTTATGCTGGCTGTTTCCCCTGTTGTGGCTGCCATGGTGGACACTTTCTCAGAAACTTTTATGGCCTCTAATTCTCAGCCCCCAGCTCCCAAGAAACCTGACAGATTTTTATAAGGTACCTGATAAATGTAAATTCTTGTATAAATACCCTTCTGCTGATCCTTCTGTAGTGTCTGTCTTTTCAGACAAACCATCCAAGCTTTTGCCCTCAACCAAGCTAGTTCCATCAGACAAGGATAGTAAGGCCAAGGAGAGGCTAGGCAAAAAGGTTTATATTGCAAGCCACTTTATCCTTTAGGGCCATTAACTACCAGACTCATGATTAGGTATGTTTTGGCCTTCCTTTCTCAGGTTTATCTGGTAATCTCTGATGATCTTGACTCTGAGGGAAGGCCTCTGCCCTTTCCTTGTTGGGTTCCACCTCTCAAATTGCCCGCCATTTTAAGTGCAGTTAAGATGCTGTTGATGCTTCCTCCAAGGCTGCTGCATTTGGTTCTGTCACGAGGCATTACTCATGGCTTCGTCTTCAGGTTTTGCCTAATGGCATTAAGGCCAATATGTTAGATGTTCCTTTGGATAATAAAAATCTTTTTGGTGCTGCTGCTGCTGCACTTTTTAAGTCTCTCCAGGATAAGGACAAGGCCTTGCAGGAGTTGAAACATACTTTAGTTTCTCCTGTTCCAAAGTTTCAAATGAATTACCCTTCCAAATCTGCTTTTGTTCACAAGCAGTCTCGCCCTACTCTCAAAGATAAAAAGAGTTCAAGATGTATGGCAGCTGCTAAGTGTACTCGAACACCAACTTCCCAGAGGCCAGTTTTCAGGACACGCCGGGTTATATTTGACAGTTTGCTTCACCTTTCCCTTGGCTGGGTCCCTTTATTCCATCTTTCCCAATCCCTTCCAAAATGCTTGAGAATCGCAACAGACTCTTGGGCTCTGTTATCTGCCAGGGGCATTTCATGTTTTGGAAATCGCTTCCTTCTTTTATGGGCATCCCTCAGCCTCCTCGGCAACAGCTTTCCTTTTTCCCCAGAGGTGCTTCTTTCTCTTTTGGTCCAGGGCACTATTCATGTCATACCCCCAGCCCATGCAGGGAGGTTTTTTTTTTTTTTTTTTTTACTGCAGAATGTTTCTGGTTCCCAGGAAGGAGGGCATTTGGAGACCAATTCTGGACCTTTCCCAGCTCAATACCTTTCTCAATTTCCTTCCTTTTGAATATTGTCCCTTCAAACCTTATTTCCTCCTCCTGTTTGGTGTCTCTGGATCTCAAAGTTGCATACATTCTTGTCCCCATCCATTCTCTCTGAAATTTCTATGTACCTCTGTTTCTTGCATTTTCAGTTCTCTGCTTTGGCCTTTCTACTGCCCCAAAGGTCTTCACCAAATGCCTCGCTCCTGTAATTACTTTTTGCGGGATGAGAGCAGTGCAGATCTTTTCTGGACCATCTGCTCATTCAAGTTTTCTCCCTTAAGGTTCTGCTTCAAGATTTCTAGTTTACTATTTTCCTGTAACAGAGCCTGCAGTTCACCTTAAAGGTTAAAAAATCAGCTCTGACCCCTTCTCAGGATCATGATTTCCTTGTTTGCAAGATCCAGACCATCCCCTTGCAGGCATCTCCCAAGGCCCTGTCTGTTAATTGCCTTTTTCCAGTCTCTTCTTCCTCTGGAGTCTGTCATGGCCAGAGACTTTTCCAGAGTCCTCGGGTTTATGACTTCCACCATCCCCATGTTTCCTGTGGCCAGGCTTCATGTGAGAAAGCTACAGTAGTACTGCATGTCGGTGTCGCTTCAGCATTGCCACCCTCAGGACTTCCCAGTCTTCCTTCCTTGTCTCAAGCTTGAGGTCGAGTCATCAATCCATTCTCAACCTAGGGCTGCTTTTCCATGCTCCAGGCTTGACTCAAGAGCTCTCTACAGATACCTCAGACAGGGGATGGGTGGACCTTCTTCGGCTGTCTCAGGGTTCAGGGTCTCTGTCCTCTGCATCAGAGGTCAAACCACATCAACATAAAGGAGATAAGGGCCCTGCTTCTAGCTCTTCAAGCTTTTCATTCCCTGTTTCATCCCGGAACCCTCAACATTTTCTCAGACAGCACAACAAGCAGGGGGGGGGGGGGGGCAAGGTCTTATCTTCTTTACAGACTAGCTCTTCAAGTCTGGGATCTAGCTGTCCTGTGACAAGTGATTTTGCAGGAAGTTTACATTCCCGCAAAGCACAATCTAGTGACAGACTTTTTAAGCAGGTCCAGCACACAAGCTCATGAATGGATGCTTCACAGAGATGTCTTCCTGGACATTGCCCACCGGTGGGGTATTCCTCAGGAAGATCTTTTTGTCTCCCCTCTGAACATCATCTTTTATTCTGTTCCCAAGTCCTCTGGCTTTGAAAGTGGATATCCTCTCTTTTCCTTGGAAGGGATGTTTCTGTACACCTTCCTTCCCCTTCCTCTGCTTTTCAGAGTCTTACACAAGATCAGGCATGAGTCTTCCAACATCTTACTAGTGACTTCCTTTTGGCCCAAACAGTACTGGTTCCCCCCCGTCTTTCTCATTTGGCCAGGGACAATCGCTGCAAGTTACCTCACCGCGTGGATCTTTTTCACTCAAGATAAGGATTCTCTTATCGATACTCACTTGCCCATTCTTCAAAAGACACTGTATGTAATAGAGTTTTGATCCCTTTTAGGCACCTCTTTTCTGAGGACGTGCTTCATGTCCTGCAGGAGGCCAGGAAAGCCCACTACTAGGAAGTCATATTTATCTAAATGGAAAAAATTCTGTCTGGTGCCTCTCTAGGAACAAAGACCCCTTGTCTGTGCAGGATCCTATGGTTCTCTCTCATTTGTGTGATCTGTTCCATTGCATATTCTTCAATTAAAGCTCACCTGTCAGCAATTTCTACTTGTCTGCCCTCGGCCTCTCCTCTGGCCTCTAGATTTGAAGTCAAGCAATTTCTTAAAGGCATCCTTCAAATCAGCCTTCCCAGAAAGCCTATTCCGCCTTCCTGAAACCTCAGTTTTGATCTTGAAAGTCTGACTCAGGCTCCTTTTGAGACTTAGAGCATTGTTCTTGGAAGACTGCTCTTTTTTCCTGGCCCTAACTTCAGCTAAGAGAATGTCTGAACTTCAGGCTTTTATGGCTGTTTCTCCCTTTAGTTTTTCATAGACAGGGTGTCTTTTCATACTAACCTTTCTTTTATGCCTGTGGTGATCAATGAGTTGTCTCTTAATCAGTTTATTCATATTCCTTCCTTTTTTTTATCCTTCTCCACTGACTACCGGTGAGAAGGTTTTTCACACCTTGGATTTGCATTGACAGCTCAACTATTATTTGGATAAAACTAAGGTTATTTGCAAATCTGAGCAACTTTTTGTATCATTTTATCACCAGGTCTTTGGGTTTGACTGTTTCTAAGCAAACCATCTATTTCTGGATTTCTAAGGACATTTCTTCTTCTTCTTTTCATGGTAAACATCTTTCCTCATCACTAAATGTTCACTCTACCAGGACTGTTGCCTACTCTGGTGCTTTTTTTTTTTTTCAAGGGATTGGATACCAATTCCATATTTGAGGCTGCAACTTGATCTTCTATTCATACTTTTACTAAGCATTAGAAGTTGGATGTTATTTCCAGGGCTAGAGCTGGCTTTGCCGGGGCTGTCCTGCATGGGTTTCTGGAGGGCTCTTCCATGCCATATTCTCCCAGGCTTCTTGAGCTTTTTTTAGTCTCCCTTCAGTTATGAGTACTGCAGCAGTAATACAGAAGGACGTAATACAGTTGCGTAAAGTCTTACCATAACAGTGGATGTATTCCTTTTTGCTATTGTAATATTTCCTTCCTCCCTCCGGCCCCCTCTGCTCCAGCCTGTTTTTTTCTTGCCATTTGGCCAAGGGACTCTTCTCCCATTTCTCCTTCTGGATGTACATGTTCTTTTTTTGTCCCTAGGGACATTCTGTTCCTCCTGGGGCTTTTTCATTTCTGTGTGTGTGTATGCCTGTCTCTCTCCTTTATGCCCTACATCTTGGATGGGGGGGGGCGTACATCTGATGTACAGCTCCTGTGAGAACTGAAGGCTTTGGTATACTGACCGGCTGTTGGACTACCCTTGGAAAGAGATCCCTTCAGTTATAAATACTGTACCCATGAAGACATCTACTGTTGTAAGATTTTACACAACTGTACTTTCCCTACATTCCTAATCTCACATGCAGTGGGGCTGGGTACGAGTTGCAACTTAATTGTACAGATTGTGTTATGCTAGTTATTACACAGGTGCCAGCATCCAGCTGTTTATGGTCCATTTTTTCTCATATGCCAACCCTTCCATTTTTTTCTTTTCAGATGGAATTTCGTTAACTGTGATAGCACTATACAGTTACTGTGGTTTTAAGTTTAAATATGTTGAACTTTAAGTCTATCTACTTTTATCCACACACAGTTTTAGGTATTACTTGAAGACACTTGCAGAATAGTTAGTTAAATGAGATGTTTCAAACGAGTGTTATATATGGCTTGCAGATTGATATTGTTAGAAATACTTTGGTATCAAATAAATAGGTCCACCACATACCCTCTTTTTTTTTTTCCAGCAGAGATCAGTTTGTCTAATGGTTAAGGTCTTTGCCTCCCATGCTCAAGGTTCAATCTTGACATCCAGCCAATGCCTGTTTGGAGTTTGCATGTTCTCTCTGTGACTCTGTGGGCCTCCTTCCACCTCCGAAAAACATGCTGAGTGTTTCCATCTCAAACTCACCAATCACGGAGCTGTGAGCAGCAGCAAAGAATCTACGTGGTGCCCTATAGGGGGAAGAGTTGTACAGACCAACTACTTTAGCCATCTACTGTGGTGCACAGTATCCTCTGGATAGGAGAATATGGATCACAGAATTCGAGCCGTGGCAGGGGTAGCCACTTGAAGGTGTAAAATACGGCTCTAGGTGATTCGGTCATGTTGACCAATGTTGCCAAATGGGCATGGGTATTTGCAGGTGATGTGGGTTGAGGACCCGGCCTACTCCAACCTACAGCAGGTACCCATGCTGATGGTGTGAGGGGTTTATGGGCTGCTATTGGCCAGTGTGTCCCTGCCATAAAACCCAGTGGTCCTGGTTCAATAAGCTACTGGCCAGCCGGTGTCTACTTGCCCAGCCTGGGTTATCTGGGGTAGCTCTGTTGAGAGAAAGCTGGATGTAAAACCAACCAGCTTGCCAAACATGAACTGAGAATTGCTACACTTAATTTAGGTTCACTGACAGGACCCACAGCTTGGGAGTGGATGAAATGATATGTAGGATACTGGACATCCTATGTATCCAAGAGACAAAATGGAAGGGCAGTGCATTGAAGCCACTTGGCTTGAGATCCAGAGTCTACTACTCGGGAGGAGGACCGGGTAGAAATGGTATGGGAATAGTGGTGAGAGAGAGGCTTCAGAAGTTAAGGGATATCATCAGAATTAGTGACAGACTTATGGTAATCATACTTCAGTGTAAGTCTGAGTTAGTATTCATAATCTCAGCCAGGTTGTGCTAGTGAGGAAAAGAGTGCATTCAGACAGGAGTTGCAGGACCTACTAGACAAAGCAGGGCAACATGAATTGGTGTTGATAATGGGGGACTTGAATGCACATATTGTGACAGAACAGGACTGCTTGGGTCCGTGTTAGTGGGACAACAGGAATAAAAGAGGCCATTCTAGACATCTGTCTGGCAGATGGCTTGATAGTAGTCAAAGCATGGTTTAGAAAGAGAGAGTCACAAGATCACATATAAGAGTGGCCATCATGAGCGTGCAATTCATGTAGACTTCCTCTTAGTAAGGAGAGGCCATTGGGGTAGAATCAATGATTGCAAAGTCATTCCCAGTGGAGCAGTTGACCCACAGCATAAACAATTGTTGCCACAATCAACTGCAAGCAGTGGTCAGAGA
Source organism: Protopterus annectens (assembly GCF_019279795.1). NCBI lineage: Eukaryota > Metazoa > Chordata > Ceratodontiformes > Protopteridae > Protopterus > Protopterus annectens. The sequence continues at coordinate 591,495,468 of NC_056750.1, forward strand.
AGGCTCTAAGGTCAATAGACACCAGGCTGAAGACCCGGAAGTTGACTGGAGAGAAAGTACAACAGTTCAAGGAATTACTTAGGGCTCTAGCCACCCCAAGAAGAGAAGGAAATAGGTGGAGTTGAAGAAGAATGGCAGCACCTCAAAACAGCATGTGTGAGGACTACAGAATTAGTGTGTCCAAGCCAGGTATAGAAATAAGGTACGTAAAGAAAGCTGGTGGTGGAATACAGAAGTCCAGAAAGTCATCAAAAGAAAGGAGGGAGTGCAGGAAAAAGTGGGAGGTAGAAAAGACTGACTAGGCTACGAAGGAATACTGGTTGGCTAACAAGCTAAAAAAGGAGTTGCAGTAGCATTGGAGGCACTCCACCAGCTTCTGGAAAGTGACTCAGTAGGTGGCACAAAGAAACTATATCAGGTTGGAAAACAAAGACAGAAAGATAAAGAAGATAGTCAGAACACCCTTCATGCGAGCAACAACCTGCTCACCAGTCCACAGGACATAAAAGGGAGATGTAAGGAGTATTTCCAGCATCTTCTGAATGAAGAAAACCCCACAGAAGTTGTACTGCCCCAGACACAGCCTATAATGAAAGAAAAGCCCACAGCAGAAGTAAGAACAGAACTAAGGAAATGAAGTCGGGGAAAGCAGCAGGCTCAGATGAGATCACAGTAGACATGATAAAGATGCTGGATGAGAGGGGAGAAATGTCTCCTGAGGGTACTCATAGCAGTGTGGAGGGAAAGGCATATCCCAAATGACTGGAGAATAAGCATACTTAAGCCAGTGTACAGTGTTCGGTCTCCCAGAGGGATTCCTAGTGGGAGTGGGTGTGCATCAGGGTTCCACTCTGAGCCCACTGCTGTTCATACTGGTGTGATGGACTACATGAGCAAACAGGTAGGAGGGGACAGATTAACTAAGTTGCTGCATGCAGATGATGTGGTGTTACAAGCAGATTCTGAGCAAGAACTTCAACAAAGGATAGGGGAATGGAATGCAAGAAGTACAGTTGTGTACACTTAACATATATGTAGATGTTTGAGTGTCTTCACTGTTGCAATCATCACATTTGGGTTATCAGGGTAGCCCTCGGCCGGCCTGAATACCAGAGATTTAGTATTTCTGCTTTGGTTGCTGTCGCTTGAGGACTGACGTCAGGTCATCAGTGGTATAAAGGAAGGCAGCTGATGCCATTACATCAGTTTTTCTTGCCCTAACCAGTCCTGAGCCCCCAAAATAGGAGGCCAGGGTCTGGTGGCAGAACCCCGCCAGTGGAAAATAAATACCAATGTGTCTGTTGGAAGGAAAGGAAGACAGCAAGGAAGAAAGGTAACAGAAAAAGGGGGAAGGAGGGAGTGAAACCAGGACTGCAATAGTGAAGACACTCTGACATTTACATTTATGGTAAGTGTACACAGCTGTACTATGTTCTTCATATTTCACTGTTGCAGTCATCGCATTTGGGTAGATTCCCAAAGCTGAGGAAATGGATGGACGCAGTCAAGGAAGCTAGGGGTTGGCTAGCATGCCCTGCAAGACTGTAGAGGCAAAACCTGCCCTGGATTTGGAAAAGAGAGGCAGGTGGTAATGTTTGGTAAAGGTGTGAACAGATGTCCAGGTGACATCCTCCAGGATGTCCCTGGTGGGTGGTACTCTGAGAAAAGCTGCAGAGGTGGAGGCTGCTCTGGTGGAGTGTGTCCTGACCCACTGGGGGGGGGGGGCTTGCCATGCTGTTTGTAGCAGAAATGGATGCGGTGTGCTATCCATTTAGAAATGGTTTGCTTGGAGATGGCTTTGCCCTCTGCCCCTGAAGCAAAGCTAACCAGCAGTTGATCAGATTTTCTGAAGGGTTTAGTCCTGTCCAGATAGTATCTGAGCTGTCTGTGAACATCTAGAGAGTACAGAATCCTTTCCCCTTGTTATGAGGGTTACGAAAGAAGGTGGGGTAAATGGATGGATTGGTTGAGTCACACTGGACACCACCTTGGGCATGAAGGATGGATTAGTTCTGAGAGATACCCTGTCTGCATGGAAGATGATGAAGGGTTCCACTGCCATGAATGCTTGCAGCTCAGAGACTCTTCTGGCTGAAATGATGGCCAGGAGGAAGGCTGTCTTCCAGGAGATAAATTTTAGCTCTGCAGAAGAAGCTGGTTTGAAAGGAGGCAAGTTGAGCTTTTCCACGACAAAATTAAGGTCCCAAGCTGGTGTTGGCCCCCTCTGGGGGGCCTCAAGTTGTTAGTCCCTCTGAGGAACTGTTTGATCAAAGGGTATAAAAAAAAAAGAGGCTGCTCAGTGGGAAAAATGAGCTGAAATGGCAGAGGCATGAATTTTTATAGAGGAGAAAGAGAGACCACTGTGTAGTAGGTTAGCTAAGTAATCCAGGATGAGAGGGATAGAGGGCTGTACCATATTGGCGCCCTTAGCCTGGATCCAGGTGCAGAACCTTTTCCATTTATCTGCATGAAACTTTCTGGTGCTAGGGCATCTGGCCTCTTGGATAACATCCAGAACCTGTTTACTGAGGATGGCAGATTAGTCAGGGGTCAGGATATAAGCTAAGATGCCAAATTGAGTGTCTGCAATTGGTGTGGGGGGGGGGATGCATGAATTCCCCTTCCGTCTGGGTTAGGAGGTTGGGAATCTGCGGAAGATTCCATGGGGGTAGTGGGGACAGGTTGCACAGCAAGGGGTACCAGTGCTGTCTGGAGCTATGATAATGGTCCTTGGTTTTTCCTCCCTTATTTTGATCAGTACCTTGGGAATGAGAGGTAGGGGAGAAAAGGCATAGACTGAAAGGTTTACCCAGGGGAAGGACAGGGCATCCACTTTCCATGCCATGCAGTGATGCTTCCTGCTGCAGAATTTTCTGAGCTGATGGTTGGTGTGGGAGGCAAAGAGGTTGACCTCTGGGATTCCCCATTTCTGAGTTATTAGTAAGCAGGTGTTTCTGTTGAACTGCCACTCGTGGGGGTCCAAATGTTTTCTGCTTAATTGGTCTGCCAGGGAGCTGAGAGAGCCTGGCAGGTATTGTGCTAACAGGTGTAGTTGCATGGAAGAGGCTGTAAACCAAAGGGTCATGGCCAGCCTGCACAGCGGGTAGGAGTCCCTCCCTGCTTGTTGATGTACCACATCACTGTGGTGGTGTCTGTCTTGATCAGGAGAACCCCTGGAGAGAGAAGGGGTTTGAAAGCTATCAAGGCCTGCTGCACAGCCATCATCTCTTTTTGATTGATGTGTAGGGGGAGTTGCTGGGGGTTCCATTGGCCCTGTATGCACCTGCCGTCCAGGTGTGCACCTCAGGCATAGTCTGATGCATCTGTGGTGAGGGTCTGGGCGGCGGGGTGTGGGGAGAAGGGCAGTCCCTTGTTGTGGGAGTAGGCTGTTGCCTACCAAAGAAATTCCTCCCTCAGGCAAGGAATAATAGGCAAGAGTTTCCAGATCTTGAGAGTGTTGACAGCAAAGGCTCTTAAGGTACCATTGAAATTTCTTCATATGCAGTCTGGCATATGGAATAAGGAGTATGCAAGATGCTATGAACCCCAGGGCTTGCAGGATTTCCCTTGCAGAAAGCTTGGGTCTGGTGGCCAGTTGAGAGAAGTAAGCTGATAGGAAACTTTGTTTCTCTGGTGTTAGGCATGCCATCTGGGATGTTGTGTCCAGACTTCCTCCCAGGAAGATTATCCTTTTGGTGAGTACCTGTTTGGATTTCTTTTTGTTGCTTGTGTACCCTAAGGAGGTTAGTAGGTCCTTTTACAAAGGCCAGGTCTTTGAGCAGCTTTTCCTTGCTGTCTGCCTGAATAAGGCAATCATCTAAGTAGGGGTAAATTTGAATATTTCTTTGTCTGCAAAAAGCAATGGCCGGAGCCAGGCATTTTGTGAAAACTGTAGGAGCAGTAGATAATCCAAAGGGAAGCACAGAGAACTAAGTGTTGAGGTCCTGTCCTGAAATGAAGATATTTTCTGCAGGACTCCCTGATGGAAATGTGGAGGTAGGCCTCTTTTAGGTCCAGGGTGGCTAGCCAAGCGTCCTTGGAGAGCATGGGTAGCAGCTGCTGGAGGGTGAGCATTTTGAATTTTGGTATCACCAGGAAGGTGTTTAGAATGAATAGAGCGAGGATGGGGTGCTAGGTGCCTTCTTTTCTGGGTACCAGAAAAAGTCTGGAGTAGAAACATTGGCCTATCTGCTCTGCAGGAACATGCTGTACTGCTCCCAAGGAGAGGAGGGTATTGATTTGCTTTTGAGCCTCTGTCCACTGATTTGGTGGTAGATCTGGGAACTCTTTTTGGGGTTGGAAGGGTGTGGAAGTAGAATTTTTACCCCTGAGGCACAATGTTCAGAACCCACTGGTCCTTGGTAATGGTAGCCCAGGTGCTTGAGTGAAAGGAGAGTTTTCCTCCTAGGGGTATGTGATGGTGGGCAGAGGCGAGGTTGGGAGGGGGTGAGTCATTGTGAGCCCTTTCCATAAGGGGGTGGCTTAGAACTCCCTGGTTTTGAAGTGGGGGCGGTTCATTGATTAGATCTCTGCAACCCCTGGGACTGCTGTCTTGGAGGTCTGATACCACGGGATCTAGGCTGACCCTGTTTACTGGGTGCAGGAAAGGACCAGTGCTTGGAAGGGAAATGCCTGCTGAACCTAGGGGGGCTGCACCTGTAAGAACTCTTTAACAGTCTGCATAGATTTTGCTTTTTCTTCCATCTTTTTTAACACCTCTTCTGCTTTTTTAGTACCAAATAAGTTGTCTTTGTGCAAGGGTGCATCCAACAATTTTCATTTGACATGGTCTGGCAGGGGCTGTTCCTTAAGCCATGCATGTCTTCTAATGACAGATCCAGTGACAGCTGCCCTGCAAGAAGCTTCTAGGGTGTCAAAACCGTAGTGCAGTGTGTTTAGTTACTTGATCAGCAGAGTGCATTAACTTCTGTAAGTCTTTAGATTCTGCCCATGCAGGAAATGAGAATTTTTGTTTAAGGAGTTCCAAGGTGTGTTGCTGATATTTAAGCATTTGGAACTGACAATTTAGTGCCTTGATTGCAAGAGTAGCTGAGGTGTATACTTTTCTACCCCATGTGTCCAGTGCTTTGGAATCCCTGTCTGAGGGGGTATGATTCTTAGCTGAGGTAGCTGTAACCCCTTTTAGGCCTTGAGTAATGACCTCAGGGTCTGCTGTTGGGTTCTTAAAAAGGTATTTGTGAGAGTCAGGGATTCTGTAGTACCTGTCTGGTTTTCTGGGAGCAGGAGGGAAGGGCGTCTGGAGTCCAGCTGGATTCAAGAAAGACATCATCCACCACATCTAGGACTGGGAGGATGGCTGAGGGCCTGTGCTGTGGATGGTCCAGGAACTCTGAGTCTCTCTGTAGACTGTGGGTAGTTTTGACTCTCCTATTTGAAATGCCCCCTTAAAGTATGCAGGGTTTCCCCAAAGGAAAAATCCTCTGGGGGAGAGGCTGAAGGAATAGATTCCTCTGCATCAGAATCCTCATATGTAGAGAGGGGCTACATATCTTCATAGTCGGATGCATCGCATTCATCTGACTCTTGTTCAGACAAAAGTACTGGAGATGGATCTCTCTCTCTTTGAGGGAGTGGCTTGGCTTCCCCTAATCAGCATGATAAGGTCCTCTGCCATTTTAAGCATTTGTGACTGAGACAAGGGAGCAAGGCGCCAGAGAATGGCTAGTAGTCTGTTTCTTGGGGGTGGTTTGACCCCTGGGTCTAAGGAACTCTGTTGTTTTAGAAAGAACGATAGCCGTGAAAAAAGATGACTGTTTATGCTTGGATTCGGTGTTGCGAAGGACTTCCTAGGAAGCTGGTGCCTGCACAGCGGCTCTGGACCCATCCAAGGTAGAGACAACTGCAGGATCCTTAGACGAAGAAGAGTTCTGCGGTATACTGGACTCCAAAAGAGTGTCTGTAGCGTCCTGCAAATTAACTGAAGGAGGCATCAGGGGCTACGAAGGTGCCTCACTGAATTCTGGAGGACTAATGACCAGCTTGGCTTTAGTGTTGTCTGAAGGTTTGGTCCTGTGTGGTCTGTCTCTGTCGTCTTTGTTTTTTTGGAAGATCTGCTGTTGAATGGCTTACTGAAGCCATATCTGAATTCAAGGTCTGTATTTGGAAATATCTGGCTACAATAAGGGCCCGACGACTAATAGTTCTGGCGTTAAAGCACAGAACCGACAATGAGGGACGTTGTGGTCTGGTCCTAGACAAGTGACGCAGTAAGAGTGGAAGTCCCAATGTGGTATTTGCTTTCCACAGGTGTGACAGTTATTAACTTTTTCTGACACTGGTTAGTGCAAGAAAAAAGGATTCCCAACGTGGTACTGAAATGAAACTCCGGTAGCAGCCGACCAGCACTCTTACGAACTGCTTCTACTTCGAGCTCAACGGCAAGAAAGACTGGGGTAATGGCGTTGGCTGCCTTCCTTTATACCACTGACGACCTGACGTCAGTCCTCAAGCAACAGCAACCGATGCAGAAATACCAAGTGTCTGGTATTCAGGCCAGTCATGGGCTACCCTGGCAGGGATAACCCAAATGTGATGACTGCAACAGTGAAACACTAAGAACATCTGAAGGCACATGAGATGAAACTAAGCACAGATAGGACAGTGGTAATGGCAGCAAACTGGGGAAATCGGACAAAGCTGAGAATTGAGATAACGGGGAAGATAAAAGAACAGGTTAATGAGCTTCAGGTATCTGGGAGGGGTGGTTGAGGAGAAGGGAAGTCTGAATGAAGAGGTCAGAGCTAGAATCTAAGGGGCTGCAGCCAACTGGCAGAGTCTTATGTATAGTGAATGACAGAAGAATGCCAATGAAGCTGAAAAGTAAGTTGTACAAGACAATGGTGCAACCAGTACTACTGTATGGTACAGAAACCTGGGCAGTAAAGGCAGAGCAGATGAGGAAGCTAGAGGTGATGGAAATGAAGTGCTTGAGAAGGGTGGTAGGATGCACACTGTGGGACAGGTGAAGAGATGAGGACATAACAGCAGAAGCCAAAGTAGTTCCAATTGCAGAAAAGATCAAAGAGAATAGATTATGATGGTTCAGACACATGCACAAAAGCAGATGACAATTTGTTGAGGATGATTTGGGACAGACAGGAAGAAAGTAAGAGGCGATGATGACATTCAGCAAAGAGGAGTATGGATTGTGTGTGAGAGAAGATCTGCAACAGTCTGGCATAAGTGTCGAAGAAGGCTGGAGTTGTGGCATTGAATTGAGAGTGGTGCCAACTGTTAACACAATACCCTGATCCGATGTAGATAATGGGGAAAAAGGGGGCCGATCCCATATAGATAATGGGAAAAAGGGGGCCAATGATGATTAATTTGTATTGTACCAAACATCCCTCAAACTGTAAAGCTCATTTATTTTCTTTTAGCAAATTCAGAAACTTTTGCCTTTCAGAAAAAATTTCCAAACATTTAATAGGCTACTGAAACATGAAGAACAGCAAAAATATTGTGCAAGTATCATTGGAGGACTTTTCTGTGATGACTGACATAATCAAAAAGGACTGCTCAGTTCATATTTGCTTTAGACCTATTAGTAAAACCAGAAGCAGGAGAATTTGTAAAAAAAAAAAAAAAAAAACTACAGTAGCTCCACTGTAGACTGTTTTCTCCCTTGTATAGGACTCATCACTTAAGTGTTGCTAGTCTTCTATAGTACAGCAATCCTCCACTACATCTTAACCTTACTGCCCAGGTTCTTCTGCTTGCTTCTGTGTTAGTTTTCATTAGTATGTAAGGTGGTGAGAGATGATCTGGGTTTTAAATGTTGCTTTTCCTACATCCATCTGGCAGTATCTCACTTATATCAGGCCTAGATGTTGCAACAGAACAATTGCAATAGAGGAACAATGGATATAGCTTTAGGGAAGAATTTGCAGCATTATGAAAACTAGGCTTTTACTCATCAGTATCAGCACTTCCTCTAGCCTGATGATGTGATCTTCATCTCATTAAGCCTAGAGTCACATAGACCCTTAAATCTTTCATATTGTGGAAAAATAATGGAGAAGGTAATTTTGGATAAGTTGTTATTAGAATTGGAAAGGTTGGGAGTTGAAGCCATACATCAGCATGCATATGTTGAAAATAGATGAATTACTACCTGTAAAATGATCTAAGAACAGTATAACAACAGCTATGAACGAACAATTGTAATGTAATTTATAGATTTAACTTCAGCATTTGACAGGGTCATGCACAAAACACTGATCAATAAATTAGAACAACTAGGTATTGATTTATTCTTGATATGATGGATAGCTGCATGGCTTTACAAATAGGACATGGCAAGTGTCATACAGCAATTGGAGAGGTGAAGTTCTGGTTGCAGTCAGTGTGTCGCACAGGACTCTGTTTTAGGCCATTATTTGTTTAGATTGTATCTTCTTCATCTGAGGTGTTGCACAATCTGCATGCAGATTTCAAAATGGGTAAACTATGTGTTACAGATAGGGCATGTCAGCAAAAGATCTTGATTAAATTGACCATTTGGGCACAGGAGAATAATATGCTGATACATACATCAAAAACTACGCATATGAGATTTGGGAGACATAAACTGAATATTTAATACAGCACACAGTGATTAAAACTATAAATTCATTTGAAGACCTGGGTATATGGGTAGATCCAGCTGTGAGTTTTTCTAATCATATCAACCAATTGGTTAATGATAGTTAAAGAACTGTACAGTGGATATAAAAAGTGTTCACACCCCTGTTAAAATGCCAGGTTTTTGTCATATAAAAAAATGAGACCACAATAAATCATTTCAAAACTTTTCCTACCTTTAATGTGACCTATAACCTGTACAATCAATTGAAAAACAAATCTGTTAGGGGAAAAAAATAAAAAATGTACAATAAGCTGGTTGCATAAGTGTGTACACCCTTAAACTAATACTTTGTTGAAGCACCTTTTGATTTAATTACAGCATTCAGTCTTCTTGGGTAGGAGTCTATCGGCATGGCACATCTTGACTTGGCAGTATTTGCCCACTCTTCCTTGCTAAAGCGGTCCAAATCTGTCAGATTGTGAGGACATCTCTTGTGCACAGCCCTCTTCAGGTCACCCCATAGATTTTCTATTGGATTTAGGTCTAGGCTCTGGCTCTGCCATTCCAAAACTTTAATTTTCTTCTTTCTGCTGAAGCCATTCTTTTGTTGATTTGGATGTATGCTTGAGGTCATTGTCGTGTTAAATGATTAAATTCCTCTTCTTCAGCTTTCTAGCAGACGCCTGAAGGTTTTGGGCCAAATGTGACTGGTATTTGGAACGGTTCATAATCCCTTCCATCTTGACTAAAGCCACAGTTCCAGCCGAAGACAAGCAACCCCAAAGCATGATACTGCCACCACCATGCTTCACTGTGGGGATGGTGTTCTTTTGGTGATGCGAAGTGTTGTTTTTGCACCACATGTGCCTTTTGGAATTGTAGCCAAAAAGTTCAACCTTAGTCTCATCAGACCATAACATATTTTCAACACATGCTTTTGGGAGACTTGAACTGTTTTGCAAATTTTATCCGGGCCTGGATGTTCTGTGTAAGAAAAGGGTTCCATCTTGCCACCCTAACCCATAGTCCAGACATATGGAGAATACGGGAGGTTGTTGTCACATGCAGTACACAACCAGTACTTGCCAGAAATTCCTGCAGCTCCTTCAGTGTTGCTGTAGGTCTCTTGGCAGCCTCTCTGACCAGTTTTCATCTTGTCTTTTCATCAATTTTGGAGGGATGTCCAGTTCTTTGCAGTATCACTATTGTCCCATATTTTTTCCACTTTTTGGTGACTGTCTTCACTGTGTTCCATGGTATATTCAATGCTGTGGAAATTATTTTGTACCCTTCTGACTGATACCTTTCAACAGTGAGATCCCTTTGATGGTTTGTAAACTCTGTGAACCATGGCTTTTGCTGTAGCAGGCAACTGAGTAAATGTCAGGAAAATCCTACTAGGACAGGTGAACTTTATTTGGGGTTAATCAAAGTCTCTTTAATTGGTGGCAGGTGTAGTTTTGAAATGATTTCTTGTGGTCTCATTTTTTATATCACAAAAACCTGGCATTTTAACAGGGGTGTGTACACTTTTTATATTTTATGTATCTAGGTTGTATAAAAAGATTTCTAAAGTCTAGGAAATCAAAAATGATTAAGTCATTATTTGTTAATTACATTAAACCAAAACTTGAGCATGGAATAACAATATGGAAATCTTATAAGAAAACCAGCATGAGTGAATTGGAAAGAGTAGAGCGAAAATATACCAAGGGCATCCAGATGTGAAAATTTAAGTTATGATGAAAGACTAAAATATCTGAACTTCTACAGTGTCTGTTAGAGATATTTAAGAGAAGATCTTATTCAGGTGTATAGGGCATTTAGAAACCACTATGTCTGGGAATGTTTGAGGTTATCAAAAAGTAGAAAGTCGTCCGACAACCTATGCAGAAGATTCTATAGAACTAAGTGTGTTAATTGGTTCTCTTTGAGAGCAGTTGATGCATGTTGCAGACTGCCAAATTACATTAAAGCAAGCACTTATTGGACGCTTATTATGGGAACAATTGATGTGCTTTGCGTTTCACTGTTGCAGTCATCACATTTGGGTTATCCCTGCCAGGGTAGCCCTCAGACGGCCCGAAAACCAGAGATTTAGTATTTCTGCTTCAGTTGCTGTCTCTCAAGGACTGATGTCAGGTCATTAGTGGTATAAAGTAAGGCAACCGACGCCATTACTTCAGTCTTTCTTGCCATGGAACCCTAAGCAGAAGCAGTTTGCACGAGTGCTGGTCGGCTGCTACCGGAGTTATTTCCGAATTGAAGTTGAAGTCTTCTAAAGCTAAGTACCCAGTTGTGGAGCCTTTTTTCTTGCACTAACCAATGTCAGAAAAAGTTAATATTTGTCTTGTCTGCGGAAAGCAAATACCACACCAAGACTTCCACTCTTACTGTGTCACTTGTCTAGGGAAAGACCACGACGCCCCCCATTGTTACTTCTGTGCTTTAACGCCAGAACTATCCATCGTCGGGCCCTTATTGTAGCCAGATATTTTCGTTTACAGTCCTCAAATTCCGATATGGCTTTGGTAAGCCATCCAAGAGCAGATCTTCTGAAAAAATGTAAAGATAAAGACAGAGACCGCACAGGTCCAAACCTACTGACGACACTTCCATTAAGCTAGTTGTCATTTGTCCTGTACTCAGTGAGGCACTTTCGCAGCCCCTGATGCCCACTTCATTTAATTTGCAGGCTGCTACTGAGACCCTATCAGAGGTTGGCATGCCACAAAACTCTTCTTCGTCTAAGGATCCTGTGGTTGTCTCTACCTTGGATGGGTCCGGAGCCGCTGAGCAGGCACCAGCTTCCAAGGAAGTCCTTCGCACCACCGAATCTGAACACAAACATGTCTTCTTTCACGACTACCTCTCTTTCAAAAACAACGGAGTTCCTTAGGCCCAGGGTTCGAACCACACCCAAGAAACTGACAACTCACTCTGACACCTGCTACCTTGCCTTAGTCTCAAATGCTTAAAATGGTGGAAGACCTTATCATGCTGATCAGGGGGAAACCAAGCTACCCCCTCAGAAAGATAGTGGTATGACTGCGAGGTGGTCTAAGAAGAATGGCAACCCCCTCTGGACAGTCAAGTCATTCAAGTTTGGAAGGAGTATGAAGATGGGCACTGGTATACAGGCTATAGCCATTGGCTGTGGAGAGAGAGAGAAAAAGTTTTTCTTTTTTGTTTAGAAAAAACAATGCTATTACTTTGAGGAATTTTTAATATGACGTAATTCCTGACACACCCCGTGTCAAATTTGTTTACATGCGAGTCTGTTGATGATAGTGTCCTCAAGAATTTCTACATTCATTTTGTCTTTTTTTGTTTGCAAGAATTTCTATTTTCAGTATTTTATTTTGATTGAGATTTTCAAATGATAATGAAAGCTGTGAATGCCATCCAGTGTTCACTAAATTAGTTAAACTTATTGAAAAGTTTAGCAGGCACATTTATTTAAAGAACAATGAGAAAAACGAAAAGAAAGAGGATGAGAAGGCAATACTCTTAGTATTCTTTTAAAAAGCAAAGGACCTAAAGTAAAGATAAAAACATGTATTTCCCATTGCCGTAGGATTGATTGGATCTCTCCAGGTTGATCAGCTCTTTTGGGCTATTTTACTGATGAGCATTCCATAGGTTTTTATCAAGCTGGTGGTGGGGTGCTTTCAGAAATAGCCACCTATGATTTCTAATAGCATAAAAGATGATGACTCAGTCCAGCTGCCTTTGTTCGTTTTATTACCAGTTGAGAAAATTCCTCAACTCATAGCAGTTGCTTTTGGAAAATTACTGGCCTGTCCTTTTCCAATTGCTGCCTTTTTTTAACTTTATTGGTTATGTTTTATTACTTGAACAGTTTACATGTTCATTGTGCTGTTTCTGAATAGTAGAAACTTTTGTGAAGTGTTAGCAGTCTGCTGTGGCAAACTGTGCGACGTGGATGTTCATTTTTGTTTTTCTCCCTCCTCTGTAAATTTAACAGGTTTTAAACTTATGAGCAAAGTGGGAAATATGTGTATTCGTTTCCGACTGTTACTTCATGAAGATTTCTAATTTTTATAACAATAAACTTTCTCATATTTCCACTGTTAATTAACTAAATTCAGGATAATTTTATGGCAAGAATACCGGTCAGTCAATTTTCTGTTTTTCTATGAAGCTTACTGCTTTGTAATTTAGTAGTTATTTTAAATTATTTCAATTTTTCTGAGCTATGTCCTTAGAGAATTATTTTTCTCTCTCACTGTTGACTGTACAGAAACAGTTGCATGTAAGCAGTGAGTCGGTCTGAGTGCTGAGATTTACTTTTCACTGAATAGGTGCATTAAAAGTCATAAAAGTGAAGAACCTAAACCTAGGTTCAAAGCATCTGTAAAATGACATTGAAAAAATTGTCTGACAGTATTATTTGTAAAAAGTAATAAGATATGCCAAATGTTTTGTAAGGGTATAGTCAAAATCTTGACGAGCCACAGGTTAAGGCTTCAGTATGATCTTAAGCTCCGGGTGGTAGATTAATCAACCACCCATTTCCATTCAAGGTCAGCTGCCTTAGACTTCCAAGATGGTGCACACTGATCAACAGCTTAACTTCAACTCTCCCAGTGTGAAAAAAGAAATTGAGAAATAGCAGTGTTATTGTCAGCTTCAGTAAAATTCAGTTATTGACTAGTAAGTTCACTGCCTGGATGCCAGCAAAGAAGAGATTTGGAGAACCTAAAAGAAACTCAGATAAGGTGAAGAGAAAACATTGTCTAGGAAGAGTCCTGTAGCATTAAGCAAAAAGCAGTTTGAGCTTCAGCTTTAATACAAGAAATGGCTTCTAGTAATTTAGAGAAAAAATTAAATAGACTCCGAGATGGTTAAAATAAATGAAACATTGAAGGAGTATATGAACTCGAATAAAAGGCTGAAAAAATAAAAGCAACTTTCACTAGCAATTCAGATGAACTGATAAAACTGCAAAAATCAGAGGTTGAAATGAAGTCACGACTGAGTATGAGACTTCTCAAGAAGAGCTTTTAAAAAAAATGGCACAGTTAGATCGTGCAGAGAAAACTTGAGACTTTCTGCTCTACCAGAGAAACTGGAAGGAGCAGACTATTAATTTTATGAAAGCACACACAGCCAGTTGGACTGGTATTTCACAGAGCAGGATTTGTTATTTGAAAGGGCATATGTATGCTCCAAACCTGGCTATGAGAAAACAGGCAAGACTTGTATTAGTAAAGATACAGTCATTTCAGCAGAGTGTGTTGATCCTGACAAAACTGTAGCAGGAGGGAAAAGTATTAGAAATTGGAGACAGAAGAGTGTTTGTGGAAACTGATAACTCACTGTATACCAGTCAGAAGAGAAGCAAATTCATACCAGCAATCAGGGAACGTTTAAAGTCAGGTTTGGGATTCAAGCTGCTGTGTCCAGTTGTCTTCAGAATATTTTTTCCTAGATAAGACATTTTTGGATGCAGAACAGCCTAAGGAGGAAATAAAAAAAAGTTTAGCCAGCGAAAGGTGAGCCAGGAAGCAGAAGGTGACTCTGCTTCTCATTCTTCTCACAATAAAGCTTATAGAGAGACTTTGCCAGTGAAACTTTTTCCGGTGTTCCTAAAGAAAATGCTTGAGAATGGAAAAAGAACAGGAGTTGACTTGAAGAATCTGGAGTATCTTGGATTTGAACCCAAGTCCGGTGTTGGGCGATGGAGATGAACAGGAAGTACAGCAGCAACACTAAAATTAGTGAGTAAATGGGAGACTATAAAGCAATCACATCTGTGAAATATGCCTTTGCAAGAAAAAGTGGTTGATTGCACTTTTGTTGACTTGTTACTTTGTGCGTGGACTGTAAAGTGTCTTTAATGTTTAGAAGAAGGGCACTAACATTGGGGAAAAGTAACTGTAAATAAACAAGTTATCAATATTTGCATAAAACATTTCATGATATAAACTGCATGTTACATTTAGTAAAATAGTTTTATGTAGTGTGTTTTCATGGTTATTTTACATGTGGGTGGGTTTTTTCAGTGACTGTTGTATATGTTAAAGATATTAAAGTCATCAAGTACTTTTTAGTTGTAGGAAATGTAGACTTTACAGTATAACAAAAGTGGAAAGGCTTGACAAAGGCAGGTTTACTGTGAATATGCTGTGATCTTGGGCTGCTGACGGGGAGGTTGGGTGTAAAAGTGCACTGATTATATTAAATATAGATGTGACACATCTGGTCTGGGCCAGTGATCAAGGAGCTGTAATCCTCACCACTGACACCAGTGAAAGAGGTCTACTGTGAATGTGCTGTGATCTGTGGCTGCTGGGGTGGGGGTTGGGTGTAAAAGTGCACTGATTATATTAAATATAGATGTGACACCCCTGCTCTGGGCCAGTAATCAAGGAGCCATAATCCTCACTGATGACACTGGTGAAGGACGTTCACTTGGAACAGAAATAGATAAACAAGTATTTCCAGATGCAGCTCTCTGCACCAAGCACAATTTCCCTTAAGCGCACACAGGAAACACATTCAGTCCGTGGGGTAGGCCTCCAATAAGACTTCCCATTGGCAAAGCTGTAGAGTTAAGTCTGTCGAGTGTTCCAAGCCAAGTCTGCCACCACCCTCTCTGAAACCAGTGTTCTGTGTCCCAGCACCAAGTAGCTGACACACACATTCTTAGAGATTTGATAATCGTACATGTGCACACATACCTGTGAAAGGCTGGCACAGATTTACTAGCTCTGCTACCTTTGCCCAGACTATAAGGCAGTTATACTGCCACCAGCCAACTACTCTAAGGCTCTTACATGGGTATCCAATTATACTGAGTAAAATTAATTCTAATACAAATGGTAGTGTTTGACCAGTGCAGCAAGACTTTCAAGAATGGTCACAGTGTCACCAAATAAATATAAATACTCTCAAAGGTTAAATATTATCTAAGACCAGTCACAATGGAACGTTTAAATATATTTAATAATAAAAGAACATGAAAATACCAAATATCCATGTGCAGTAAACCACCAGAGTTTGAATCACAGGAAATATTAAAAGTAACACAGCTGGATAGATTCACACAGGTAGAGAAAAACAGTACTTAACTAATCTCCCTGTATTTTCCTGACTGATCTAAAGAATTATTATTCCCTGGTTACTTACTAAAGCAGGGCAAGATGAAATGGGTAAGTGGTCTCCCTGCTTTGTAAGTTTTCAAAAACAGACTGCACTTAGAGTTCTGTGTCATCTAGTATTAAAACATCATTTCAGTGCTGGCTTACAAAATGATATCTCACACATCTGGTCATCTGACTTCTGGTTCCCATACTATACATTTTGCTAGAAACTGAGCCAAAATTTAGCACATGTGTTACCCTACACACAGGTAAAGCTTTGACAAGATGTGTTATAGCATCTGGAAGCTATAAAAACATTTCAAAACTTCCAACCTTCCAGGGTAGCAATTAGTTTGCCCCTTAGGACAGTACAGTAAGATTCCTAGTCCTGGTTTTCACAGACATTTTGTCTCTGGTTGCAATCAAAACCCTAAGATGCAATCTTTATGGCCTACCAGGTAATTTAATTTCAGGCTATTTTTCAAAGTTAGCTGGACTGAGATTAATCTCTTCTCTTCCAGTATCCTCTGTTACAATATATTCATTTCAACAGTTGCCATACAGACTGACATGCAGGTATATTTCTTTTCAGTCCAGCAGGACCCACTGTTGGTCCATTTTTATTACAAGCATCTTTATAAATACATTTTCAACACAAGCACCTGTACAAATCAGTATAGAAATGACATAATTCTTTACAAAACTCCAGCTAGCTATGCTGGCATATGTTACACATCAACTGCCCTACTTCTCCTGGCATAGCTGGCAATACCTTACATCATCACATCTCCCCCCCTTTGAAGAATCAAGCTAGTTTTTCAAGTGACCCTTGAGAAACATGGCTTGAAGGACATGAGCCTGTCTGGGAAGATGTTAACACATACCCCATTCTGAGAACACGTGCATTGGAATTGCTGACACCACTACAGTGCTGCACTGTCGTGTCACATACCTGCAGCCCTAGGTGGCACCTTAATAACTTCACATTTTGCTGGATGGCTTGATGTAGCCATAGATCCCAGTCAGACTCCTCCTACCCCCCACTGCACATATTCAGCACCAGGGCCTTCCTATCATTGTAAGAGTTAACATGGTACACTTTGTGCCCCTGCATCCTGCCTTGCAGGTGTACCATGTAGTTAACATCACTGACCTTCCTTACCACTTTGAAGGGTCCCTCCCAAGCTGCCTGCAGCTTGTTGTGTCTGACACGAATGAGCACCATAACCTGCTGTCTCACAGCATACTCTCGGGCTTGAGCATTCCTGTCATACCAGACCTTTTTCCTGCTGTGGGCTCCTGCTAGGTTCTCCGGGGCCAAGGCCATGAGCTCCCTAAGCCTTGTCCTGAGGTTTAGGACATATTCCACAACAGACTGTGTGGCTTCACATTCACCCTTCCACTCATCACAAATCAAATCTAAAGACTCCCTCACACTATGCCCATGCAACAACTCAAAGGATGAAAAACCTGTGGATTCCTGGGGTACCTCTGTTATGCAAAAAGCAGGTGGGGCAAATATCCCACTCTCTCAAACTGGTCTGCAAATCCCTGTAGCATGGTCTTTTGTGTAGAGTTTAACCTCTCCACAAGACCATTAGTCTGGGGGTGGTAGGAGGTGGTCTTTAGTTGCTTCACCCCACAGCTCTCCCACAGACAAGCCTGCTGGTCTGACATAAAATTGGCACCTCTGTCAGTCAGTATTTATCTCAGGAAACCTACCCTGATGAAAATCTCTAAGAAAGCATTTTCCACCTTTTCTACCTCAGTGGAGGACAGAGCCAATGCCTCAGGGTATCTAGTAGCATAGTCTACTACCACCAGGATATACTTCTTTCCTGTGGAACTTGGGGTACTCAAAAGCCCCACAATATCCATACCTGCCCTCTGAAATGGCTCCTGAATCACAGACAAAGGCATCAAGGAAGCTTTGACCTTGTCTCCTGCCTTGCCTCCTTTTTGGCACTGCTCACAGGTCCTGCCATACTCTGTTACATCCCTTGCAATCCCAGGCCAATAGAAATTCTGCATAATACATCTCTTGCTACTCTTTGTCCGTATGACCTGCAAAAAGAATGTCGTAGGCTATGGCTATAAGTGCCAGACGGTAGGCCTTAGGCACTACCAACTGTTGTATTACCTCACCTTCTAGCCCTCTCTCAGGGGTCCACTCCATAAACAGTAACCCTTTGTTCCGGTATACAGACTTCTCCTTTTCTTGAGAATCGGGTGCCTCCCTAGCTACCTCCATCAAGCCTCTAAGTGTAAGGTCAAAGATCTGAGCTTGTCTCTACTCTGTCTTTGTGACCCTTCTCAGCTCCACTTCCACAGGAAGTCTGGTATCCTCTGACAGTGGTGCCGGACTGTCAGCCTGGGTACTACCACTCACCTCTGCCCTTGAAGTCACTCTGTCCAAGTGAACATCAGTACCTACCAGCAACTGTGGCTCACTTTCAGGCTCACTGCTACAGGACAGCTCCCTTCCTGAAAGAGCCACCTCAGTGCCCCTGTCTTCAGGTATGGGGTCTGTCTGGGTGTCCCCAGGCTACCAGCCCCCCACATACCGGTCTCTAAGCCTTACTTAGTGTACCTGCATGTACACAAGGTATTATCAAAATCATTCCCTATCAGGACATCTGCAGGGATATCATCAAACACACCTATTTGCTTGTTTCCTTTTTCACTCTCCCAGTCAAGATAAACCCTGGTCAAAGACATATGGAATGGGGTCCCTCCTAAAGCTCTAACTGGAGTGAATTGCCCAAGCAAGTCCTGCTCCTCTTTAACCACTGCATGCTTCACAATAGTTATGTCAGAAGCTGTCTCTCTCTTAGCAGTGACCTGTTTTCGATCCACTAAGATAGGATAGTCTCGTACCCCTGTTGTCCCCAGACAACTTGTCACTGGCATACTGTTATTTCCATTTGCTGGCTCCCCCACATTTTGTTCCCCACCTTGCTTCCATGGACATCTGTATGCTCTATGGGCCCCACTGATTACATTTAAAACATCTAAACCTTGATCATAGTCATATACTTGAACTAATGGCTTCCCCTCTTACTGGTGAACTCTGTTTAAGTAGTTTAGGCTGCCCACCATGGGTTCCCTTGTATCCATGTGCTGCACTGGGTATGCCCTTCTTGTGCAGTGATGCCCTGCTTTCTAAGTAGAGATGCCCTTTTATCCCCAGCTCATTTGCAGAGTTACACTTGGCCAACCAGATTCTCATGTCCTATGGCAAAGTGCTTGTTCCCTCACCAAATGGTCTGCCAGCCTTTCAAACGAGGTGACCTGATGCCCACTCACCCACCTATGAAAATAAGTCCTTAGCTCAGCAGTATAATCACATAAACTTTCATTTGCCTTGCATCTATGCTCATGAAACTTTTTTCTGTAATCTTCAGGTGTTAAAACATTCCAATAAAATTATTTTAATTTATCATAGTTTAAAGCAATCAGTATTAGACAATTTAGAAACAGCAGTTACATCTGTACCATGAAATAAGGGGTCAGGAACCATACAGAGAACCCTTGGTCAACATTTTACTGTTTACACACACTTTCAAATATATGAATAAAACTATCAAAATTATCACCCTCTGTAAATCATGGAAGAAATTTACTGACCTTTATTGCTTCTGGGTTTGGTTATTCCCTTCCCTATTACCTTCATGACTCTGATGAGGAGTTAAGAATCACCCTTTCATGTTGGCGCTGTTTCTCATTTCCTTCAGCCTCCAAACGCTGCAGTCTCTCATTTTATTCAGTCCCCAAATGCCACAGTCCCTCTACTGATTCTAATCCCATCTCTTTATCCTTATCTTTGGCTTCCAAGTTCCACAGTCTGTTGCTGATTTTAATTCCAAACGTTTTGCTTCCAGTTCAAGTCTTTCTAACTCCAGATGATTTTTTAAGTCCTCTGAAGAAAAGATGAACTGTCCTGTTTCTGAAGGCTACAAATCCCTATCACCAGGCTGGTTATCATCCTGGTTGCTGGTCTGGGCTACAAGTGTGATTAAAGCTGAAATCCTTTCCTCTTTAGTCAGATTGGCATTCATCAGTCCTTTGGCTTCACACACCTTGGCCAACTGGTTCTTTGCCAGCTTTCCATAATACTCTGCTGATATCTTTGCCTGATTTCCCTGACTAAACTAAAAAAAATAAAACTGTTGTGAAAATTAAACTCTGTATGCTTACCTTGTGGCTGCTGAGAGTACATACACCTTCAGTGACAACTGCCTACAGGCTGCAGAAGTTCAGTTAATATCCCACCACTGCCACCAATATGCGACACCCCTGCTCTGGGCCAGTTATCAGGGAGCCTTAATCCTCACCACTGACACCTGTGAGGGATGTTCACTTGGACTAGAAATAGATACATTCAGCATTTCCAGATGCAGTTCTCTGCACCAAGCACACTTTCCTTTAAGAGCATACAGGGAACCCACTCAGTTTGGGGGCTGGGATTCTCTCTCTCAGCCCCCAGTAAGACTCCCCCGCTGGCACAGCTGTAGAGTTGAGTCCTCAGCTGAGTGTTCCAAGCCAAGTCCTCCTCCACCTGCTGTGTATGTCCCTGCTCCAAGCAGCTGACTCGCACACTCTTTGAGATTTGATTTTTACACACACCTGGGAAAGGTTAGCACAGATTTACTAGCTTTGCTACCTTTGCCCAGACTATAAGGTAGTCATACTGCCACTAGACAACTACTCTAAGGCTCTTACAAGGATACCCGTTTATACTGAGTAAAATTAAAACTAATAGAAATGGTAGTGTTTGACCAATCAACAAGGCTTTCAGGAGCGTCCACAGTGTCCCCAAATATAAGTACTTTCAAAGTTTAAGATATTCTCTAAAAAGCCAGCCACAATGGAAAGTTTAAGCACAGTTAATAATAAATAAAAGAACATGAAAATATTAAATATCTGTTTATAGTAAACACCAGAGTTTGTCACAGGAAATATTAAAAATATTGCAGGAATTACTGTTCCCTAAATGTTCATAGTGTTTCACTGTTGCAGTCATGACTGTAGGGTTCTCCCCTGCCGGCAGGCAGCCCTCGGTCGGTCAGAATCCCAAAGTCTGGGTCCGGCGTCGGCTGTTCAACCATGCTCCCTGACGTCAGAGCGCCAGGAGTATAAAGCTGACAACCGATGCCATCTTCTCCAGTCTTTTTTGCCGTGCGGTGATAGCAGTTCGCAAGTGCCGGTCGGCTGACTCCTGACTATTTTTCCTGATAAACTTCAGTCTGAAGATTTTCTTCTCCATTCAAAGCTAAGTACCCCATTAGGGAAACTTTTTTCTTGCTCCACTCCGATGTCAGAAAAAGTTAATAATTGCATTTCATGTGGGAAGCAAATACCTCATAAGGATTTTCATTCTTACTGTATTCCTTGCTTAGGCCCTGACCACGACGTAGCTAGTTGTCGGTTTTGTGCTAGATTCAATCAACGTACAATTAAGCGAAGGTACGATTTTGCTTTTCATTACTTTGGTAGGCGCTTTAACTACAAAATGTCGTCTGATACGGTTCCGGCTACCGGAGTTCACAAACGTCGCAAGGATAAAGACAGGCCTCCGAGGTCCAAATCTGATGATAGCGCACAAGCGGAGCCAGCTTCAGGTTCGGCCGTCGTCAGTGAGGCGCTTTTGCAGCCCCTGTCGTCGGCCATTTCAGAACCGATGGCCGAAACGGACTCTCATGAGGAGCCAACCAGGCCTTTAAATATTTCGATTGCAGGACCTTCGGACAATGCTCCTTCGGATGGGTCCGGAGCCGCTGTGCAGGTACCGGCTTCCGAAGGGGTTTTTAGGCCTACTCAGCTCCTAATAAAGGCAAAGCCAAAGACAAAGGCAAAGACTCCTTCTAAATCAAAGACTGCAACACAGGCCTCTTCTGAACCGGCTTCCAAGTCACAGAAACAGTTACTCAAGATGGCGGAGGATTTACTTACTATGATTAGGGGTTCTCATCCCCCTCCAGATAAAAGGCCAAGGCAGGATGTTTATTATGATTCTTCTGATCTGGCCTCTGTTTCCTCAGTTTCTTCTTCTGACCAGGAATATTCTTTCCCTCCTTATGAGGATTCTGTTGCTGAGGAATCCATTCCTTCAGCTTCTCCCCCTGAGGATTTCTCTTTTGGGGAAACTTTGCATGAAATGAGGGAACATTTCCACTGGGAAGGACAGGGGTATTCGGAATCGAAGAAAAGACTAAGGGATTTTCTTCTTCTTCCCCAACATAGACCCCTGGCTATTCCTCCTGTTTTGGATATTGTGGATGATGCCTTTTCGGAGGCTAACTTAACCCCTGACTCCTTTCCTCCTGCTCCTGTTAAGCCTGATAGATATTACAGGGTTCCTGATTCCCACCAGGTTTTATACAAGAACCCTTCTGCTGACCCTGAAACCATTTCTCAGGGTCCTAAGGGAGTTAAGGCCGCTTCTGCCAAAAATCCCTTTCCTACTGAAAAGGATTCTCGATCCTTAGAAAGATGGGGCAAAAAGGTGTACACTTCTGCTACTTTGTCTATTAGGGCTTTAAACTGTCAGTTTCATATGCTGAAATACCAGCAATTTCTCTTGTCTGTTTTAAAACAAAAGCTTTCTTCCATTTCTGCCTGTGCAGATGATAAGGAATTACATGACTTATTGCATGCCACTGAACAAGTTGGGAAGCATGGTTTACACTGTGGATTTGATGCCTTAGAGGCTTCTTGTAGGGCTGCGGCCTCTGGCATAGTCATTAGAAGGCATGCATGGCTAAAGGAACAAAATTTGCCTGAACAAGTAAAGGCTAAATTATTGGATGCTCCTGTTCAGCATAATGTTTTGTTTGGATCAAAAGCTGAAGAGGTGATTAAAAAGATGGAGGATAAGGCGAAATCCATGCAAACAGTTAAAGATTTATTACAAGTACAGCCACCTAGATTTAGCAGGAATTGGCCTTCAAAAAATTGGTCCTTTCCCTCTTCAGACAGGCCTCAGAGGGGTAGATATAGACGCTCCAGAGGAAGGCCTCAAACTCAAGCCTCTTATAGACCAAGACAGTGGACTGCTTCCACCCCTAGGGGAGGAGAGGACAGGTCACACACTCAAAGGAAACCAACTCAATGACTCCCTCTGTTGGGCTACAGGAACTTCTTGCCTGGAAGCCCCTCTCGGAGGAAAACTCTCTCTTTTTTATCAAAATTGGTCTCAAATAACCCAAGACAAGTGGGTTTTGGATGTGATTTTAAGAGGTTACAAATTCCATTTTCATACCTTGCCAAGGCCAAGCGGATGGCCAGACCTTCCAAAGCATCAATGGACGGAGGCCTTAAACCAGGTGGAAGCTCTTTCGGCTATGAATGCCATAGAACTGGTTCCACTTTCAGAGATGGGAAAAGGTTTTTACTCAACGCTCTTTCTAGTCCCAAGGAAGCAAAACTCATGGAGACCCATACTGGATCTGTCGGTCTTGAACACCTTTCTAGAGATTCCAAAATTCAAGATGCTTACTGTACAGCAGCTACTTCCAATGCTGTCCAAGGATTCATGGATGGTAACTTTGGATTTGAAGGAGGCATATCTACACATTCTCATCAGGCAGGATCGCAGAAAATACCTCAGGTTCAAAGCCGGATCGAGGCACTTTCAATTCTCTGCGCTGCCCTTTGGATTGTCTACTGCGCCCAGGGTCTTCACCAAATGCCTGGCTCCAGTAGTAGCTTACTGCAGACTCAAGGGAATTCAAATTTACCCTTATCTGGACGATTGTCTAATTCAGGCAGACAGCAAGGATGTCTTACTCCAGCATCTGGAATTTGCACAGAACCTCCTCAAGTTCCTGGGATTCTCTGTAAACATAAAAAAGTCAAATTTGACACCATCACAACACATAACTTTTCTGGGTGCTCTTCTAAACACTACAACCCAGATGGCATTTCTGACATCCGAAAAACAATTACAGCTGGCTTCAACTTTCAAAACCTTGGCAACTTTAACTCAACTATCTGCAAGGAAATTCCTGCAGGCTTTGGGTTACATGGCCTCCTGCATCCTTCTTGTACCATATGCAAGACTACACATGAGGAAAATACAGTGGTACCTAAAAAGTGTTTGGTCTCAGCATTGCCACAGTTTAGACATACTGATCTCCGTCCTTCCTTGCCTTCAAAAGGAATTTCTTTGGTGGTCCAGGGCATGTGCCCTAAACAAAGGGAAACCCTTCTGTCTGCCTCCTGCCACTCAGATTCTAACCACGGACGCCTCGGATTATGCTTGGGGATCCCATTTTCAGGGCAACTGTCTGCAAGGCCTTTGGACAAAGGATCAGAAGCACCTGCATATCAATTTAAAGGAAATGTTAGCCATTCAGAAAGCTCTATTGGCCTTCAGGAATCTTTTACAACCAGGACAACTACTAATACGGACAGACAACACCACAGTTATATGGTACATAAACAAGCAAGGGGGATCTCATTCCTACCACCTTTACAGACTAGCCATGGATCTATGGAACACAGCTTTAGCTTACAATCTGGATCTTCAAGCTCAGTTCCTACCAGGGAAACAAAACTTCCTGGCAGACAGTCTGAGCAGAAACCTTTCGGATCCACACGAATGGATGCTGGACACCAAAATATTCAGGATGATAACAGCAGTCTGGGGATGTCCTCACATAGACCTCTTTGCATCCCATCTCAATCATCAACTACAGAATTTTTGCACCAGAACTTTCCACAGAAAAGCTTGGAAAGTGGATGCCCTGTCATTCAGTTGGAGGAACCTCTTGGGATATGCCTTTCCGCCTCTTCCTCTTCTTCCACGGGTCTTACTGAAGATAAAACAGGACAAGCCCAAGATGATAATCTTGCTGGCTCCAAATTGGCCTCGGCAGTTTTGGTATCCAACGCTGAAAAAGCTATGACTGGAGCCCCCTTGGGTTTTACCTCAGTCTCCGAACCTTCTGTCCCAACATCAGTGTCAGGTTCTTCACTCTCATGTCAGAACTCTCTTCCTGGCAGCCTGGCTAATCCAGGACCTTTGATTTCTTCTTTACTACCCAAGCAGGTTATGGACGTCATTTTAGAAGCCAGACGTCCTAGCACTAGAAAATCTTATGCAGGAAAATGGAAAAGATGTTGTTCCTGGATGCAGGCTCAGGATTCTGATCCTCTTCTTCCTAACATTACTTTAGTCTTACTTTACTTGACAAACCTCTTACATAAGGGTCTCTCTTTCTCTTCCATTAAGATACATGCCTCTGCTATTTCTGCTCATTATAATTCCGACCCCCCCATCTTTTCCCACCAGCTCATGAGGCAGTTTCTCAGGGGAGCTAAGAACTTAAGGCCTCCTAGATCTCCTCCCATTCCTGCTTGGGATCTCAACTATGTTTTGGAAAAACTAACCTTGCCTCCTTTTGAGCCTGCTGCTTCTTCTGACATCAAGTTTTTATCTTGGAAGACAGCTATTCTGTTAGCCCTAACCTCTGCCAGGAGGGTTTCAGAGTTACAAGCTCTTATGGCTGTGGAACCATATATTATTTTTCATCAAGACAGGGTATCTTTGAGGACTAATCCTACTTTCATGCCTAAGGTGGTTTCCAAAGTGGCTTTAAATCAAACTATCCACTTGCCAACCTTTTTCCCCACTCCTCAAAATAAAGGGGAAAGGATCTTGCATTCCTTGGATGTACACAGACAGCTACGTTTTTACCTGGACAGAACCAAGGACATCAGAAAATCAGAACAATTGTTTGTTTCTTATGCTTCAAGTTCCCAAGGTAAAGCCATTTCAAAACAGACCATTTCTAAATGGATTGCTCGTGGAATCAGATTTTGTTATTCACACCATGGAAAGCAAATCCCAGGGAGTATACGAACTCATTCCACCAGAGCTGTTGCTACTTCTGCGGCC
Source organism: Protopterus annectens (assembly GCF_019279795.1). NCBI lineage: Eukaryota > Metazoa > Chordata > Ceratodontiformes > Protopteridae > Protopterus > Protopterus annectens. The sequence goes on from NC_056750.1 coordinate 591,521,065, forward strand.
TTCCTCAGAGGAGTTCCTACCAAAGACATTTTGGAAGCTGCAACTTGGAGTTCAGTGCATACTTTTTCTAAGCACTACAATCTACCTCTATACCCTAAGTCTAGGGCAGGCTTTGCCTCTGCAGTCTTGCAGGGCCTTTTAGCCGCCCCTTCTTCATTATGACCACCTCCCTTTCTTTCAGCTTTGGGATTCTACCCTACAGTCATGACTGCAACAGTGAAACACGATGAACATAGTACAGTTGTGTACACCTACCATAAATGTAGATGTTCGAGTGTCTTCACTGTTGCAGTCTGGGTTTCCCTCCCTCCTGTCCCCTCTTGTTTTTACATTTGTGTAGTTCCTTTCTTCACCATTCTTCTGAGGTGTATTTGCATAGGTTATGGGACCTTTTTCATTTTGGGACTCCTGACATCTGGGGCAAGAAAAACTGGAGAAGATGGCGTCGGCTGTCAGCTTTATACTCCTGGCGCTCTGACGTCAGGGAGCATGGTTGAACAGCCGACGCCGGACCCAGACTTTGGGATTCTGGCCGACCGAGTGTTGCCTGCCGGCAGGGGAGAACCCTAAAGTCATGACTGCAACAGTGAAGACACTCGAACATCTACATTTATGGTAGGTGTACACAACTGTACTTTACTTACAACAGCAAGGCAAGATGAAGTGGTAAGTGGTCTTCCTTCTTTGTCAGGTTTCAAAAACAGACTGCACTGAGACTTCCGTCTCATCTAGTATTAAAACATCTTGTCATTGCTGGCTTACAGAATGACATCACACACATCTGGTCATCCGACGTCTGGTTCCCATACTATCTCCTTTGCTAGAAACTGAACCAGAATTTAGCACTTGTGTTACTGTACACACAGAATGAGCCTTGCTAAGCTGTGTTATAGCATTTAGGAGCTAGAAAATCATTTCAAAACTTCCACCCTTCCAGGGTAGCCATTAGATGTTCATCGTGTTTCACTGTTGCAGTCATTACTCTTGGGTTATCCTGCTGGCAGGCTACCCGCAGTCGGCCTGAATTCCAAAGTCCTGGTCCGGCGTCGGTTGCTGTTGCCTCTTCCCTGACATCAGTGCACCAGGGGTATAAAAGATGCAGCCGACACCATTTTCTTCAGTCTTTCTTGCCATGTGGTGCCCGAAGCAAAAGCAGTTCACAAGTGCCGGTCGGCCGACTCCTTGAGATTTTCAAATCCGAATTTCAGAACCGAAGTCTTCATTAAAGCTAAGTACCCCGTTGGGGAAACTTTTTTCTTGCTTCAGACCGATGTCAGAAAAAGTTAGCAAGTGTATTTCTTGTGGGAAGCAAATGCCTCATAAGGATTTTCACTCTTACTGTATTCCTTGCCTAGGCCCTGATCACAATGTTGCTAGCTGTCGGTTTTGTGCTAGATTTAACCAACGCACTATTAAGCGTCGGTTCGATTTTGCATTTCATTACTTCGGCCGAAGATTTAACTATATAATGCCGTCGGAACAGCAGACCAGAGTTTACAAAAAACGCAAGGAAAAGGAAAGGCATCCGAGGTCCAAAACCGATGATGAGGCCTCCATTAGGCCAGTCGCCGGTTCACCGGTTCTCAGTGAGGCACTTTCGCAGCCCCTGGCGCCCGCTACCTCAGAGCCACAGGCCGCTTCCGACTCCCACGTGGAGCCGACTGGGCCTCTGGATACTCAACGTATTGGACACTCGGAAATCATCCCCTCAGATGGGTCCGGAGCCGCTGAGCAGGCATCGGCTTCTGAGGGTGGCTTTAGACCTACACAGTTATATGTTAAACCATCTTCAGCTTCAAAGACTAAAGCAGCTCTAAAGACAAAGAAACAAGTACAGCATTCTCCTACTCCGACTTCCATGCCTAAAAAACAGATGCTTAAAATGGCCGAAGACCTAATTACTTTGATCAGGGGTTCCCATCCCCCTCCTGTTAAGAGGCCTAGGCAAGAGACAGATTATGATTCTTCTGATCAGGTTTCTATTTCCTCTGATTCCTCTTCTGAACAGGATTATTCTTTTCCTCCCTATGAGGACTCTGATGCTGAAGAATCCATTCCTTCAGCCTCTCCCGAGGATTATTCTTTTGGGGAAACCCTGCATACCATGAGGGAGCATTTCCATTGGGAGAGCCAAGATTACGCTGAATCTAAGAAAAGGTTCAGAGACTTTCTGCTGCTTCCTCAGCACAGACCCCTTGCTATTCCACCTGTTCTAGACATTGTAGATGATGTATTTACAGAGTCCGGCCTGTCCCCTGACTCTTTACCCCCTGCACCTGCTAAGCCAGACAGATATTACAGGGTCCCAGATTCTCATAAATTCCTATATAAAAACCCTGCTGCTGACCCAGAAACTATATCTCAGGGTCCCAAAGGGGTCAAAGCTTCCACTGCAAAAAACCTTGTCCCCTCTGATAGGGATTCTAGGGCACTGGACAGATGGGGGAAAAAAGTTTACACTTCTGCTACCTTGGCTGTAAGGGCCTTAAATTGTGAGTTTCATATGCTTAAATATCAGCAATACTTAATGTCACTGCTTAAACAGAAAATGTTGACAAATACTGAATGTTCAGAGAACAAGGAAATGCAGGATTTATTGCATGCAGCTGAACAAGTGGGAAAGCATACTTTGCAATGTGGTTATGATTTGCTGGAGGCCTCTTGCAGGGCTGCTGTTACAGGTTCTGTTATTAGAAGGCATGCTTGGTTAAAGGAACAGAATCTGCCTGATCATGTTAAAGCAAAATTATTAGATGCCCCATTACAGCATGATACTTTGGTGCTAAAGCAGAAGAGGTGTTGAAGAAAATGGAGGATAAAGCGAAATCCATGCAGACAGTTAAGGACTTCTTACAGGTACAGCCACCCAGATTTAGCAGGAACTGGTCTTCTAAAAATTGGTCCTTTCCAGCATCAGACAAACCACAAAGAGGCAGATGCAGACGTCCCAGAGGCAGACCTCAGCCCCAAGGCTCATACAGGCCTAAACAGTGGGGTGCTCCTACCTCCAAAAGCGGAGATGACAAATCACAACCTTACAGGAAACAGTCCCAATGACTTTCCTCTGCCAAATCCAAGCACTTTTCTTTTGGCAGCCCCCTTAGGAGGAAAACTAGCACTTTTTTCATCAAATTGGCAAAAGGTTACCCAAGACAAATGGGTCTTGAACATAGTGTCCCAAGGCTTACAGGTTCCATTTTGACACCCTACCAAAGGCAAAAGGTATGCCAGACCTGCCACACAATCAATGGGCAGAGGCACAAAAGCAAATTACAGCCCTCATGGACATGAGGGCCATTCAACAAGTATCACAACAAGAGCAGGGGCAAGGATTTTACTCCAGTCTTTTCTTAGTGCCCAGAAAGGACAAAAACTGGAGACCAACACTGGACCTGTCTGTACTAAACACGTTTCTGGAGGTTCCAAAATTCAAGATGTTGACTCTACAGAAGCTACTGCCCTTGCCGGGCAAGAAGGCTTGGCTTCTAACTTTGGACCTAAAAGAGGCATACCTGCATGTTCCAATCAGACAGTCTTGCAAAAGATACCTCAGATTCATAGCTGGCTCAATGCACTACCAATTCTCTGCACTGCCCTTTGGCTTATCTACTGCGCCCAGGGTCTTCACAAAATGCCTGGCACCAGTAATTGCATTTTGCAGACAGAGGAATTCAAATATATCCCTACTTGGACGACTGCCTTATTCAAGCAGAGAACAAAGACATTCTTCTAAAGCATCTGGCGTTTGTAAAAAGATTACTAGTTTGCCTAGGGTACACAGTAAACGAAAAGAAATCAAAACTAGTACCCTCAAAAGAGATCATATTCCTGGGTACAAGCTTAAATACAACTGCCCAGATGGCTTATCTCACGCCAGACAAAGACAACTGACTTTTTACTTCAAAAAATTGGCAACAAAGACCCAGTTATCTGCAAGGAAAATCCTGCAGGCCTTGGGTTTCATGGCATCCTGCATTCTACTAATTCCATATGCCAGACTGCATATGAGGAAACTACAATGGTATCTAAAAAGTGTTTGGACTCAGCATTGCCACAGGCTGGAGACAGTAATTACCCTCATTCCCTGCCTACAACAGGAGTTTCGATGGTGGGCAGAGGCCTGTCACCACAACAAGGGTCTGCCATTCACTCTACCCACAGCCAGACAGACACTGACAACGGATGCATCAGATTATGCCTGGGGGGCCCATATGGCAGGAAAATGTATTCAGGGCACATGGCCAGCAAGTCAGATGCATCTTCACATCAATCAAAAAGAGATGCTAGCTGTTCAGAATGCCCTGACAGCTTTCAAGGATCTACTTCATCCAGGACAGCTACTGATAAAGACAGACAATACTATGGTCATGTGGTACATAAGCAAGCAGGGAGGTACACATTCCTACCCCCTCTGCAGACAAGCAATGACCTTATGGGACACAGCATTGACTTATCAAGTTCACCTGCAAGTGCAATTCCTGCCAGGAAAAACAAATACTTTGGCAGACGAACTAAGCAGAAACCTCATGGATCCCCACGAGTGGAAATTGGATCCACAAGTCTTCAGCATGATAACAAGGACATGTGGATGCCCAGACATAGATCTTTTTGCCTCCCCTCACAACTGCCAATTACAGAGAATTTGCACAAGGATTTATCACAAACAAGCATGGAGAGTGGACACCCTATCCTTCAGCTGGAAAAATCAAACAGTATATGCCTTTCCTCCACTGCTTCTCCTTCCCAGGGTTCTCCTAAATGTCAGACTAGAGAAACCAAAAATGATACTGATTGCACCAGACTGGCCACGCCAACACTGGTACCCAATCCTAAAGAGCTTGTCTCAAGGTCCAGCATGGATATTGCCTCAAACTTCTCACTTGCTGACCCAACAAAACAATCAGATCCTGCACAGCCAACCCAGGACTTCAAATCTGGCAGTATGGCAGATAATGAAGCCATTCAGAACACTCCTCTTTCAAAAGCTGTTATGGATGTTATCTTGGAGGCCAGGAGGCCCAGTACCAGGAAATCTTATGCAGAAAAATGGAAGAGATTCTGTGCTTGGAACCAGGAACAAGGCATTGACACGTATGTTCCAAATATCCCTCAGATTTTACAATACCTAACTGAGATGCTGGACAAAGGCCTTTCTTTTTCATCAATTAAGATTCATGCCTTTGCCATTTCAGCCCATTACAATACGGAACCACCTATCTTTTCTCATCCTTTAATAAGGCAGTACCTCAGAGGGGCCAAAAACATCAGGCCTCCAAGGAGAGCACCAATTCTGGCATGGGACCTCAATTATGTCTTGGAAAAACTCACACTGCCTCCTTTTGAGCCAGCCTCAACAGCGGATATAAAATTCATATCCTGAAAAACAGCTCTGCTCCTAGCAATAACCTCTGCAAGACGAGTCTCTGCGTTACAAGCACTCATGGCTGTGGAACCTTTTATCATTTTTCATCCTGACAGGGTTTCTCTGAGGACAAACCCAACATTCATGCCTAAGGTGGTGTCCAGTGTGGCCCTCAACCAAACCATTCACTTGCCTACCTTTTATCCAAACCCACAGATCAAGGGTGAGAAAATTCTGCATTCTTTGGACATACACAGGCAGCTACGCTTCTACTTGGACAGAACTAAAGCTTTCAGAAAGACTGAGCAACTTTGTGTCATATGCTGCAGGATCACAAGGAAAGGCTATCTCAAGACAGACTATTTCTAAATGGATAGGCCATTGCATCCGTTTCTGCTATTCTCACCATGGCAAATCAGTGCCTAAGGGCATTAGGCCTCATTCTACCAGAGCAGCAGCTACTTCAGCAGCCTTCCTCAGAGGAGTACCAACCAAAGACATCTTAGAGGCTGCAACTTGGAGTTCAGTGCACACTTTTACAAAGCACTACCACTTACCTCTTTACTCTAAATCCAGAGCAGGCTTTGCCACTGCAGTTCTGCAGGGTTTCATAGCCTCTCCTGATCCTATTTAGACCAGCCACCCATCCTCAGCTTTGGGATTCAACCCAAGAGTAATGACTGCAAAAGTGAAACACGATGAATAGTACAGCTGTGTACCTACCATAAATGTAGATGTTCGAGTGTATTCACTGTTGCAGTCCAGGTTACCCTCCCACCGTCCCCCTTTCTTTTGCTGAGGTTTATCTGCACTTCTCTATTCTATACAACCTATGTGGTGTATTTGCTTGTAGATGAAGGAAATGTTTCTTTACTGCTTGTATGTTTATTGGCATAATATATTTAGCCTACCATTTTGGGGGCACCTGACATCTGGGGCAAGAAAAACTGAAGAAAATGGCGTCAGCTGCATCTTTTATACCCCTGGCGCACTGACGTCCGGGAAGAGGCGACAGCAACCGACCCCGGGCCAGGACTTTGGAATTCAGGCCGACTGCGGGTAGCCTGCCAGCAGGATAACCCAAGAGTAATGACTGCAACAGTGAATACACTCTAACATCTACATTTATGGTAGGTACACAACTGTAGTTTCACCCCTAAGAACAATAAAGTAGGATCCCTAGTCCTGGTTTTCAAAGACATTTTGTCTTTGGCTGCATTCAGAACTGTAAGATGCAGTCTTTATGGCCTACCAGGTAATTTAATTTCAGACTATTTTTTCAGATTAGCTGGACTGATATTAACTTCTTCTTTTCCATTATCCTATGTTACAATATATTCATTTCAACAGTTACCATACAGTCTGACTTAGAGGTATATATTCCTATTCTGTCCAGTTGGTTCATTTTTAACACAAGCAGCTATACACATCAGTTTGATATACAAATGACATATGCTTTACAAAACTCCAGCTAGCTATGCTGGCATATGTTACACATCCACTGCCCTACTTCTCCTGGCATAGCTGGCAATACCTCACATCACAGTAGAATTAAAATATTTTCTCTTATTTTTACAAGGGCAAATGTCTAGATTAAGGCTGTTGGTTTAATCCTTAAACAACTGTTTTGTAAGCAAATGGTCTTGAAATGTAAGTCAAAATGATGAAAGCCATGAAAAATGCTGTTTCCTACTTTTGCAACAATATTAGGCTGTTTTTTCCCAGTAGCAAAAGTTCACTGGCAGTTGAGAATTCTGCAGCTGGATGGAGTTGTATGTTCTGTTCTGAATTAAATTGACAAGGATTCATTGCTGACTATTTTTACATGGAGGCAAGCTGCCTGCATGTGCAAGCAATTCATTTTGAGAGTTTTGAGTATTCTTTGCTGAGTGAAGTGCAACATTTAAGGGTACAATGGCAAGCAGTTCAGTAAAGAATAAAGTTTGAAATTATGGGAACTGAACAAGAGATAGCACAGCCTTATTTTTAATGCATTTACTAATGGTGTGCAGTTTAGTTTTACTTAAAAATAGCCATTGCAGTTTTTCTTGGGGCTAAAAGTTAATGAACTGATGTTGATAATCTTCGTCCATTCCTTATTGATGGGTTATCAGTTCCATCCTCGGAACAGAGCCGGCCATATATCAAGCTCGCGTCAGCCAAAAACTCTCGAGCCAAGGTCCTACCTAGAATGCTCTACTCCCTGTTAACCTCAGATCTTGTTTGCCACATTGCTCTCCAGCCGTGTGAAGCCACTCTCTTCAGCCAAGTGTATAATTTTTTGTAAGTTTTATATTGTTTCTACTTTAAAGTCTTTCAAACGTTTTTTTGTATTATTCTCCTACCCTGTCATATCCTTAAGACTCTCTCTCTTTAGTCTATTTCCCTTTATTACCGTTTTCTTACCTTTGAGGTAATTCTTCATTATCATTGTTGGTAATCCTTCCTTCTCTCTCTTCTTACCCTTTTGGGTAGCCTTTCCTCTTCTTTTTGAGACTACTGTTCTTCTCCACCTCATTATGTCAGATAAGAAAAGTAGTGTTGGTTTTAAACAGTGTAAGGATTGCGGCCGTAAGTTACCGTTTTTGGATGACCATGACTTGTGTGTCTATTGTTTGAATGTCTCCCACCTTACTGTGGATCCCCTGTGTTGGATTTGTAGAAATTTTTCGACCAGGACTCTTAACGGGAGATAGAACAAGTTAATCCTGAAAGGTTTTCTCAAATCTCCTTTCTGTGAGGCTATCTCTGAGTCGGAGGGCTCACCCCCTCCTGCTAAAACCCCTAAGAGGTGTTCTTCCTCTTCTTCATGGAGGTCGCGCACTTCATCTCCCTCTGGAGATCATAGGGAGTCGACTCATAAGAAGGTGAAAATGACTACTACTTTGGCGCTGCCAACTGTGACCCTTTCGGTTCCAGGCTCAGCACCGCCCCAGTTGATTCTTGCTTCAGACATGTCCTCCTTATCGACACCAGCACCAGAGTTCCCAGTGCAGACAATTACGGTTCTGACAGTTCCATCGCAGCCCTTACCGGCATCGTCCATGCAGGTACAGTCCCCTTCAGCCCAGAGTATGACGTTACTGTCCTCCATGGTGCAGACACTTTCAGCACCGACATGCTCTTCAGTGCAGTCCTTTTCGGCACCATCATTGTTACCAGTGCAGACACCTTCCTCGACGGCACCGTACCCACGGGTGCAGACACTTGTTTTACAGTGCAGACATCCGACTTCTATGGCGCTGGCGTTGGCGGCGCAGACTACTTCAACACCATTCTCTTTGGTGCAGACATCCTCGGATCTGGGCTCTGCACCTCTCAAATTAGCAAGGACCAAGTACTCTCCTTCCTTGGATCCATTTGTTGGCAGCCAATGTAGTCCTTTTCTAGAAAGGCCAGAATCGCCCTCAGGTTTCTCTATGAGGTCGACCAGGAGCCTCTCTGAGCAAAATGTGCTTCTACTTGTTGACCAGTTGCTTGTGGCCAGAGGTCTCTCTCAACTGTCGAAACCCACGTTCCCTCCTTCAGGTGAATGTATATCTCCTCAAACTCCAACGTACACTCCTCCTTCGACTTCCACCCAAGTTTCAAAGCCCATTACTCTGATAGCAGCTTCCCTCCCTCTGAACCCAGTAGTGGATCTCACTTTGGAACCAGAGTTGTCCTTGTGGCTCTTTGTGCATTGGGCTCTTCAAAGGACAGTGGCAGTGCTGTGGGGGAGGGCATTCCTGGTTCCATGCCAATTTTTTTCTATGGCACCATCCAGGAATCCTCTCTGTCTCATCCATCACAGTCCTCTTGAGACTCCTGGTCTAGGGGTCGGCTCGTCGGGGCGGGGTGTGACCCTGGTTCTGAGGTTGTTGTGCTCTGTTCTGGGCTCCCATCCCTTCTTGGGCGGGCCGGCCGGCCTTCCAGCCCATGGAGAGGGCGCTTGCCTCCGCTGGCAAACACCACATGGAGTCCTCTCCCCACTCTGTGCCACAGCTCTCACAAGCCACAACCTCTGGAAACTGAGCACAAGGGCCTTGGGATTTTCTTCCTCAGGAGACCCCCTCTTTGTAGTCTTCCCCTGAACCTCCTACTGAGGAAGTACCCTGCAAAGCTATGTGCAAGAGGAAGCACATTGACTCCACTGAGGAGTCTTTGACTGAAGAAATGGACTTTGATGATGGGGAAGGATCCCCACGGTCACCTTCTGATGAGGTGTCCTTTGGTGACATCCTCGAGATCCTTAGACAGAGGGGTGACTGGAAGTCCTCTAATCCTTCCTCAGAGGAATCCATATTCCTGCAGGCCTTTCGTGCCTGACCCTACCTCCTGGGTTACCCTGCCGGCTAATGAGCTTGTCCAGCTCATTGTCCAGCGTGCATGGAATGGTCCTGACACCCGCGGAGGCCTGATAAAATCTTATCGCCCCCAACTGAGCATCCCCATTGGTCACGAGGTATTCCAGTTGATGCCATGGTGGTGGTGGCTGCAACTACGAAAGACTTGGCAGAAGAGAGCCAAACTGTCCATCCACCCAACAAGGAGTCCCGGGCAATAGACAGACTAGGGAAGCTTGTGTTTGCTTCCTCAACCTTCGCCGTAAGGTCTTTGAACTCTTTGGCACACTTTACAAGATCTTATCAACCAACTTTCTGAAACCTTGGTAGGAGCGGTTTCTGATGAGGTCCTTGACAACGTAGCTTTTCAGATACTCACCCTAGAGTCCATTTCCAATTCTTCCATGTATCTTATTTCTCATGCAACAGAAGGAGAGGCTAGAGCAGCAGGCACGGGTATAGTCACTAGACATGCCTGGATGCACCTGTGCATACTCCTTTAAGGCTTCCTTCATGAACCCCCATTGAGGCCACTGCTTTGTTTGGCCCTAAAGTTAAAGATACGCTGGCAAGGTGAGAACAAGATGGCATGATCGTGTATGCCATTGGTGTCAGACACTCCACTCCTCAATGATTCGACTCCAGAAATCAGAGGGGTGGGAAGATGACAGAGGAAATCACAGGGCTCTTTCTGTGACGCACGTGCCGAGTTCTTCCCTAGAGGCAGAGGGAGAAACTCTGATGGAAGACATCCTTTTGGGGCAGAGGAGGTCCGCAAAACCAGGGTTCGAGATTCTTTCTCTGGCCAACCCTATCAGCGCTCCTGAAGAGTTGGCCGACTGCTCACCTCTGGAAGCGGTCAGAGGTCATTTTTCCTTGTACCCCCCTGCCTGGTGAACCATAACCACCGATTCTTGGGTACAACAGATAATATCCAGAGGCTATCGCATCCCCTTCCATCTTTATCCAGCCCCATCCAGAGTGCTACCCGACGTTCCACCCAGTCAAAGGGAAGCAGCAGCACACAAAATCCAAAAACTGCTGTAAAAGAGTCATCCAAACGGTCCCCCCCAACCAGATAGGATCCGTTTTTTACTCGAGGTTTTATTTAGTGCCAAAAAAGACAGGGGACTGGAGACCAATTCTGGATCTTAGCACATGGAACAAATTTGTAAAAACAGAGAAATTCTGGATGGCAATGGTTCAGTCTAGCCTTCCTTTTCTGGAAGAAGATGATTGGATGTGCTTTGTAGATCTTCAAGACACGTATTACCACATAAAAATGGACAAACGCTCAAGAAGATACCTCCGCTTCTGCATAGGAGCCAGTCACTACCAATTTCAAGCACTGCCCTTCGGTCTCTCTACAGCCCCCAGAGTGTTCACCAAATGCATGGCAGTGGTTATCGCTCACTTGCAACTTCAAGGATTCCAGGCATTTCCATATCTACACAACTGACTCCTCACCACCTCCACCAAGTGTTTACTGGAAGAAGCCCTGCACAACACTCTCCTCACAGCACAACACCTGGACATTACTATAAACTGGGAGAAGTCCAACACGACCCCAGCCCAGTCTTTGGAATTCATCAGGGTACTGTTGGACATGAGAAATTGCACAGCATCTCTTCCGGACCATAGGCTTCAAAGAATAAGGCAGCAGGTTCAACTGCGGCTCTGTCACCACAAATCTCTCACTCTATCTATACTCCAACTCTTGGGGTCAATGGCAGCCTCGATCACCATTGTTCCTGTAGCCAGATTCCACATGAGGCTCCTTCAGTGGTTACTTCTCACTCAGTGGTACTCTCCACAACATCCTTTTTCTTTTCAGATAAGTGTAACTCAGAGATGCAAGCAATATTTACTCTGGTGGACATCTCGAAATCCCCAACAATGGTCTCGCCCTTTCAGCCCCCATCAGCCAAAAGCCACGGCGACCACTGATGCCTCCCTGATTGGGTGGGGGGGGCTATGTCACGGGAAACTCAGTCCAAGGCATCTGGTCGGAGACAGAGGCCCTTTTGTATATTAATGTCCTGGAACTGAGGACGGTGCTGCTAGCGTTGCAAGCACTTCATTGCATCCTTCTGTCGGGGACTATGGCGATCCAATCAAACAACATGTCAGTGGTCTGGTACATCAAGCAAGGGGGCACCAGATTTTGCCCGTTATGCCGAGAGGCCTTGAGAATATGGCAATGGGTGATAGCTTCCAATCACTTTCTAATTGCAACGCACATTCCTGGGAGCTCTCACGTGATAGTGGACAAATTGAGCAGGTGCATTCTGCAACCTCGCGAGTGGTCCCTCAACCCTGTGATAGCGGCAAAAAATCTTCAACCGCTGGGGCCAGCCTTGCTGCATTCTGTTCGCCTTCCCAACCAACTTCAAGTGCAGCAACTATTTTGCCCTGATCCCCCTTCAGGGACAGTCACTGTGAGACGCTCTAGTCCACGCTTGGCCCTTGGGTCTACTTTATGCTTGTCCTCCTCTCCCCCTCATCTCCCAGTTTCTGAAGAAAGCATGGCAGTTGAAAAGCAAAGTGAGCCTCATTGCTCCATATTAGCCTCACCTGCTAGATCAGCCGCATTGATCTCCCAACCATAGGGTCTGACTCACCCCAATCTAACAACCCTGAAGCTGACATCTTGGTTTCTCCACTTCTAGTGATTGCCAGGCAGGAAAACTGCTCATCCCCAGTGTGCAATATTCTTATTGCATCTCATAAATTGTCCACCAGACTAACCTGTCTCAATAAATGGAAAATAGTTTATCTATGGGCAGCGAATAAACAGTTAAGACCCTTTATCAGCCCCAGTCTCGGTGGTTTTGGATTACTTATCACACCTTTTCCACTCTGGGATGTCTGCTGCCATTTCGAATTTCCACATTGGGTTTCAAGATTCTTCACTCATGTCACATAGACTCTGTAAAACTTTCTTGAAGGGGGTTCTTCACCTAAAACCTCCCTTTAGAGGACCAGTACAACCTTGGGATTTGGCCTTGGTCCTGCAAGCCCTAATAGTCCCCCCCTTTGAACCTGCGTCTTCATGTGATTTAAAATATCTCACGTGGAAAACTTTGTTTCTAATTGCAATCACATCAACCAGATGCTTGTCAGAACTTCAAGCCTTATGCATCAAACCTCCGTATCTTGTATTCCATAAGGATAGGGTATCACTGAGAACTAATTCTTCCTTTTACCAAAATTGGTGTCAGAGCGGTCCATCAACCAATCTATTGACCTTCCAGTATTTTTTCCCTAACCACTCGAACAGGGGAAGAGTATTGTCTGCACTCCTTGGATGTTAATGGGCAAATACGATTTTATCTAGACAGAACGTAATCTAACCGTAAATCAGACCAACTATTTCTGGCTTTTTCTGGACCGATACTAGGTCATCCTGTCTCAAAAGTTACATTGGCTTCATGATTGAGAAATTGCATTACCTTTATCTACAACAAGAACAATGTCACCTTGCCTCACAGAGTGAACGCACATTCTACAAAGTCTATGGCAACTTCAGCAGCTTTTCATGCTAAGGCTTCCCTCAATGATATTTGCTCAGCTGCGACTTGGGCCAAACCTCATACCTTTATTCTTCATTACAAATTGGATTTGGCCTCCAGAGACCAAGCTTCTTTTGGCTCCATGGTGCTCAGGAATGTCCTTCTATGAGGGCCACCCAGGGATACAGGTAGCTGGGGACTCTGTCCCATCAGTAAGGAATGAATGAAGATCAACAACATCAGAAGTTATGTCTTACCATAACGTTCCATCTGTGTTGTTGAGCTTCGTTCATTCATTACTCCCCACCCTCCATCCCCCTCCGGAGGTTTCTGCTTGATCTCATATACTCCTTTATTGTAGGTCTGTTATGACCAGAGGTAGTCTCTACATATGTCTATCAACTTGCAAACTCGATCTGAGGTAACAGGGATCAGAGCATTCTGGCTTAGGATCTTTGCTCGACTTTTTGGCTGACACGAGCTTGATATATGGCTGGCTGAGTTCTGAGGAATGGAACCGATAACCCATCAGTAATGAATGAACGAAGATCAACAACACAGATGGAACATTATGGTAAGACGTAACTTTTTTTTCTTTAATTATACAAGATTTCATTCACATCTTTTATTTTCCCTGTTCCCCTCCCAGAACAGACAGCAATCATTGTAACTGGTTGCATGGGCTGTGTAGGTATGCCCTTTAGCATGGGTAACCGTAACATTTCAGTTAGGTTATGGGTGCAGCTGTCAATTTGGGGTAATTTTCTTTATCTGGAGGAGGGTTAATCTTCATATTTTGAAGATGTACATAGATTTGTGTGTTTGTTCAAAATTAAAAGATGATGGGGTGCTCTGGAAATATATTAAGTTTTTGTTTGTGGATTGTCATTAAAACAAAAAGTCTTGAAAATGTGACACAGGTTCACATGGAGATAAGAAGGAACAGTTGTATAAAAGATAACATAAAAACCGTGTGCATGCATAGAGCACAAAAGTTGGAAATAACGCATTCAAAAATTGACATGCATAAATAGATAGTAATAGTAGCTTTTTATCATAATGGCTATGCTATGCATATTATCCTGCAATGTAAATGGCTTTATAGGTATAGACAAAAAGAAAAAGAGTAATGAAGTATATTAAGAAATGCAGAATGCAAATAATTATGCAGAAGACACAGTTGGAAAGAAATGCTCATATGATTTTGGCAAAGGGAGGATTTCAGAATGGATATTCAGCAGAATATCAGGGACAAGGGAAAAGGGGAGTAGTTATACTGATTTCTAGAGTGGGGCTTCAGTAGTGACAAGAGGGAAAGTACAGTTGTGTACACTTACCATAAATGTAGATGTTCGAGTGTGTTCACTGTTGCATTCATTACATTTAGGTTATCTGCTTGCAGGTAGCCCTCAGTTGGCCTGATTAACAAAGTCTTGGGTCCTGCATCGGTTGCTGTCCCTTCTTCCATGACGTCAGGTCGTCAGGGGTATAAAGCATGCAGCCGACGCCACTACATCAGTTTTTCTTGCCCCAGATGTCAGGCGGGAAGCAATTAAATATAAAAGTACAAAGATATACCTCCAACAAAAAAAGCAAATACATCAAAAAGGCTTTTAAGCATAGTAAAGGAAAGTAGAGGTATAGCCAAAAGAAGTTAGGGGGCTGGAGGGAGGGTGACCAGGACTGCAACAGTGAATACACTCGAACATCTACATTTATGGTAAGTGTACACAACACTGCTATGTTCTTCATGTTTCACTGTTGCAGTCATTACATTTGGGTAGATTCCCAAAGCTATGGTTGGGAGGAGGAATTTAGATAGCATTAGGGGCAAGCTATAAGACCCTGTAAGACTGCAGTGGCAAAGCCAGCTCTGGATTTAGAAAAAAATGGAAAAAGATGATGCTTGGTGAAAGTATGTACAGAACTCCAGGTAGCAGCTTCTAGAATGTCCCTGGTAGGGACGCCTCTGAGAAAGGCTGTCGAGGTAGATGCAGCCCTGGTGGAGTGAGGTTTGATCCCCTGGGGGATAGGTTTTCAATGGTGCTTATAGCAGAAATGAATGCAATGGCTTATCTATTTAGAAATGGTTTACTTTGAAATAGCCTTCCCCTCTGCTCCTGCAGCAAATGCAACTAGCAGTTGTTCAGATTTCCTTTGAGGTTTAGTCCTGTCCAAGTAGAATCTAAGTTGTCTGCGCGCATCTAAGGAATGCAGTATCAGTTCCCCTTTATTCTGTGAATTGAGAAAGAAGGTTGGTAAATGAATGGACTGATTAAGAGCCACACTAGATACCACCGTGGGCATGAAGGATGGATTGGTTCTGAGGGACACCCTGTCCGCATGAAAGATGATGAAAGGCTGCACTACCATAAGGGCCTGTAATTCAAATACCCTTCTAGCTGAAGTGATTGCTAAAAGGAAAGCTGTTTTCCAAGAAAGATATTTTAAGTCTGCAGTAGCAGCTGGCTCGAAAGGAGGTAGAGTGAGTTTCTCCAAGACAAAGTTAAGGTCCCAGGCTGGGGTTGGAGCTCTCCTGGGTGGTCTCAAGTTTTTGGCCACTCTGAGGAACTGCTTGAACAGTGGATGAGAGAAGAGTGGAGGTTATGTGTTATAATGAGCTGAAATGGTTGAGGCATAGATTTTAATGGAGGAAAAAGACAAGCCCTTGTGAAGCATCTCAGTTAAGTATTGTAAAATCTGAGGTAAACTGGGCGCTGCTGTGCTCATCCCTTGAGACTGATTCCAGGCACAGAATCTTTTTCCATTTATCAGCATAAGATTTTCTAGTACTAGGCCTCCTTGCCTCTAAAATGATATCCATCACATGTTTGCTGAGGGATGGTAAAGGAGAGATTAAGTAATTAGCCAGGCTGCAAGGTTCAATGTTAGAAGCTAAGGGTGCAGAATCTGGTTCTCCTGCTGAGACAGCAGGGAAGGATTCTGAGGCAGGTGCCATGGAGATAACTGTGACACACTGCACAGGAGGGGGTACCAGTGTTGGCGCGGCCAGTCTGGAGCAATCAAAATCATCCTTTGTTTGTCCTGTTTGATTTTTAGTAGTACTTTGGAGAGCAGAGGCATGGGGGGAAGGCATAGACTGATAGGTTTTTCCAGCTAAAGGACAGAGCATCCACTTTCCAGGCTTGTTTGTGGGGAGTCCTTGTGCGAAATCTAATTGGTAATTCTGGGGAGAGGAAGACAGGTCTATATCTGGGCTCCCCCATTTGCTTGTCAACATGTTGAAAATCCTTGGTTCCATTTTCCACTCGTGTGAGTCCATGAGGTTTCTGCTTAGTCCATCTGCCAGTGTATTTAATTTTCCTGGCAGGAATTGAGCTTGTAGGTGCACTTGGTAGCTCAAGGCTGTGTTCCATAATGCCATGGCTAGCCTGCAGAGGGGGTAAGAATGTGTACCCCCCCTTCTTGTTTATGTACCACATAACAGTGGTGTTATCCGTCTTTAGCATTAGTTGTCCTGGAAGAATGTGGTCTTTGAAGGCTGTCAGAGCATTCTGTACAGCTAACATTTCTTTTTGATAGATATGCAGGTGCATTTGACTTGGGTTCCATTTGCCCTGAATTCACTTCCCGGCCAGGTGAGCCCCCCATGCATAGTCGGATGTGTCTGTTGTTAGGGTTTGGGTGGCAGGGGGTGGTGTGAAAGGTAGTTCCTTGTTTTGGTGGCAGGCCTCTGCACACCAAAGGAACTCTAGGCATAGGCGCAAGGTATGATAGGAATCTTTGTTTCTAGATCTTGAGAATGTTGACACCATAGGCTTTTTAGATACCACTGTAGTTTCCTCATATGCAGTTTTGCATATGGAATTAGAAGAATGCAGGAGGCCATGAACCCCAAGGCTTGCAGTATTTGTCGTGCAGACAGCAGGGTTTTTGTGGCCACTTGTTTGAAGTAGGTTGTCAAATGGATTTGTTTCTCTGGCGTGAGGTAAGCCATCTGGGAAGTTGTATTCAAGCTTCCTCCCAGGAATATAATTTGTTGACAGGATACCAGGTGTGATTTCTTTTCATTTATGGGTGTACCCCAGACAAGTTAGAACCCTTTGTACAAAGGCCAGATGATTCAAAAGTATGTCCTGGCTTTCTGCCTGAATTAGACAATTGTCCAGGTATGGGTATATTTGAATATTTCTTTGCCTACAAAATGCAATAACTGGAGCTAGGCACTTTGTGAATACCCTGTGTGCAGTAAATAAGCCAAAGGGCAGTGCAGAGAACTGATAGTGCGTGTAGCCTGCTTTGAAGCGTAGGTATCTTCTGCAAGATTCCCTGATTGGGATGTGCAGGTATGCTTCTTTTAAATCTAGTGTTGCCAACCAGGCATCTTTTCCTAGCTAGGAAGTATTTGGTGAAGAGTCAGCATCTTGAATTTTGGCATCTCTAAAAATTTGTTTAGAGTAGACAGGTCCAGGATAGAATGCCATGAATTGTCTTTTCTGGGTACCAGGAAAAGTCTCAAGTAGAAACCTTGTCCCTTTTCCTCTTCTGGTACCAGCTGAATAGCCGCCATGCTTAAGAGAGAAAGTACTTGTTTGGGGCCTCTGCCCACTGATTTGGGGATAGGTCCGGCCACCTGCTTGGTGTTGGCAATGTGTGGAAGTGAAATCTGTATCCCTGGAACACTATATATAAAACCCATTTGTCCTGGGTAATGAGCTCCCAATTCTCTGCATGAAGAGCAATCTTCCCCTCCAAAGGGGCAGTCAATTGATAAGTGCTTGGAAATTTTAAAAGGAAGTCATAGAGAGAGTTTTCCATAGGAGGGAGTCTTATTCCCAGATTTGGAAGTGGAGGCCCTCCACTGCTTAGTTCTCTCTCTCCACTGGGACGGAAACCTGGGGTTTTTGTTGTGTCTGGGTTTGGCTTGAGAAGACCTGGAAGGGGCTGGACAGGACCAATTCTTAGAGGGCCAGTGCCTACTAAATCTAGGAGGCTAAAAAATCTTTAACAGTTTGCATAGATTTAGCTTCATCTTCCATCTTTTTAGGAACTTCCTCAGCCTTGTTGCCAAACAGGCGATCCTGATTTAAAGGAGCATCCAACAATTTAGCTTTAACATGATCAGGCAAAGATTGCTCCTTAAGCCAAGCATGCCTTCTAAGCACAGACCCAGTAACAGCAGACCTGCAAGAGGCCTCTAATGAAAAAAAAAAACACATTGCAAAGTATGTTTTCCAACTTGTTCAGCAGAATGCATTAAATCCTGTAATTCTTTATTTTCCACACAGTCAGGAATCAACATCATTTTCTGTTTAAGCAGTCCAATAGCATGTTGCTGATACTTTAACATATGAAATTGGCAGTTTAAAGCCCTAACGGCCAAGGTTACAGAAGTGTAAACCTTCTTACCCCATCTATCCAGTGCCCTGGAATCTCTATCAGAAGGGGTAGGATGTTTAGCAGTAGAAGCCTTAATGCCCTTGGGCCTCTGTGAAATAGTCTCTGGATCTGCAGTAGGATTTTTAAAAAGGAACTTGTGGGATTCAGGGACCCTGTAGTATCTGTCAGATTTTCTGGGAGCAGGAGGCAGGGAATCGGAGGCTAAACTAGATTCCGAAAAAGCATCATCAGTCTCTAGTACAGGAGGAATAGCAAAAGGCCTATGCTGAGGTAGAAGAAGGAAATTCCTAAGCCTCTTTTTTTGAATCAGAAAAATCCTGGCTTTCCCAGTGGAAAATGCTCCCTTAGAGTATGTAAGGTTTCCCCAAAAGAAAAATCCTCAGGAGGGGAAGCAGAGGGAATGGAGTCCTCTGCATCAGAATCTTCATAAGTAGATAAGGGCAAATCCAGATCATCAGAAGAATCAGAAAAAACAGAATCCTGATCAGAAGATTCATAATCATCTTCAGTCCTAGGCCTCTTAGAAGGGGGGGTTGGCTACCCCTGATTAGAGTTATTAGATCTTCAGCCATTCTTATCATTTGTGTTTTAGGCATAGAGGCCTGAGCATGTGGCCTGGGCATTGGTTTTTTAGGCATGGATCGAGAGTTAGGCCTAAGTAAAGAAGGAGGCATCTGTTTAATATGCAAGTCCGTAGGCCTGAATACACCCTCAGAAGCCGGTGCCTGCACAGCGGCTCTGGACCTTTCCAAGGTAGAGGCATCCGTGGGCTCCATTGTTGAAGCATCTCGTGCCATACCGGACTCCGAATGGGTCTCAGTAGTGGCCTGCGAATCAGAAGTAGCGGGTATGAGGGGCTGCAAAAGCGCCTCACTGAGAACTGGCGACTGGCTTAGAAATGTTGTCGGCAGTTTTGTACCTCGGTGGCCTGTCTGTCCTTATCTTTGCATTTTTTCGGAATCCCGGTAGTCGGATGGCTAACCGACATTTCTGGATAATTAAACCAAGAACAAATATTTAGAGGCGAAAATATACCAATGACGGATAGTGCGCTGATTAAATAAAGCACAAAACCGACAGCAAGGTATGTCGTGGTCAGGGCCTAGGCAAGTAATACAGTACGAATGAAAATCTTTGAGGTATTTGCTTTCCACAGGTAATGCAATTATTAACTTTTACTGGCATCGGTAAGGAGCAAGAAAAAGTTTCCCCAACGGGGTACTTAGCTTTAGTTGAAGACTTCGGTTCTGAAACTAGTCGACCGACCGGCACTTGCGAACTGCTTCTGCTTCGGGCACCGCACGGCAAGAAAGACTGATGTAATGGCGTCTGCTGCATGTTTTATACCCTTGACGACCTGACATCATGGAAGAAGGGACAGCAACCGACGCAGGACCCAAGACTTTGTTAATCAGGCCGACTGAGAGCTACCTGCAAGCAGATAACCCAAATGTAATGACTGCAACAGTGAAACACTAAACATCAAAACTGTAATGGAAGAGTTGTGGTAAGGTGCTATTTACAAGGGAGGAAGAAAATTTATGTGGAGCTTCAGAAAATTTTGTCAAGAATAATCAGCTTTCAACAGGGAAAGTTACTTCTAGGTGGAACCTGGAATTTGATTTGAAATAGTGAAGATGTATAAGCAATGTAGAAGGGGAAAATATAAGAAAATAGACTTCTGAAGAAATTTATGGAAATATTTGGTATGGAAAATTTGATTTCAGTAGTAGGGAACTCGGAATTTACATATTATTCTCCCAAGGCATAGTAACTGGCTAAACTATGTTGAAATTATATTAAACAGCAACAAGTGCATTTCACTGAAAGCTTTGACACACATCCAATAACTGTTTCAAATCATGCACTGATAAAAAAACTAAGATAATTCAGGGGAAAGAAGTAATGAGATACTAGCGCTTTCCCACCTACCACTTAAAAATAGAGGAATTTAGGGAATGGATATTACAAATTGTTCAATAATTTTAAGGGAGAAATATCTTCATACATTATAACTAGTGAGTGGGAAAAATTGAAAATGGAGTTTAAAAATAGGGTAGAAATAAAACAGGATGAGATATTGTTATTATGATTTACTTAAAGCCATTGACAAATGTTAAATTACTGCAGAATAAAGGGATCTCAAAGAAGAAGTAGGAGTGGAACTGCAGAGTGCTGAAGAGGAAATAAGCGAGTATCTGGGTAATATGCAGTTTAGAAAGATTACTGTTAAGCAAATATTTTTTATAATAACTCCAGAGGATAAAAACGTTTAGTATGATTTGGGCAGCATGAAGTAGAAAGGGTTGTTGCTAAACTTAGGGAGTCTGTAACATTTAAAATAACTAGAGATCTTGTAGAGGTACTAGAGATGTTCAGGAAATATTATGAAAATGTATATAAAGCAGAGGAATGTAGAACTCAAGAAGGAGCACAAATTGGAACATTTATGGAAGACTTAATTATGCCATGATTACAGATAAATGTGGTTCAACAACTAACAGTTAAGATAGGGCGAGAGGGATAAAAATGGTGATATATAATCAAGCTGCAGGAAAGTGTCAGGGTACAGATGGTATTCCTGGGGAAGTTTGGAAGTTAGGAAAGTTACTGTTATGAAAGTAGTCTTAAACTGTTCTGTAAATATGTAAGACACCTGCACTTTTCAACACTGATACTTTGCCTTACACATTTATAGAGGAGTTTAAGATCATTTTCTGTATTCTGATTTAAGTTTAGCTCCTAATTATTATTAGATTTCCTGATCAAAGTACCTCACAAAGGGGATCCCAGGCCTTAAGCACACGTCCTACATGGACAGGCTCAAAAAACTCCAGCTATTTTCTGTCTGATATCATCTACTAAGAGGCAATCACTGCTTGACTTACAAAACCATGTTTGACTCAGCTCTGTTAGAAATGCTATGTCTAAAGAAATCCCAATCCCTCCGCACCACACACTCCAGAGACCTCAACCTCATGACCACAATCAACAGAAAATGCTGGAGGGACAGGTTCATAACCCAGAGACTGCCCATGCTCTGAAATAAACTTCCCATACACATGAAGCAGAGCACCTCACTGACCCGCTTCAAGAGAAATCTTGATGATTGGATGGGAAATAGAACGCTCACCCCGGGGATCATTCCAGTGACTCTACTTGATAGAGGCACTGGTAACTGACGTCAGGCGGCATGATGCTAGAGCATTTCTATGGGCTAGGCTTGTAAAGGCTCCAGGGCCATTGGCCTAGTACACACCTTTGAACCTATTCTAAGTTCACTGGTTATTTCTTTATACAGATCCTTATTAGAGACTGAAAGATTTGACCTGTATCTAGCCCAGCACATTCTTTTTTGACGCTGTTTTATTTTAAAGTTAAAACAAGAAGAGTTAGAAGATCTGTGCAAACTACCTTTTTCCTTTCTAGTATAAATTTCTGCGTTAGCATGTACAATTCTCCACAGAATTTTTCCTACATTTCATCAGTGGGCATATCCTTAACGTCTTCCTTCCAGTTCCAATTAGTTAAGAATTCGTTTATGGGTTTATGATCAGTGCAATAATAAATTTTGCAAGTGTCACTACCTGTTTACTTCAGAAAAGGCTTCTATCTAATACTACATTTAAAAGTGGAATGCACAGAAGAATCAATTGGAGATGAGATAGTAATACTACTAACATCAGCATCCTTTGATGACAATATGTAGGATACTTTCACCTCTTGTACGCTAGTGAACATGCTGAATTGCTCCAACCTTAAGCAGAAAAGTAAGAAAATAATTATCCACTATACTAAATTCTAGTAATTTCTTGGGAGATTAAGGTCACCCCCCAAGAGTAAATCTCATCCCTTCCACAGACATCCTTAGTGTGTTTTTCCAATCTTTGTATGTTCTGCCCTTTGTAAGCAAGAGGATTCTATAAAAAAAGTTATATTTGTCCCGTTATTTAAACATTTTCTATCATGGTGACTGCACATACTTCATCCAAATCTCAAATTTCCCAGTCCAGTAGCACTGGGGATCTCAATTGGATACAAAACGTCAGATGTTATGTAGTCCAATCTCGCCTACATTTTTACCCCTGGATTTGGAGCCGAATATCGGCTCCGACTTGGCCAAACTTTTCTAGCTCGAAGTCTTCTATTGGCTGGGCTAAGCAGGTATCCCATGCTGCACTGCTCCATATCCCCAGATCTCGTTTGCTGCTCGTGTAGCTCGGATGTGGTCTCGCTCTTGGCTGTGGCTAAGTACCCTTTTTTCTTGTTATTCTGAGAAAACCTGTTATAAACAAAAAGCTATTTTAATAGCTATTTCTAGTTGGTGTTGTGTTGGTATTTCTGTTCTGTGATTGTGTTTTGTGGTATCCCATTAACTGTTCTATCAGGCTAGGCCCGTTTCAGTTAGAGGACCTAGTCCTCCCCTCTTGTCCTGTAATGTTTCACTTCTAAAACCGTTTGAGTTAGAGGTTTTAGTGTTTGTTTCCCTTCTGTGTACGTGGTCAGAAAACCATTTGAGGTTTTTAGCCCTAGTCCTCTGTGTGTGTGTTCCTTCTGAGGATTGTGTGTGCTGTGTTGTGTAAAAAAACTTGTTCCCACATTTAGTAGGGTTTTGTGTGTCTGTGTCGTTTTTCCTGTCAGACAGTGACTTGTTCCTTGTTGTGGTATTTGTGTTTACTGGT
The DNA here is from genome assembly GCF_019279795.1 of Protopterus annectens. Classification (NCBI taxonomy): domain Eukaryota; kingdom Metazoa; phylum Chordata; order Ceratodontiformes; family Protopteridae; genus Protopterus; species Protopterus annectens. Next base: position 591,544,307 of record NC_056750.1, read on the forward strand.
TTAAAAATGCCCAAAGATTCCAAGGAGCACAAACCTTCGGGTTTTAAAAAGTGCTCTAAGTGTGGTTACAAGATGTTCATCATCGATGGACATTCTGTTTGCGTTTATTGTCTGGGAGCAATCCATCTGCAGGAGTCCTGCAGCTTCTGCCATGCTTTTAGTCCCAGAGTGCTCCAAGAAAGCAAGAATAAGCTAATTCTAAAGGGACTCTTGAAACCCTCATTCGAAGAGGCCATGGATTCTGCTTCCAGTTCAAAGTCAAAATCCTCAAAGTCAAAAAAGAGATCTCCGGCTCCTTCAGTTTCCTCGGAGCCACCAGAGAAAGTCACAAAACTTGCTTCGACCTCCTCGGCTCCACTGTCCTTGGGGCCGCAGGAAGCGTCGGTGTTGATGGAACTGGCGTTGGCTCCAATTATATTGGAACATCTTCGGAGCCGATCGCCCAGTCTTGGACCAGTGTCGCCTGAGAGGAGATCTCGATCTCCCTCCCTGTCCTCCAAATTCTCCAGGACCCTTTCAGATGTGGATGTCGATAGGGTGGTGCAGAGTCTCCTCCAGTCACCGGTTTTGGCAGAATTGTTTTCGGCTCCATCCCAGTTGGCTCCAGAGCCCGTCCAATACATATTTTGATCATTCCTCCTCGGAGCGCATCTCTGTCTTTGGAGCCAGAAGGTTCCGCTCCATGTGATGTTCCTAGGTCGGTTCCGATGGCCCTTCCAGGCCCATCGGTACTGTCGGCTCCGACCCCATCGGCGCAGTCCACGGGGTTCGGGACTCAGGATTCTTCAGTCGGGCCCGAGGGGGACACCTCAGGACACATTTCGGTTCCTAGTCTCCCGCTCTGTGCCTCGGCTCGAGGAACCCCGACTCCTGTCATGGTCCCTGAGGCTGGCCGGTCCTTGGACTGGGGGGGGGGCTGCCTTTAAGACCATGCGGACTGCGCTGGCCAGATCGTCAGCTACATCATGTGGGTCGATCATTCTGTCCCCTACCACTCCGGTGAGAGCCTCTGATCGCCACCTATCTGTAGACAGCAGAGCCCCAAGGCCTAGGGATACCCCCACGAGTGGTCCCCAAGTTTCTGAGGGCCCTTCAGAGTTCTTGCTTGAGGAGCCCCCTAGAAAGAAAACACGCAAGAGGAAGCACATAGACTCCCCGGATGAGTCTCTCTCACCTCAGATACTGACCTCGAGGAATCGGAGGGGGGGCCCCCCCAAGTCATCCTCTGATTATGTTTTCTTCTCCGACATCCTGGAGATATTGAAACAGAGGTGACTGGCCGTCCAAAGCCCCCTCCGAGGAGGAGTCGGTCTTCCTGAAGGCCTGTGGTGCTCAGCCCTCCACCTCCTGGGTGTCTCCACCCTTCGAGCTCCTGGATTTAATTTGTTGGAGGGTGTGGGAGAACCCTGATTCTGTGGAACCCGTACCCAGGAGACCCAATAAATTTCTTTCTGCTCCCCCGGGTAAGGAATTTTTGTCCAAAGGAATCCCTGTGGATGCCGTGGTGGTGGCGGCGGCCAGTCAGAAGGAAGTAGCAGAGACTTCGTCCTCCGTCCATCCTCCTAACAAGGAGTCTAGGACCATGGACCAATACGGGAAGCGTACCCTCTCGTCAGCAACCTTTACCTTATGTTCGCTGAACTGCCTTTCCCATTTTACTCGGCTCCAGAGAGATCTCCACAAGGAGTTAGGAGATACTCTTGCGGGTAACGTGCATGAGGCGGTGGCCCAGACGGTTAACGCCCAGGTGTCTACCCTCAATTCCATCGTTAACTCCTCCATGCGGCTCATTTCATATGCAGCCGAGGGAGCGAGTAGGGCAGCAAGCTCAGGAGTTGCCCTTAGAAGGCAAGCCTGGCTGCGCCTTTGTCATTTTGTGGAGGCCTTCAAGTCTTCTTTCACTGACGGCCCCCTTTGATGGTTCTTCTTTGTTCAGAACCAAAGTGAAAGACAGCCTCACCAGGTGCGAGCAAGAGGGAAAGGCCCTGTCTGCTGTAGGGGTCCATTTTTCCCTTCCCTCTAGGCCTTACCCCAAGGCCCAGCGGGGTGGGAAGATGTGGTTCAAAAAATCACAGAGGTTTTTTCCTGGTGCACAAGGTGCGTCCCCCTCCAGAGGCAGAGGAGGGGGAAGTTATTCAGGGAGACGCCACCCTAGAGGCAGAGGGGGACCCTGCAATTCGGGAGACCACAATTCCTTTTGCGACTCTCCCTACCGTCATTCCTGATGGGATGCCCGACTGTGCGTTTCTGGAGCCAGTCGGGGGTCGAATATAGTTATACCCGGATGCCTGGCAAATCATCACCCAGGACCGATGGGTATTGCACATAATTTCCGGAGGTTATGTCATCCCCTTTTCATCAGACCCCCCTCCAGTCAGAAAAATCCCAAAGGGATCACGCAGCCTCAGAGGTTTCAAAGCTGCTAGAAAAGGGAGCCATCCAGCATGTCCCCTCAGACCAAATCGGATTAGGGACTTACTCAAGATTCTTTTTGGTGCCGAAAAGAACAGGGGACCTGAGACCCATATTTGATCTCAACCAACTGAACAACTATGTACAAAAGTCCAAGTTCTGTATGGTCACACTACACTCGATTCTCCCATTGTTGGGAGAAGTATGGATGTGCTCCATCGACCTCAAGGATGCTAACTACCATGTCAAAATGGACAGGGCATCCAGGAGTCACCTACGCTTCTGGCTGGAAGCCGGTCATTTCCAGTTTTGAGCCCTGCCCTTTGGTCTCACCACAGCCCCCAGGGTGTTCACCAAGTGTTGTTGCCCTCACAGCGTGTCATTTTTATAGGTGCAGAGCTAGACACCATTCAAATGCGAGCCTTTCTACCGCAGGAAAGAATCACAGTCTTACAGCAACAGGTGCACACCCTGCTACCCCTGAGGAAAGAGAAGGCAACATGGGTTCTCCAACTCCTAGGGACTATGGCAGCAACAATTATGTTAGTCCCTCTAATGAGATTGCACATGAAGCTCCTTCAATGGCTCCTCTTTGCTCAGTGGTCTCTCCAGAGACTTCCACTTTCCCACCCTATTTTGCTCACGGACAGGTGCAAACAGGATCTCAGTTGGTGGCTTTGCACCAACAATCTGGACAGGGGAAAACCCTTCGTTCCACCACCCCCGGTTGCCACAGTGACCACGGACGCCTCCCAGATGGGGTGGGGGTGGGGCATTATCTCGGCAGGACAGTCCAAGGCACGTGGCAAGATCACGAGATACATCTGCATATCGACGTCCTAGAGATGAGAGCGGTGCTACTTGTATTGCAGGCACTTCAGAGCTTTCTACCTCTCAGGACTATTGCAGTACACTCGGACAATATGTCAGTGGTGTGGTATCTGAACAAGCAGGGAGGAACCAGATCATACCCCCTGTGCAGAGAGGCCATGCGAGTGTGGCAGTGGGCAGTATCTTCCCAACGGTTTCTGGTGGCAACGCACATTCTGGGGAAGTCCAACGTGATAGCAGACAGGCTAAGCAGAGCTATTCTGATGCCTTACGAGTGGTCCCTGAATTGTCTAGTTGCAGAACGAAGTTTCAGCAGATGGGGTCAGCCTTGCTGCGACCTTTTTGCCAGCCCCCTCAATGCCAAATGCAGGAGCTACTTCACGCTGATCCCCCCCACAGGGGGAGTCACCCAGGGACGCTCTAGTCCACGATTGGCCCTCCGGTCTGCTTTGCTTTCCCTCCGTTTCCCTTGCTATCAAAAGTGATTCAGAAAGCGCAATCCTTGGGAAGCAGAATGATTCTAATTGCTCCACACTGGCCTCATCGAGTCTGGTTCCCCTTTCTCCATCCCTACATTGTGGACACACCTTGGACTCTGGACCCTCAACCAGACTTACTGACACACATGTCGGGACAGTTCCACCCCTCTCTGAGGACCCTCCGGTTGACAGCCTGGCTACTCCACTTCCGTCGTTAGTTAGGCTTAATCACTTTTCACCTGAGGTAGTTCATATTTTATTTTCCTCTCATAAGCCCTCTACTAGGAAGATTTATTCCAGCAAATGGTAGAGGTTTTCTATCTGGGCTCATACCCAATGAATTGATCCTTACACAGCTCTAATTGCTTCCGTCTTGGAGTTTTTGTTTATGCTTTTCCAGCAGAGCTCAGCTTCCGCTACCATTAGTTCAATTGGCAGTGATTTCTAATTTTCATGTTGCTAATTAGCCTAGTCTGATGGCTCACAGACTCTGTAAGGCTTTCCTGAAGGGCACTCTGTTACTCTGTCCTCCTGTCTCAGAACCGATCATGCCCTGGGATCTATATTTTGTTCTGCAAGCCCTTACTTCACCACCCTTTGAGCCTGCAGCTACCTGTGACTTAAAATTTTTGACCTGGAAAACTGCCTTTTTAATAGCCATCACTTCAGCCAGACACATTTCAGAAATTCAAGCTCTTTCTATCAAACCTCCATACTTGATCTTTCATAAGGACAGGGTGTCTCTTAGACCAAACCCTTCTTTTCTTCCTAAAGTGGCGTCCATATCTAATCTTAGTCAATCTATTGAGTTGCCAGTGTTTTTTCCCCACTTTTCAAACAAGGCAGAATTTAAATTTCATCAATTGGATGTACACAGACAGTTACGTTTCTATCTGCACAGAACCAAAGATCTCTGAAAATCTGATCAGCTGTTTGTCTCCTTTTCGGAAAACAGAATTGGGTCCCCTGTCTCCAAGATCACCCTATCCAGATGGATATCAAATTGCATATCTTTCACTTATTCCTCAGGGGGTAAAGACCTACCGTTTCCAGTCAAGGCTCACTCTTCTCGGGCTGTTTCTACATCTACAGCCTATCAGGCCAGATTATCTATGGATGATATTTGTGCTGCAGCTACCTGGGCATCTCCTCACACCTTTGTTACTCATTACAAGCTGGACGTGGTATCTAGGGGGAGGTCTTCCTTTGGTTCCACAGTACTCAGGAGTATGTTCCTGTGAGCCTCCCAGGATGTAGGTGCTAGGGACGCTGTCCCACGGGTAAGAATGTAGGCGAGATTGGACTACATAACATCAAGAAGTTATGTACTCACCATAACGTTAGATGTATGTAGTCCATCTCGCCTCACATTCTTACTTACCCTCCCACCTTCCCCCTTCCTGGAGGATCTGGAGGTTAGGTCTGATTTACAGAGTTCCTTTCACTTTTAGCTTATTCTTCTTTACCTGGATGTTGTTATGCATGGGGTATGAATGAGTGTTTGCAGCAAACTAGATCTGGAGATATGGAGCAGTGCAGCATGGGATACCTGCTTAGCCCAGCCAATAGAAGACTTTGAGCTAGAAAAGTTTGGCTGAGTCGGAGCCGATATTCGACTCCGAACCCAGGGGTAAGAATGTGAGGCGAGATGGACTACATACATCGAACGTTATGGTGAGTACATAACTACTTGTTTTTGCTACATTGTTAACTAAAAGAAGCTAAAACATCTGTCCCAACAAAATCATACTGTTTGAATGAATCAAATTTTCTTGGTACAAAGGTAAATATCCAGATTCAGCCTCAAGTTCAGTCCATCAGATCTTAGAATGGCTTAATAGCTTGTGTAATGGCTGCTTTGCCCTTTCCTTTTAAAGCACAACTCTGCTATTTCTGCCTTCATAAATATACATCTTCCTGTGGGTTTAACATATTGTTGTATAACATTCAGAGAGATTCTCAGCTGAGTTCTCCAAGGCACATCTTTCTTGGGACTTGAATTTCTTGAATCCTATCAGTTATGTGATAGCCAGATGATCACGCAGCATTTACCCCAAATGCAATCTCATTAAATTACTGCAGTCAGGTTTCTTCTTTCACCAAAGTGTATAACGCTTGGAGTTCATTACATTTTTAGAAGGCTAGTTGATACCACTTTGCCTGAAGAGATTTAAGATTCTGAATCTGAAATGGAAGATGCATGAATAGATAGAGGCTTTTTTCCTCTTTCTGATTCAGACTCAGAGAGCAGCTCAGTTTTTGATTCTCCCTGCAGGAATTTCTCTTTCAGTGAGACCATTACTAGAATGTGCCAATGTTTTCAGTGGGAGAACAGTGAGGTTTCTCAGTCCCTCAATAAAATACTATGTCTTGTTACAGAAGGATTTTCCAGGTCCTACACCCATTCCTCCTGTGCTGTCTTCTTTAAAGCATATATGTGTTACTGCCTGCAGTTTTCCTGATAGTCAGCCAGCTGTCCCTAAAAAGGCAGATGGAATGTATAAAGATGCCCTTCCTCATCACTGCTGCAGTATTCCTTATTACCTGGGATATCCTGCGGAGGACAGCCTAAAGTCCATCTAGTATTGCAAAGCCTTCACACTTTCCTGACATTGTACATCAGACATACTCCTATGGGCAAGGTGTAAGGTACGTATGTGATGTGCTGACACCTAATCCTCAGAACAACTTTACCACCAGTCCAAACACAACTTATTAATGTGGCCTGCCTGGAGTTTAGCTGGGCTGGTTCTTCTATCAAGCCTGTTACAGATAAGTGCCCTGTTGGGATTCCTTCCTTTCCTTTCTCTTCCTTTATTCCCCATTGTAGTTTGTTTTTATGTCATCAAGGAACAGGTATGCGAGTGTGGGAGGCAGATTCCCCATAAAGACAGACCAAAAGTGCCTTTTATGTTTGGGTGCTACACACAACTGTACTCGGTGATATCTGTCAGGTATTTGTTTCTAGGAAAATCAGCTTCTGAAGTTATTGACCCAGGGTACCATGTGCAGATCTGCCGATCTGAAGGTCATTTGCCTCTTAAGAAAAAAAGCTTGTTCTCTATCTGCTGCTGTCCAGGTTCCGTCAGACTTCTTGTTGGGGTTGGATGAAGAACCCACCATTGATGCCAGTTCCCTCTGCTGCAACCCATTTAGAGGCCAATATGGGACTTCCTACTCGCACATTATCTGAGGCTCTGAATACATCTGGTACAGATGTTGAGGGGGAACCATGGTGGATGATATCTGAAGGCCACAGGGGGATTCCCAAAATTTTAGTCCAGGAAGAGGTGCCTGTTGCCCTCATTGAATCAAGGCAGGGTTTTCTGTCTTTTAGATTTGTCAAGGCAGATGTTCCCTTAAAAAAGAAACCTCAAACAAAATCTGGCTACTATAGGCAAGATTCCTCACAAAGAGTGGCAGGACTTTACTCAAGGGATGTTTAATGCTCTCATGACTCTAAAACCTCCACAGGGATTTCTGTCCCTGCTGCTCTTTGTTCATCCACCCCCATGAAAGAGGCCTAGGGATTCTGCTGCTTTTGATGAGAAGTTGGACTCTGCTGAAGAATCCTTAGCATATTCCTCACAAATACACACTCCTTTGGCTTTAAGATCTGGTTAAGAGGATTCTTTGTCTCCTGATTCTCCTTTGAGGATACAGCAGTCTGTATGATTAAATACTTTAAATGGGATTGTTCCCAAGTATCTGGTTCAAAAGAGGTCTTATGAACTTTTGCAAATGGACTCGTCTACAGTTTCTGTAGTCTCTCCAGTCTTAGCTGACCCTGTTGGACACATTTACAGCAGCTTCTCAGGCTCCTGTCATCCAACCTCTAAGAAACCGGACAGATTTTATAAGGTACCCAGGGATCATAAACACATATAAAAGTCCATTATCTGATCCTGCTGTTGTCTCCATGTCCACAAATAAGCTATGCACACTGCTTTCCTCTTCTAAGCTTCTGCTTCTGACAAGGACATCCATGCTATGGAGAGGTATGGGGAGAAATGTACACTTCTGCTACTTTGGCTTTTACAGCCTTTAATTATCAGACTCACAAGACTAGATATAATGTTCATTGTGTTACCCTGCTGCAGTCATCACACTTGGGTTATCCTGTCGTCAGGCGGTCCCGCAGTCAGCCAGAAATCCAAAGTCTTGGTCCGGCGTTGGTTGCTGTCACTTCTTCCCTGATGTCAGTACGCCAGGGGTATAAATAATGCATCCAATGCCATTTTCTTCAGTCTTTCTTGCCACGCGGTGCCCGAAGCAGAAGCAGTTCGCAAGTGCCGGTCGGCCGACTCCTGAGATTTTCGAAGTCGAATTTCAGATCCGAAGTCTTCAATAAAGCTAAGTACCCGTTGAAACTTTTCTTGCCTCAGACCGATGTCAGAAAAAGTTAACAATTGTATTTCTTGTGGGAAGCAAATACCTCATAAGGATTTTCATTCTTACTGCATACCTTGCCTGGGCCCAGACCACGACGTTACTGGTTGTCATTTTTGTACTAGGTTTAATAAGCGTACTATAAAAAGACGCTTTGATTTCGCACGACACTACTTCGGTAGAAAATTTAACTATACGATGCAGTCGGAGCAACCGACTACCGACGTGCACAAAAAATGCAAGGATAAGGACAGGCAGCCTAGACCCAAGCCAGACTCCGAGGCCTCGGCTAGACAGGTCTCCGGTTCACCGGTCTTCAGTGAGGCTCCGACGCAGCCCCTGGCTACCGCAGATTTGGAACCCGAGACTGCTTCGGAGCCTTTGGCGGAGAGTGCTAGGCCGACGCAGCCATTTTATTTAGCCCCTACCGACGACACTGCAGAAAGAGATGGTGCTGCAGAAACACCTTCAGTTTCTGAAGGCGTCTTCAGACCGACGACGCTCACCATAAAAACGTATCCTAAGCCTAAGACTCCTATTAAGCCAAAAAAGACTGCACTTCAGTCTCCAGTTCAAGGCCCCATGCCTAAGAAACAGATGCTTAAAATGGCTGAAGATTTGATCTCTTTAATCAGGGGTTCCCAACCCCCACCCGACAAAAGACCTAGACAAGAGGAAGATTATGCCTCCTCTGAACAAGTGTCTATTTCCTCAGGCTCCTCTGAGGACCAAGAGTACTCCTTTTCCCCTTATGAAGATTCTGAAGCTGAGGATTCTATTCCCTCAGCTTCTCCTCCTGAAGACTACTCCTTTGGGGAAACTTTGCACACTATGAGGGAACATTTTCACTGGGAAGGTCAGGACTACTCTGACTCAAAGAAACGGCTCAGAGAGTTTCTTTTACTCCCCCAGCACAGACCACTTGCCATCCCCCCAGTTTTAGACATTGTGGATGATATTTACTTAGAATCTAGTTTGAACCCAGATTCTCTGCCTCCTGCTCCAGCCAAACCAGACAGATACTATAGAGTGCCTGACTCCCACAAATACCTTTATAAAAGCCCTGTTGCTGATCCAGAGACTATCTCCCAGGGTCCCAAAGGGGCTAAGGCTTTGATGGCAAAAAATCCTGTACCCTCTGAAAGGGACTCCAGAGCACTTGACAGGTGGGGGAAAAAGGTTTACACCTCAGCCACTCTAGCTATGAGAGCACTAAATTGCCAATTTCACATGCTAAAATATCAGCAATTTCTAATGTCTCAGTTCAGACAAAAAATGAGCACACTCCCTCAACAGTCTGAATTGAAAGAAATGCAGGATCTGTTGCATGCAACTGAACAGGTGGGCAAACATACTTTACAATGTGGGTTTGATTCCTTAGAGGCTTCCTGCAGAGCAGCTGTCACTGGGTCTGTTATACGTAGGCATGCTTGGTTAAAGGAACAAGCTCTGCCTGATCATGTTAAAGCAAAGCTTCTAGATGCTTCCTTACAGCAGGATGTTCTATTTGGAGTTAAAGCAGAAGAAGTCTTAAAATGGAGGATAAGGCAAAATCTATGCAGACAGTCAAAGATTTTCTACAGGTACAGCCCCCTTGCTTCAGCAGAAATTGGCCAACAAAAAATTGGTCCTTTCCAGCTACTGACAGACCACAGAGGGGTAAATACAGACGTCCAAGAGGCAGAGGACAACCACAAGCCCAATACAAACCTCGATAATGGGGCACTGCAACACAGAAAGGAGGAGAAGACAGGCCCCAAACTGCTAGAAGGCAAACTCAATGACTTACACCTCATCTGGCCAAGCAACACTCTCTTGGCAGCTCCCTTGGGAGGAAAACTCGCACTTTTTTCAGACAACTGGCACATTGTCACAAAGGACAAATGGGTCCTAGACATAATTTCACGAGGCTACAGATTCCATTTCCACACCTTGCCAATGAAAAGAGGAATGCCAAACCTGCCACAAAATCAATGGGCAGAGGCACAAAAACAAATTACAGCTCTCATGGACATGAGAGCCATTCAACTGTTACCTGCATGGGAACAAGGCCAAGGATTTTACTCAAGAGTCTTTCTAGTCCCCAGAAAGGACTATGCCTGGAGACCAATTCTGGACCTTTCAATTCTAAACACCTTCTTACAAGTACCAAAATTCAAGATGCTAACACTACAGCAGCTTCTTCCCATGCTGGGCAAGAAAGCATGGCTAGTAACATTGGACCTCAAGGAGGCATACCTGCATGTCCCTATCAGACAAAGTTGCAGAAGATACCTGCGTTTCATTGCAGGTTCAACCCATTACCAATTCTCTGCACTGCCCTTTGGCTTATCCACTGTGCCCAGGGTCTTCACAAAATGCCTGGCACCAGTAATTGCATACTGCAGACTAAGAGGAATTCAAGTATACCCACACCTGGACGACTGCCTCATCCAAGCAGAAAGCAAGGACATCCTCTTACAACATCTGGCTTTTGTAGAACATCTTCTAAGTTGCCTGGGGTACACAGTAAACGAAAATAAATCAAAGCTAGTACCCTCACAAAATATGACATTCCTGGGTGCCAGCTTGAATACAACAGCCCAGAAGGCTTATCTGACGCCAGACAAACCACTACAACTGACTCAGTATTTCAAAACAATGGCAACAAAGACCCAACTCCCTGGAAGAAAAATTCTGCAGACCTTGGGCTTCATGGCATCTTGCATTCTACTAATACCATTTGCAAAGCCTGCATATGAGGAAATTACAGTGGTACCTAAAAAGCGTATGGTCTCAACACAGCCACAGCTTGGACACAATGATCTCTCATTCCCTGCCTACAACAGGAGTTTCTATGGTCACAGGCATGTCACCTCAACAAGGGTCAGCCTTTCACCTTGCCCCCAGCCAGGCAAACTATGACAACAGATGCATCGGACTATGCGTGGGGGGCACACATGGCAGGACAGTGCGTTCAAGGCATATGAACTGCAGATCAAAGGAATCTGCACATCAATCAAAAAGAGATGCTAGCTGTACAGAATGCTCTGACAGCCTTCAAGAACCTATTACATCCAGGACAACTTACAATAAGGACGGACAACACCACAGTAATGTGGTACATAAACAAACAAGGGGGTACACACTCCTACCCTCTATGCAGGCAAGCAATGACCTTGTGGAACACAGCATTGGCTTACCAAGTTCAGTTACAAGCTCAATTCCTGCCAGGAAAAAAGAACACATTGGCAGACGACCTCAGCAGAAACATCATGGATCCCCACGAGTGGAAACTGGATCCACAAGTATTTACAATGATAACTCAAAAATGGGGCCTTCCAGACATAGTTTTGGGGGCTGGCAAATAGGTCTATCAGCTGACAAAATTTTGTGCAAGGACAATTCACCATCAAGCTTGGAAAGTGGACGCACTCTCATTCAGTTGGAAAAACCTGACAGTATATGCCTTCCCTCCATTGCCTCTCCTCACAAAGGTGCTTCTGAAAGTCAGAAAGGAGAGACCACGACTGATACTCATAGCCCCAGACTGGCCACACCAGCACTGGTACCCACTATTAAGGAATATGGCCCAGGGTCCACCTTGGATTTTACCACAAATTGCCCATTTGCTCACACAGCAAAACAATCAGATTCTATACAGCCAGCTCAAAACCTTAAATCTGTCTGTATGGCAAATCACCTAATCATCCAGCCAGCTCCTCTTTCCCAAGCAGTTATGGGTGTTATTCTGGAAGCTAGGAGGCCCAGCACCAGAAAGGCCTACTCAGACAAATGGAAAAGGTTTTGTGCCTGGAACCAAGCTAAAGGCCAAAATACACTTCAGCCTCACATGCCTCAGATTCTACAGTATTTAACTGAGATGTTGCACAAAGGACTTTCTTTTTCTTCCATTAAAATCCACACATCAGCTATTTCAGCTCACTACAACACGGATCCACCCTTATTTTCACATCCACTTCTAAGGCAGTTCCTCAGAGGGGCAAAAAACATTAGGCCCCCCAGGAGAGCACCTACACCAACATGGGACCTCAATTTTGTTATGGAAAAACTTACACTACCTCCATTTGAACCAGCTTTCTCTGCAGATCTACAGTTTATATCATGGAAGACTGCTCTGCTGCTAGCAATAACTTCAGCCAGAAGAGTCTCAGAGCTGCAGGCACTAATGGCAGTGGAACCTTTCCTCATTTTCCATCAAGACAGAGTCTCTCTACGAACTAATCCTTCCTTCATGCCTAAGGTGGTTTCCATTGTGGCTTTAAATCAAACCATCCACTTACCCACCTTCTTCCCAAATCCACAGAACAAAGGAGAAAGACTCCTGCATTCCTTGGACATTCACAGGCAACTTCGTTACTACTTAGATAAAACTAAGGTTTTCAGAAAATCTGACCAGCTCTTTGTATCCTATGCTACAGCTTCACAAGGGAAGGCTATATCAAAACAAACCATTTCCAAATGGATAGGACATTGCATTCGTTTTTGCTATACCCATCATGAAAAAACAGTTCCTGCTACCATTAGGCCCCATTCTACCAGGGCAACAGCTACATCTACAGCCTTCCTCAGGGGGGTTCCAACCAAGGAGATTTTGGAAGCTGCAACTTGGAGTTCAGTTCACACCTTTACCAAACACGATCACTTACCACTTTACTCTAAGACTAGGGCTGGCTTCGCCACTGCAGTTCTGCAGGGCCTTCTAGCCTCCTCTAACCCTCTATGACTCCTCCACCCATCCTTAGCTTTGGAATTCTACCCAAGTGTGATGACTGCAGCAGGGTAACACGATGAACATAGTACAGTTTTGTACCTACCATAAATGTAGATGTTCGAGTGTTCACCCTGCTGCAGTCCAGGTTACCCTCCCTCCATCCCCTCTGATCTAACTGGCTAAATCTCTACAATACCTTCCTGATGTATTTGCTTATAGCTGGAGGGATTTTGTGTTTGTGCTAAAGTTTCTTAAATTGGTACTAATTACTGACCACCTTTTTGGGGGCACCTGACATCTGGGGCAAAAAAAACTGAAGAAAATGGCGTCGGATGCATTATTTATACCCCTGGCGCACTGACGTCAGGGAAGAAGCGACAGCAACCGACGCTGGACCAAGACTTTGGAATTCCGGCCGACTGCGGGACCGCCTGACGACAGGATAACCCAAGTGTGATGACTGCAGCAGGGTGAACACTCAAACATCTACATTTATGGTAGGTACAAAACTGTACTTTCTGGCTTTTCTCTCCCAGCTTGGGGGGGTGGGTGAATGCTATGCCTGATTCAGACAGTAAGACTTCTGCTCATTCTCTCTCTGTCTCCTGAGTTCTGCCTCTCAGGTAGCTTGCCCTTTCGTTAACTGTAGCTATGATGCAGCTGATGTCTCCTTTAGGAATATTCCTGGTTGCACATGCAGGCTTTGCTTGAGGATATCAAAACCAGCCTTTTAAATTTGCTCTTAGATAATAAGAATCTTTTGACACTGATGCTGCAGAATTGTTTAAACCCTGCAGGATAAGGGCAAGGTTATGCAGGAACTCAATCAGATTTTTGTTTCTCCTGTACCAAAGTTCCAGAGAAACTGTCCTTAAATCTTCCTTTGTTCATAGGCAGCCTAGACAACCTGCTAGGGGTAAGAGGATTTCTAAGTGGATTTTTCCAGATAAGGCCACTCAGAGATTTAGAGGCCAAAAGCCTTCTTTTCCTTATAAATGTGTCTTTGCCTAATATCTAACATACAGCCTCCCCTCTTCTTGACCAGATGCTTCTCTCTCTCAGGCTAACCCTTCCATTTCCTGTTTGGCAACAGATAACAGCAGATGTCCTTCATGGATGCATCTGCAGTCATAACAAGTGGGTTGTCCTGTCGTCAGGCAGCCCTGCAGTCGGCCGGATTCCAAAGTCCGGGTCCGGCTTCGGCTGATGTCGCACTCCACCCGACGTCATCTCTGTTGGTCTTCGGGTATAAAAGCATCAGCCGATGCCATTTTCCTCAGTCTTTCTTGCCACGTGGCGCCCGAAGCAGAAGCTGTTCGCAAGTGCCGGTCGGTCGGATCCAGAGATTACTTCTACCGAATACTACTTCGAAGACTTCTAAAGCTAAGTACCCTGTTGGGGACTCTTTCTTGCCTCAGCCGATGTCAGAAAAAGTTAACAATTGTTTAACCTGTGGGAAACAAATACCTCATAAAGATTTCCACTCTTACTGTCTGCCTTGTTTAGGCCCAGCCCACGACGTAGCAGCCTGTTCGGCCTGTGCCTCTTTCAACCGACGAACGCTTAGGCGTCGGTCGGAGTTTGCAGAACAGTTTTTCGGTACTGATTTTGCGTACATTATGCCGTCGGATCCTCCGACTACCCAATCTACCAAAAAACGCAAAGATAAAGACCGACACTCGCGGTCCGCAGTTTCGGCCGAAACCACGGTAAAGCAAACCGCGAGTGTCTCGGTTTCGGCCGAAACCGAGAAAACTGATCAAAGTACAGCTGAACCTATTCTTACAACTGAGGCCCCTGCTACAACTCTTGAATCGACCTCAGAAATTTTACCCACTACGGTGGTTGACTTATCAGACACCATCCCCTTGGATGTCTCTACCCCAGCACGTGGTGCTGCTAGGCCTCCAGCAGCCATGTCCATTAAGGCCTTCGCCAGGGCTAAAGCAGCCAAGACTACTAAATCAGTGCCTGTTAAACCCCCACATCCAGGCCCTCTTCTAGTTCTCAAATGCTTTCTTTGGCAGAAGATTTAATTTCTTTAATTAGAGGATCTCAATCTCACCCAGACAGGGCCTCTCAGCCCCAGAGAAGAGACCTAGGGCAGAGCCCCTGAGCCAGTGTCTTCTGATGATTCTGCTGATGAATCAGACATAACTGACCAGCCAGAGGCTCCCTTCTCCAATTTTGAAGATTCTGATGCTGAAGAATCCATTCCAGCTGCTTCCCCACCAGAAGAATTCTCCTTTGGGGAAACCTTGCATGCCATGCGAGAACAGTTCCAATGGCAGCAACAGGATTTTTCAGACTCCAGAAAAGACTTAGGACCTTTCTGCACCTCCCACAGCACAGGCCCTTAGCTATACCTCCTGTTCTCTCTGTGGTGGATGATGCTTTCAATGATGTTTGCTCCGCTCCAGATTCTTTACCCCAGCCCCTGCCAAACCAGACAGATTTTACAGGGTGCCAGATACTCATCACCACCTTTACAAGGCCCCACTTGCAGACCCAGAAACTATATCCCAGGGTCCCAAGGCAGTAGCCGCGACCACAGCTAAAAACCCTATTCCTTCTGAAAGGGAAGCAAGGTCATTAGACAGATGGGGTAAAAGGTCTACACTTCAGCTACTCTCTCAGCTAGAGCTTTAAACTGTCAGTTTCACATGATACAATACCAAGAGTTTATGCTTGATCAGTTAACTAAAAACTAACCACTGATGAATCTCTTGATAAGAAATATGTATTAGAGATGGTAAATAACATACAACAGGTTAGCAACCATTCCTTAAAATGTGGCTATGATGCACTGGAGGCTTCATTTAGATCAGCCATGACAGGCACAGTGATAAGAAGGCATGCATGGCTAAAGGAACAAGCTTTACCGGATCATGTTAAAGCTAAGTTGCTAGATGCTCCTATGGACAAGACAAGTTTGTTTGGTACACCTGCCCAGCAGGTTATGAAGAAAATGGAAGAAAAGGCAAAATCTGTTCAAACTGTTAAAGATTTCTTGCAGGTTCAACCCCAAGGTTTAGCAGGAACTGGCCTGCCAAAATTGGTCTTTCCTGACTCCACAAAATTTCAAAGGGGCAGGAATAGGCGTTCCAGAGGCAGAAACCAATCCAGAGGAGGTGCCTACAGAGGCGACAGTGGCAAGGAAACTACAGAGGCACAGACACAGCCACTGCCACTACATCAGCACAACCACAGTGACTTAATCCTAACTCCGCCTACCAGGGAACAAATAGCAGCTCCTCTAGGCGGAAAGTTAACCTTATTTTCAAAGAACTGGCACTACATAACAAAAGACAAGTGGATTTTACAAACCATAGATCAAGGTTACGGTTTCACTTCCACACTTTACCAGTCAAAGAGGAATGCCAAATCTACCTCCAAATCAAAAAACAGAGGCTCTACGCCAGATAATGGAGTTAGCAAACATGAGAGCTGTGGAAAGAGTGCCAACAGCAGAACAAGCAAAGGGGTTCTATTCCAGACTATTCCTAGTTCCAAGAAAGGAAAAAGTTGGAGACCAATTCTCGACCTGTCCACCTTAAATACATACATCATTGTCCCAAAATTCAAAATGCTGACCCTACAGCAACTTCTTCCCATGCTGGGCAAGGAGTCTTGGCTGGTAACTCTAGATCTCAAGGAGGCATACCTGCACGTCCCCATTCGACCAATCTGCAGAAGATACCTCAGATTTCTTGCAGGATCAGAGCACTATCAATTCTCAGCATTGCCCTTTGGCTTATCTACTGCCCAGAGTATTCACAAAATGCCTGGCATCAGTAATCGCCCATTGCAGACTACAGGGAATTCAAATTTACCCATACCTGGACGACTGCCTGCTACAAGGAGACAACAAAAGCAAGCTGACAACAGATTTACAAAGGGTCATTTACTTGCTACAAGGACTGGGATACACAGTCAATTTACAAAAGTCAAGGCTGATACCATCCCAAACAAGGACATTCTTGGGCGCCGAATTGGACACAGTACAACAAATGGCATTCCTGACTACAGAAAAACAAAAAGAACTTCCTCTTTACTTCTTGGCACTAACAAAACTGAACAAGTTAACAGCAAGAAAAGTTCTGCAGGCCTTGGGCTTCATTGCATCATGCATAATCTTGGTCCCATTTGCCAGACTACATATGAGGAAACTACAGTGGTACCTAAAGAATTTATGGTCCCAACACAGACACAGTCTAGAAACAGAAATCCCACTAATTCCATGCTTAAAACAGGAGTTCCTATGGTGGGCTCAGGAATGCCAGTCAAACCCAGGCCTACCCTTTCGCAGATGTCAACCAAGCCAGACCATCACAACAGACGCTTCAGACCTAGGATGGGGGCCCACATGCTGGACAAATGCGTGCAAGGATTGTGGACACAGGATCAACTTCACCTGCACATCAATCTAAAAGAAATGCTGGCAGTAAAACTGGCAATCCAAAAGTTCAAACCATTCCTCAAAGAGGGCCAGTTGATGATAAGGACAGACAACACCACAGTCATGTGGTACATCAACAAACAGGGAGGCACTCATTCATACCCCCTATGCAGAATGACCTTGGAGCTGTGGACCCTGGCACTCAGCTACAACATTCAGTTACAGGCAATATTTGTACCGGGAAAGACAATACTCTAGCAGACATATTAAGCAGAACCACTTCGGATGCCCACGAATGGAAGCTGCACCCGGACATCTTCAAGACCATCTCAAAGAAATGGGGAATGCCACAGATAGACCTATTCGCATCACCTCTCAATCACCAGCTCAAAAATTCTGCACAAGGACATTCCACCCACTAGCATGGAAAGTGGACTCACTCTCCTTCAACTGGAAAGGCCTAACAGCATATGCATTCCCACCTCTTCCTTTGATACACAAGGTACTACTAAAAATCAAGGAAGAACGTCCAAGGATAATCCTGATAGCTCCAAACTGGCCAAGACAACACTGGTACCCACTACTGAAGAGCATGTCTCGGAACAATATGTGGCCAATACCCCTGATGCCTTTGATGTTAACTCAAAACAACTACAGCATCATACATCCAAACCTAAAAACGCTGCAACTGACTGCATGGAACATCACATAGCAGCAGCTAATCCAGAACTTTCCCAAAGAGTTAAAGACATTATTCTTGAAGCACGCAGACCTTCAACAAGAAGGAACTATGCTGGAAAATGGAAAAGGTTTGTCATTTGGAGTATGGAAAGAGGAAAAGATGTGTCAAACATAGATATGCCTAACATTCTGGAGTATCTGGCCGAACTTCTTCATTCAGGCCTGTCCTACTCCTCCATCAAGATACATGCATCAGCTATTTCAGCAGAATACAGCTTTGATCCACCTGTTTTTTCGCACCCTTTGCTCAGGCAGTTCCTCAGAGGAATCAAGAATGTAAAACCTCCAAGGAAACCACCATTACCAGCTTGGGATTTAAACTTTGTGCTAGAAAAGTTGACACTATCACCCTTTGAACCAGCAGCAACAGCAGACCTACAACACCTGTCATGGAAAACTGCTTTCCTACTGGCAATTACTTCAGCAAGGAGGGTTTCAGAACTACAGGCCTTAATGGCAGTGCAACCCTTCCTAATCTTCCACCAAGATAGAGTGTCCATGAGGACTAATCCTACATTTATGCCCAAGGTGGTATCCAGAGTATCTTTAAACCAGGCAATCCACCTACCTACCTTCTTTCCCAACCCACAAAACAGAGGGAAAGAATACTGCATACCTTGGATGTACATAGACAGCTACGCTACTACTTGGACAGAACAAAAAATAGCAGAAAGACTGACCAACTTTTTGTAGCCTATGCAACAGGAAGGGAAGGAAAAGCTATTTCCAAGCAGACAATCTCCAAATGGATAGGAAATTGCATACGATACTGTTACTCCTTCCATGGAAAACCAATTCCACAGAACATAAGACCTCATTCTACAAGGGCAACAGCCACTACCACAGCCTTCTTACGAGGAGTGGCAACCAAAGACATTATTGAGGCGGCTACTTGGACCTCCGTGCATACATTTGCCAAGCATTATAATTTGCCTCTATATTCCAGATCCCGAGCAGGGTTTGCCACTGCTGTACTGCAAGGGATCCTAAACACACCATAATCTACTTTTATCCTCCTCCCTAGTTGGCTATGGTATTCTACCCACTTGTTATGACTGCAGATGCATCCATGAAGGACATAGTACAGTTTTGTACCTACCATAAATGTAGATGTCCGAACTGGATAGCATCTGCAGTCAGGATTACCCTCCCTCCTTCCCTCTGTGGTACTCCTAGGGTGTTTACCCTCCTAATAGCTAGCTGTTGGGGAGTCTTTTATGGTGTATTTGTTTGTATATATGTACATATATGCTTATTGTTGTGTTTACCTCTATCTATTTGGAAACATTGGCATCTATCCAAATTTTAGCCTGCAAGAGGGCTACTGGCATCTGGGGCAAGAAACACTGAGGAAAATGGCGTCGGCTGATGCTTTTATACCCGAAGACCAACAGAGATGACGTCGGGTGGAGTGCGACATCAGCGAAGCGGACCCGACTTTGGAATCCGGCCGACTGCAGGGCTGCCTGACGACAGGACAACCCACTTGTTATGACTGCAGATGCTATCCAGTTCGGACATCTACATTTATGGTAGGTACAAAACTGTACTTTGCCTGGGTTCTATCATCCATTGTTGTTATTTTATGGCTTGGAAGTCCCTTCCTCCATTCTCTGGTCTCCCTTCGCCTCCTCCTTGCCAGTTTCTTAATTTTCTTCTGGTCCCGCAGCATTTGGTGGAACAGGGAACCAAACAGCCTGTTCCCTTGTCTCACCAGAGAAAAGGTTGCAATTCCAGAATGTTTCTGCTGTCCAAGAAGGCGGGGACTTGGACGTCCATTCCAGATCTGTCCTATCTCCATCAAAACCTTTCTCAAGGTTCTTTCCTTCAGGATGTTGTCTTTTCAGTCCCCTTTCCTTCTCTTGCTTCCCCGGGCTTTTCTAATCTGCCTTTATTTGAAGGATGCTTACCTCAATATTCCTGTTCACCCTCTCTTTGGGAAATTTTTACAATCTGATGTTATCAATTTTTATTTAATCCTCAACTGATCTGCGCTGTTTGCCATGGGTTTAATCCCAGAGCTCTAGTCGAAAGAAAAAATAAGCTAATTCTAAAGAGGTTTTCTAATCTTCCTTTATTTGAAGAATGTTTACCTCCTCTTCAGGACGTTTCTCTAATTGTTCCTTTCAGTGTCAGTTCTCTGCTTTGTCTGTTGGTCTTTCTACAGCTCCAAGGGTATTCAAATGTCTCGCCCCTGTGGTAGCAATGTACAGACATCAGGGAATCCAAATATTCCCTTATCTGGACAACATTCTGATTCAGCCCCCCTCTCAACAGCTCCTTCTTCAGAATCTACACTTAACTATGCTTCTCCTGCACAGTGTGAGATTCGCTCTCAGTTTCAAAAGGTCAGTGTTCACTCCCTCACAAGGCCAAGTGTTTTTGTTTTGCAGGATTCAGACCATTCCACTGTTGGCGTGTCTACTTCTTCTCAAGGTCCTCACTTTGACTGCTTATTTCCAGTCTCTTTTTCCTTTTCCAGTTCTTCCTGCAAGGGAATTTTTCCAAGCCTTGGGGTTCATGGCATCCCATCGGTCCAGTGGTTCCTTCTGCCAGTCTCCACATGAGAACATTCCAGTGGTATCTCAGGACTTGTTGTTCCAGCACTACTGCCCTCTGGAGTTTCCAGTCCGCTTTTACCCTGTCTCAAATTCAAAAACCACTGGTGGATTCAGCAGACCTCCCTAAATCCAGGTCTACCTTTTCAGGTTCCTCTTCCTACTAAAGGTTGGTGAGATTTGTCTCATAATCTGAAAGCCCAGGGTCTTTGATCTCATCATCCGATATATGACTACATCACTGTCAGAGATGAGGACTCTAATCCTAGCTCATTAAGCCTTTCCCTCCCTCTATGTTCCAGGTCCTCTAACGTTTTTTTACACAGGCAATATCACAGTGATGTGGTACATCAACAAGCAGAGGGGTGCAAAATCTCATCTTCTTTCCAGGCTGGCCCTTCAAACTTGGGACTTTGCAGTCCACCATCATTTGGTTCGTCATGTGGTTTCATCCCATCAGTGCATAGTAGTCTAGTGGCAGATGGTTTGAGCAGGTCCAAGATGCATCCTCATGAATAGATACTTCACCCAGTTTCTGGGTATTGTATATCAGTGGAGTACTCCTCATGTAGATATTTTTGCTTCCTGTCTGAATAGACAACTTCCGTGGTTCTTTTCCAGAGTTCCAAGTCCACTGGCTTGGAAAGTGGATGTGTCTTTTTTTTGGAAGAGGATGTTCATGTAAGCCTGTTGTCCTCTTCCTCTACTTCCCAATGTCTTGTACAAGATCATGTGGGGGACACCCAAAATCTTGCTGGTGGCTCCCTTTTGGCACAGACAGCATTGGTTTCCCCTTCCTTTTCACCTGTCCTGGGGCAGTCATCACATGTTACCTTGCAGGATGGATCTTCTCTCACAAGACAAGGAGTCTCTCATTCACCCTCACTTGTCCACACTTTAGCTGACACTTTGGGTGATAGAGTTTTGATTTCGTTCAGGCACAAGTTTTCTGAAGACATGCTTGGGTTTTGCAGGAGGCCAGAAATCCCACTACTAGAAAATCTTGTATGGCTAAATTGAACAGATTTTGTATTTGGTGTCTTAGGCATGACAAGGACCCTTTTTTTTCTGTGGGGGTCCCTATTGTCCTTTTTTATTTGTGTGAATTGCTCATTACCTGGTTAGCAAATTCTTCTATTAAAGCTCATTTGTCAGCCATTTCTGCCTGTCTGCTTTTGAGTCCACTGCTGGCTTCTAGTTTTGAAGTAAGAAAATTCCTAAAAGCCACCCTTCATTTCAGGCCCCTAGGAAGCCATTCCTCCTCTTTGGAACCTTCATTTTGTTATTGAAAAACTACTCCATCCCCTTTTGAGCCTGCCTATTCTTCTTCCCTGTGCCATTGTACTTTGAAGACTCTATTTTGGTGGCTCTTACTTCTGCCAAAAGAGTTCCTGAACTTCTAGCCATTATGGTAGCTCCTCTTTTTTTTTCACAAGGGCAGAGAGTCTCACATGCTAATCCTCCTTTTATGCCCAAGATGGTTGATAACCTGTCACTGAATTAGTCTTTTTATCTCCCTTCCGTTTTTCCTTCTCCACAATCTGCGAGTGAGGAGGTATTGTACACCTTGGATTTACAAAGACAGCTTAACATCTACTTGGATAAGACTAAATGTTTCAGAAATTCTGAGCATCTTTTTGTTTCCTTTCATGCTAGGAAACTGTTTGGCAGTGTATAAGCAAACCATCCTTGATCTCTAAGACCATTTTTTTCTGTTGCTCTTTTCTCTGCCATGGCAGTTGCCTCTTCTGGTGCCTCTTTCAAGGGTCTGTATACTAGATCTACTTAGAACCTGCTGTGTGATGATCTGTCCACACTTCCAGGGCAGGATTTGCTGGGGCTATCCTTCATGGATTTGTGGAAGATTCATATCTGCCATCCTCCTCCCCATACATTCTAGCACCTTTTGTACTCTCCCAGGTATAAGGAATACTGCGACAGTGATGGGGAAGGGGCATAGTACAGTTGTGTAAGTTCTTACCTTAACATTAGGTGTCCTACTTCTCATTGTTGCAGTAGTCAGTCCCTTCCTCTTGCCCGCATTTCCTTTTCTGTTGCTGTACTGCTGACCAAAGAATTTCTTTCATCCTATTCTCCTATTTTCCTTCTTGTATGACATGTTATTGTTCCTCTGTGGTTGTTTTGGTTGTCCTGGGGCACTTCAGTTATGAGGATTAGGTGTCCATACACCACATATGAACCTTATGCCGTGTGTGTAGGACATATGTCTGATGTATGACCCCAGGAAGGTGTAAAGGTTTTGTTATGCTGGCCAGATGTTGGGCTATCCTCAACAGGATATCCCAGGTATAAGGAATATTGCAAAAGTGAGAACTAGGATATCTACTGTTATGGTAAGATCTTGTACAACTGTACTATCCGGTGTTGTCTGTTTTCATTTGATTCAACATGTGGGATGTTGGATTCAACCTTTGTGCCTTATACCAGAGTATTGAAACCGAGAGTTCTGACTTCCCCCTTACCCACAGTTCCCATCTCCTGTCTGAATTACCTCAGATCTTATTTACAGCCTGCCAAACCAGACTAAGAGCTCCACCTTTTTTCACTGTAAGTGAAGATTATTACTAATTTTCTTGTTTCCTCCTCCCTTTAGTATAGTGGTTAGTTTATAATAGTTAGATTAGGATTTTAGGTAGGGTTAGTAAAAGTATCATCAATAAAATAGTTTTTTTTGTGTGTACACTGTAGAACCTTCTAGCGTATTTATTGGTGTTTTTGTAGGTTAATAGGTAAAGTATATGAGCGCATACTGCAAAATGTAGATTTATAGGAAATTAGGACTGTTAGTGTTGTATTATAAAAATATTAATATACATTTTCTCTTACAACTTTTTAGGCAGTGGCTAGCTGTGTAAGTTTGTTTGTATTTATAATGTTTCTAATGTCTAAGAAGTCCACTGGATTCAAAAAGTGTTTGACCTGTGGACACAAGATACCACCCCAACACCCCATATTCCTTTGTGTGTATTGCTAGGTCCTTCCAATTTGCAGGACAGCTGCAGTATTTGTGCTGCCTTCAGCACAAGGGCTCTCCAGGGAGGGAAAGAACTTATACTCAAGAGACTTCTTCCCCTTAGACAGGGTCCAGAATGTCCAATCCAAAGGCACCATCCACCTCTCCTTCTACTGACAAAAAGAGAGGGAATGGTCTAAGGAAAAAGAGAGAGACAAAAGTCAAGAGAGAAACACAGAGAATCAGTCTGAATAAAGACAAGAAAAAAGGTAGACAAAGCTAAGAAAAGTTCTCTGGATCCCAGTGCTATTCTGGGTCTAGCACCTAAATTATCGAGGCAGTTGGATCCAACTGCAGCTAGGATCCAAGCTCCCTCCACAGAACTTTTTTCTTCTCTGGGGCTAATCAGCCCCAGTCTTCATTAACAGATACTTCAAAAGCTACCATCATGATCTCTGTCAGTAGCTTCATCTTCGAGGGCCAGTCAATCCACTAGAAGGCTAACCAAAATGAATGTCGATTTTTTGAGGAAGATTCTGAAGGCACAGATTCAGCTGGGAGTCCTCCCAGCCCTATCCCCGAGGAGAGGACAGGGATCGAGCCCATCAGTACCAGCCGTACTCATTCTGATGCTGTCTGGAAACCATGCATATGGGTCTGAATCCTCCACCATACCAGTGTCAGATCAGATTACCTTGGAGACTTCAGCTCTGACTTCTTCCCTCACTTTGCCACAGCTGCATTTGGTTTGGGAAGAGTCCAAGAGCCAAAAGCATCTGAGTCAGTTTCCCGACGGTGGAGTCAAATCTGAAGTTTATGGAGCCATCCCTACCCTTCACTGCTGCGGCTCTAGATAGCTCCAGCCACCTTTGGAGTAAAAAAAAACTACCAATTCTGCTGTTATGGGTGGTTCTTCCTCTACTCTATTGGCTGAGTTCGCTTTTGAGGATGTGTAGAGGGCTTTGGCTGGACAAAAAAGACACGTGCATGCACCCAGTTTAGATCCATTCCAACTCTTGCTGGAACTTGTACCACCTTCCTCTCGTTCGGTCGGGATAGGCAGATCCAATCTGCTTCAAGATTGGTTGACATTCAAGCTCCATGTTGGATTCAGAGATGTCTCCTTAAGAGGCCGTGCAGCACATTCCCTAGAAAATGACTTGCAAGCAGAAGCATATAGACTCCTCTCTTGAGTCTATCACTGAGAACACTAATTTAGGTGATGGAGAAGGGTTCCCCAAGATCCTCCCTTGAAGACTTCTCATTTGGCGATATTCTGGAATTGATGAAATTGGATCCACAGAAGCTGCTACTCCTGATGTGTTGTTGTTTCTTGAAGCCTTTGGGTCAGGCCCTTCGCTGTCTTGGGTGGTCCCACCTCTTGATGCCTTAACAGATTTCATCACTGAGAAGGCTTGGAAGGAACCTGATTTGGCAGAGTCCATCACAGAAGAACCAGACAAGATTCTAGTTGCCCTTAAAGATGGGAAACATTGGTGCAAGGGTCCACCAATAGATGCTATGATGGTAGCAGCAGCCACAAAAAAGGAACTGTCAGAAGAAAGTTCCTTTGTCCATTCCCTGAACAGGGAGTCAGGGGAATTAGAACTGACTTAGGGAAATGGCATATGCTTCAGTGTCATTTGCACTTGGAGCCCTGAACTATCTGGCATACCTGACGCGCTTTCAAAGAGACTTGATTGATATAGGAGCTTTTCTTTATGTTAACTTTACCTATGGTTGTCCATAAAATGGTGGACACCCAAATCTCTACCCTGTAATCTTCCTCTAATGTAGCCTTGAGACTGTTATCTAATGCAGCTGAGGGTACATCAAAGGCAGCCAGCAGAGTTATTACCATGCAATGTCATGCTTGGATGCAGCTATGCAGTTTCACAGAGAGCTTTAAGATGTCATTCATAAAAGCCCCTCTGATGGTTCCACATTGTTTGGACTAAAAGTGAAAAAAACACTTAGATTAGTTCTTCTTGCATATTGTGCTATTTTTCTGCACTCTGTACTGAATGGACATGCAATTATTACATTAAGTTGTAAATTGCTCCTTTTGCATTTTTGGCAATATCCTATTTGTGAAACAAGTTCCTATTTTACTACATGCAGGGAGATCAAGTCTAAGGTGATATGTGATCTAATGGAGGAGCTGAGAAAGTAGCATTTGTTATTTAAGGTAAGCAGAACACAAGGTTTTAACTTTTTGAAGCTGCCACTGACCTGGGACTGCTTCTGCTGCTGCTGTTGAAACTGTTTCCCAGCTAGCCAACTTTTCTGTGTTATGCTGTTAAACTCAGTTGCTCTTGAGTGGCCCACCCCTTCTATACATTGCATTTGGAAGCTCCCCACATTCTCATCTTGTCTGCTCATACTAGTGAGTACTACTAGTTCAGACTAGGAAGGCCCTCCCATTAGATTAAAACTTTAGTTACCGTCTTTTTTCATTTATACACACTGTTCAGTGTACAGTGGAGTAGCTAGGGTATTAATCTATTTCCTTCTGTAATTCTCACAAATAGCTGCAGATTCAGAAGACTCCCAATCATTCATAGCCTACAAAACAACTTCTTACTAGAAAGCATGAAAATGTTTCTTGGGTGTCAATTTGGGATTATTGCTATTTAATTATTTATTTGTTTTTGTTAACCAGGAAAGTCCACTGGGCTGGTGTGAGCCCATTTTCAGTGGAGGCTCAGGGAGAAACGCTCCAAAAAACAATGTACATAATAAAGAATTTGTTTAGAAAGTTAATAACAGCATTTAACAATATACAAGAGTAATGACATGAGAGTCAGAAGTAACATAGACAATGTATGGCTATATTTTATGGAAGGCTTGGATGCTTAGCAAGGTATTCAATATAACAGACAGATTATAATAATCTACACATACACAATTTTTTTACACACCTTGTGAGGCAGGATGAGGCACACTGTGCTGTAATTAAGGGTGAATACTCGGTTGTAGTACTGCAGTAGCGTTGTCGCCTCACAGTAAGACGTCCTGTTCGATTCTCAGCTAGAGCGTCTTCTGTGTGGAGACATGCGTGAATGGGTGTACCTTCGTTGAAGGTTGTGCGTCAGGGCCGGCAACTCTGCACGTAAAAAACTACTGTCAATCATTAGCGGACCGGATTTCCGCTGTGGCGACTCCTAACTGGGAAAGGCCGAAAGACAACAACAACTCAATAGGGAGAGTGAAGAAAGGGTATGGGTCAGGAATCAGGTTACTGAGGAATTGGGGATAATAGTGCAAGGGGCATAGCCATTGAGAGGAGAGATGTTGGTGAAGTGATTTTTTTTTGAATGATGGGGCATTATTTATAGTCCGGAGAGAAGGTGGAAGGGCATTCCAGAGTTTAGCTACAGTGAAAGAGTAAAGGTATTGTCCTGCAGGGAGTTTTGGTCTCTTAACTTGGATAAGTGATTTTCAGATCTTAGAGGTATTGATTCATTCCTTTTGAGAGGAAGTGCACAGGAGCATCAATTCTTGAGAATGTTTCTGACTGGGCAATGTGCATGGCATTTCCCTGATTGGTCTGTTTTTTTTTTTTTCTGCAGCTTAGCTGTCTTGCATTGAGCTGTTGTAATTGCTATCCAGAACATCTACCAGAAGACCACAGAATGCCTACAGGCCCATACACATTTGGGATAATACAGTAGAGAGTTGATTATCTCAATTGATTGAGACCTAGGATAGTTCGGATAATTAAACTGTTCGGATAATCAAACTGTTCAGATAATCAAACATATAACTGAACCAGATAAAAAAAACTTCTAAAAAGTCTACTCAAACTTCTCTCATTACAATCTACCAATATCAGTCAATGCGCAATCTCTACAGAAGTAAAAGTCGTCTGAATAATTCCACATTAAAGAGATCTGTAACTAATGAAGAGTAATTTAACCTTCACAGTTTCTCAGTTGACTGCAACACCATTCACTAATTACACTCTCACCACTGAACAAGACAAACAATGCAAAATCATTTTAAAAAATAATAGCAGTAGTGCCACAAGAGAAGACTTGAGTACTGTATTTTTCTTCTAATATTAAAAAATAACAAAATTGGCACATATACAAAGAAAAATGAGATTAAGCAAAAACAACGTTCAACTGATGCACCTGCAAAACATGATATGGCTGTTCTATAGTGATAAGGCAGCTGAGTTAACTTCAGATGCATGTTGAATCCAACTCAAATGAATGTCATTGGAAAGAGAAATCCAAAAATCAGCAAAGGGTATCTTCCCAACATCCAGTATGGACTATGGGCTTTCATCTTATTCCGTCACAGCACAAAACAGCAAGAATAAAACCCGCAACCACTACAGAAACAGAGCACTGAAAGGCGCTTGTTGCCTGGTGTGCCGCATGGCACAGAAACAGGGAAGAGAGAGAGGTCTACCTCCTTAACCTAGAGCACACGTTTAAGCACGGCCTTCAACATGAGCACACAACTGATGCACTGTAATCCAGTTAGCAGTGGCTTAAAAAAAAAATGACACAGTACAGTCAACCACTGCCAAAGACGCTGACAGGAAAAAGTTCACTAGACCAAGTGTACTTTATTAAAATGCTGCTTTTCTCCAGCATAAATGCACATACTTAACCAGTTTTAAAATAAAGGGAAAAAGCTAGCTAAACTAATATACTGTACCCACAAAATTGTTTTCCATTAGCGACTGAAAAGCCAGCATGCTGCCTAAGGGAGATAGCACTTCAGTTTTGAAACAGGAATCGGCCAGCTTGAGTTAGGTAAAGTAAGAATTTATTCTCTTCCTCAAGAAAGTAAAATAGTCCAGCTTGCATTCAGGGAATGCTGTTTTTTTTTTTCTTACCCTCAACTTTGTCTGCAGTCTGTTCTACTAAGTGACAGCAAGATTGTTCGTTATATTCCTTGCTATTTTACAAGTTATGTATTTCTTTCAGTGAACTTGCAGAACATTTAACAAGCACTGAAATGCACTGTCCCATGATATACATTAAAACAGTTTTCTATATCCCAAAAATAACAAGCACCCAAATAGTACTGCTGCCACACACACACACACACACACACACACACTTGTAGATGAATGAAGTGGAAGCAGCAATGTTAAATTCTGTGAAGCAGATGAAGTAGAAGCAACATCGAATGTTAAATCCCACGTGGTAGGAAAGATATCAGTACAGATGCAACTTTTAGGAAGGCTGCGTTCGGAAAATTGACGTTTCGTAACTGATGTGCGGGTAATCGACAAACTACTGTACAGTTGATCACATTTAAAAAAACAAATTTTCATCTGCTTCTCAGGAACCAGTTTGGGATTAGTGTTACTGTTTTGCTTCAGGTGAGAGGAGCAGCAGCAAGACCAGCATACATACTATATACTCACATACATATCACCACTGTTTATCATTCTTAGCATTCCCAATTGTCTCTTCATTAAGTTCTTTAAGATTAGCTACCATCTAACGTAACTTCAGAGAGTCATCATAAATACATCACTAGTAAATCTTTAGGGTCCTTTGTAGTAGTCTCCCTCTATTCCCTGAGTACTTTGACCAACTCTTGTCCTACACTTTCTGGCATCATGGCTCAACAGTTTGCTTTCACCCCATCTGTGGTGACTCTAATTGTCTGCTGCATGCTTAACAACTGTTCACTGCTTCAACCAGTTGATAGTACCACCAGTAAGAGGTTTAAATATTTAAGAAACATGGGGGGCAAACCTCTTGTATCAGCCGACTCTCAGTAAGCATATAGGCTATAAAGAGAACTTGCAAAAGCCTCCTATAACACATTCTAAAAAATTCCCACCTTCAGTACACCATGAAATACCGACTTCTCCACTCCCACATTCTGTAACTACATAGACATTACCTAACATTAGCCAGAAATCCAAGTCTAAGGCTATGAGGCCCACTGTCTGCTGCCACACAGAGAAATGTCTTAGTCATGATGAATCTGTAGTTTCCCATACAGACTCCATTTTCACCAGAATGGAGAAGAACAGGGTGATTGAAGCTGCTTCTCTGCTGCCAGGATCTGTGATGTCACAAAGGCCCTATGGCCCTTTAATCAGACAAGTATGACTACAGTCTAATAGTGGCCCATGTAGGAATGAATAACCTGAGGCCCTCCACGCACAGGACATGCAGAAAGACATGATGGAACTTACTGTGCATGTGTTAGAGCAAGAAAGACATTGGTCTTGAACTGTACCTTTGCTAAGTAGCTGATGTCATTCTAAGGGAATCTGTACTCCATCAGCCTAAGATGAGATGGTAGATATGACTTCCTCTTTCGCCAGGGATGGCTTACACATCTCCAGGCAGGGCTTCTACATACTGGTTAAACCCTTTGCTGCCTTATAGTGCCTTTTTTTAGACAGTCACCCTACTGGACATTCCTGTCAAGCAAACTCAAACCCAAGTTTGGACAACAGTATGGTGGCACTACTCAGTGCTAGGAGTCTCAACAGAAGGATGCTAGAACCGGAATCCATTTTGTAACACAAACATGTTCATATTTGTTTATTTACTGAGACGTAATTTCATTTCAATCACAGCACTTCTTTTCCATGGTTTAGTGCTTATTATGCCTTCAGGCTCTAAGGTAACTGCAGGAGAGTATCTGTATTTGTTAGAAATGCCCTCCCCTTATGTCACGCTATCCACAACCCTAACTTGGAGCACTTGGAGATCCAAGTCACCCTAGACAAATCTGTCTGTTACTTCTTTACTAGCTGCAGATCCCTATCAGTGTCCCTCAGAGATCATGAAAATTACCTTAAAATCATTGAAGAGTTAAACAACAAATACCTTCTTGCTCAGGGACTTCAGTTTACTACCTAAGCACTGACTGAAACATTAGCACTTCTAAAAACGGACATGATCGGCATTTCATAGACATTATTACCAATGCACTGGAGCAAACTGTAAAACTGCCCACTAGATGCTGTACTATCCTTGACCTGGTCCTTACCAACCTGTAGCCCACAATGCATTTGCTTATTCCTCGTTAAATCTGACTGTAAATCAGTTACCTTCTCTGTCAGACTTAATCATACTGCCCCACCACCAAATTAAACCATTTTCATTCTCCTGGGCAAACATGTTCATCTTGTAGAAGATCTATGTAAAATTCCCAACAACCCCCCAAAAAATGGACCCAACTGTTAGGCTGACAAATTTACCTCCTGTTTTTATCAGCATCTAAACAGCTGCATAGAAGAGTGAGGGGAGACGCATATCTGCTGACCTCACAAGACCCAAACATAGTGAAAGTTTTGAAACATGAGGAGAATAAATCTAAGATGACTTCTCTGTTTAATTTAGCAGAAGCATATTGGCGTCAAGCAGGGATGGAAATCAAACCAGAGATGGATAAAAATCAGGCATCAACTGAATGTGCCAAAAAACAAAAGAAAGAATAAAAAGTGAAGGACCAGACGAAAAGGCAGGAAATGTGGAAAAAGCATAAATATAGTTGCAAGTATAGAAAACTTCTGGAAGAACTTCATGTTGATCAGGAACGAACGCAGGAGTGGTTAAGGAGGGGCGAATTCAAACCAAGAGATGAAAGGTTAATATTGGCAACCCAAGACAGTGCCGACACGTTGGTTTGCAAAGTCAAATGAACATGTGGGAGAAACAGACAAATGTAGGTTTTGTAAAACTGAATTGGAAACGGTTGCACACCTTGTTGCAGGTTGCGACATACTAATGGCAGAAGGACTGTATACTGAAAGGCATAATAATGTGGCAAAATTGTTGCACTGGGGGTTGTGTAAACATTATGGCATTGAAGTGGCTGAAAAACACTTGAAACATGAGCCACAAAGCATCATAGAAAATGATGAAGTTTATATCACATGGGACCACCCATTACCAACAGTTCAAAAGATAGATGCTAGAAAACCGGATATAGTGGTTCAAGAAAAGAAGACAAGTAGCATTGATCATTGAAATCGCATATAGAGAGAGAGAAAGTCATAAAATATCAGGATCTGCAGGCAGAAATGAGAGCAATGTGGAAGAAATATACCCAGACAGTTCCAATAGTAGTAGGAGCAATGGGTCTTATAAAAAAGAATCTACAGTCGTATTTAGATATGTTACCAATCCATGCAACTCCATACGAATTACAGGAGGAGTCATTCCTGGGCACATTGCAGGTGCTCTGAAGAGCACTTTTGGCTGACATCAAAGATTGAAACAATACTAATTTCATGAACTTTAATCGTACTTTGATTTAGGAATGGGGTCCTTTCTCGTCATGGTATTAGAAACCCAAAAGACTTGGAGAAATTAAAAAGAACAAGTGT
Source organism: Protopterus annectens (assembly GCF_019279795.1). Lineage (NCBI taxonomy): Eukaryota > Metazoa > Chordata > Ceratodontiformes > Protopteridae > Protopterus > Protopterus annectens. Next base: position 591,576,127 of record NC_056750.1, read on the forward strand.
GTGCTACTATCTGCCCTAAATATAATGGTAAATCATGTAATACACCTCTAGGGTAGAACTCCCTTATTAATAAACTATACAACAAAGCAAGGAAAATAATGAAATGTAAGAAATCACCATTCCCCTATCGCAAGACCACACTGAAACATGCCAGCAAGGAACTTAAGAGCACTATTAGAAACGTTAAGCAGATTTTGAATTTAGTATTGCTACTGATATCAGAGGAAAGTACAAATACTATTACAGTTTTGTCTAGAAATTAAGGAATAATGACAATCAATGCACTGAGCTCATAAATATCACATATTCCAGTAACAAGGATATAGCCAATACATTAGCAAACAATTTTAGTGCTATCTTTAACTTATCTACCCACAGTGATGCGGCCACTATCCCCAAGAAGTTTAGCTTCCCCTGTAATCAACTTCGAACAAGTCTAAGAATCCCTGTCAAATGTAAAAATGGTTATCCAGATAACAATACCAGCCTGCGTTATCACCAGTGCCAAGTATGTACTATCCAAGCCTCTACCTAAACTGTACAACCTCGGCCTGTATACAGGGTTTATCTGTGATGTAGAGAGAACAGAGTCACTGTGGCTTTTCCGGGTCTATATTACGTCGAATGAAAACAAGTTTGAACGTTGTAATATCGAACCCTAAAGACCGAAAGTGGAAAATAGCGAAGCCACGGCACATCGACTTTTTTCCCAGGGGAAAAAATCGGTGGCCGTTTTCAGGGCTTTGCTGTTACCTCCACTGTGGTGCGATCTCGGAGTTGGTATATTTAAGTGGGGGGGGGGCGAAACTCCCCACTTCAGTTAAAGTTTTAGTTTTTTTTTTTTTTTTTTTTGTCACGGAACAGCAATTTTTTTTTCCCTGGGGAAAAATCACTGTTCTTTGCTTTTGGTTTTGTAGGGTTTCTGACAGTAGGGTTCGATATTACAATGATCAGACTTTTGTAAGCTTGACATTGTGATATAGACCCGGCTTCTCCACACAAGGGTGTCAGCTTTACAGACCCAGGTAAATTATAGACTCCTCTACCTCACCAGCCTTATGTACAAAACAACGGAATGGGTCTTAGCAGAACTCATTTGTACAGGTATAGGCAACTTAATGGATCTACACTCAACTCGGTCTGGTTTTGTGAAGGGCAGGTTCTGTCCACAAAAATGGTACAGAGGCTGTCGACAGTAGTCACTAAATGCACACTGCTTATCTTGACCTGGCCAAGGCTTTTGACACTATCCCTGATGCTGCTGTTACTGAAAAGTTGGACAAACTTAATGTGAACCCTTGCACTGTCTTCAGGATTGCAAACTAGCTGTCCAATAGATCCCAAATAGTGAAAGTTGGTAGCACCCTCTATGAACATAAAAATTGTAACTAGTCAGGGCACTGAAGGGATCAGTGCTGGCCCCTATCTTGTTTAGCATTTGTTTTGCAGACACCCAAGCCAGTATCCCGGAAGTGTGATTGGTCAAGTTGGGCACTGTTATTCAGTCATCTGGTTATGCTAAACTGCTCAAAAAAGGGAAGGAATATGCATATACGTAATGTTTTGAAAACAATCTCAAACTAAATGCAAAAAATGCAGCACAGTAGTATTTGGCAAAAAAGCTGTTCTCACCTCATACGCTTTAAGTGGTTTGCCACTTCAAACAGATACTGTCATAAATGACCCTCTATGATTACGTGGGCAACTCTCTCATTCAGTTATCATGTTTCCATCATAGGCAATCCTTCTATTTGGCCCAGTTAGTTTCCAAGGGAATATGTTCAAGATCCAGAGAAGTCATTTTGACAATGTACTCTTTCTTTATCAGACCCATCATCAAATACAGTGCCTCATTTGATATGTATACATCCAAGCAAATTGCTTATCTGGAAAGACCCCAATGATTTTTAACCAGAAAAAAAGACCTTAAATCCTTCAGTTATCCCAACAGATTAGCACAATTCTCCTTATACCCCATAGCCTACTAGCTGTTCCAAAGAGATGTTTGTCTCACTTTTTAAGCTTGGAAAGACCCAGTCTTATTTAACCTCCTATTTCTTTGCAATACCAGTAGCTTAACGAGCACTTGTACTAGGAACCTAAGTTTACACCTCAAACAAGTCTCGCTGGAGGGGGGTTTGTAATACAACTTATTCCAAGAATGTAGAATAAGATGTCCTTCATGGATGCATCTGCAGTCATAACAACTGGGTTGTCCTGTCGTCAGGCAGCCCTTCAGTCGGCCGGATTCCAAAGTCCGGGTCCGGCTTCGGCTGATGTCGCACTTCACCCGACGTCATCTCTGTTGGTCTTCGGGTATAAAGGCATCAGCCGACGCCATTTTCCTCAGTCTTTCTTGCCGCGTGGCGCCCGAAGCAGAAGCTGTTCGCAAGTGCCGGTCGGTCGGATCCAGAGATTACTTCTACAGAATACTACTTCGAAGACTTCTAAAGCTAAGTACCCCGTTGGGGACTCTTTCTTGCCTCAGCCGATGTCAGAAAAAGTTAATAATTGTTTAACCTGTGGGAAACAAATACCTCATAAAGATTACCACTCTTATTGTCTGCCTTGTTTAGGCCCAGCCCACGACGTAGCAGCCTTTTCGGCCTGTGCTTCATTCAACCGACGAACGCTTAGGCGTCGGTCGGAGTTTGCTGAACAGTTTTTCGGTTCTGATTTTGCGTATATTATGCCGTCGGATCCTCCGACTACCCAAACTGCTAAAAACGCAAAGATAAAGACCGACACTCGTGGTCCGCGGTTTCGGCCGAAACCATGGTTAAGCAAACCGCGAGTGTCTCGGTTTCGGCCGAAACCGAGAAAACTGATCAAAGTACAGCTGAATCTATCCCTACCACTGAGGCCCCTGCTACTTCTCTTGAATCGGCCTCAGAAATTTTATCCACTACGGTGGTTGCCACTGACTTATCAGACACCATTCCCTTGGATGTCTCTACCCCAGCACGTGGTGCTGCTAGGCCTCCAGCAGCCATGTCCATTAAGGCCTTTGCCAGGGCTAAAGCAGCCAAAACTACTAAAACAGTGCCTGTTAAACCCGCTACAACCAGGCCCTCTTCTAGTTCACAAATGCTTACTCTGGCAGAAGATTTAATTTCATTAATTAGGGGATCTCAATCTCACCCAGACAGGGCCTCTCAGCCCCCAGAGAAGAGACCTAGGGCAGAGCCCCCCGAGCCTGTGTCCTCTGATGATT